>NC_057800.1:717418700-717779258 GCF_018294505.1 Triticum aestivum
GTCTCTCCCACTTTAGTCGGATCAGATTCGATGAAAAGGGTCCTTATGAAGGGTAAATAGCAATTGGCATATCACCGTTGTGGTTTTGCGTAGGTAAGAAACGTTCTTGCTAGAAACCCATAGCAGCCAGTAAAACATGCAATAACAATTAGAGGACGTCTAACTTGTTTTTGCAGGATATGCTATGTGATGTGATATGGCCAAAAGGATGTGATGTATGAGATTGATCATGTTCTTGTAATAGGAATCACGACTTGCATGTCGATGAGTATGACAACCGGCAGGAGCCATAGGAGTTGTCTTAATTTATTTATGACCTGCGTGTCAATGAAAACGCCATGTAATTACTTTACTTTATTGCTAACCGTTAGCCATAGTAGTAGAAGTAATAGTTGGCGAGGCAACTTCATGAAGACACGATGATGGAGATCATGATGATGGAGATCATGGTGTCATGCCGGTGACGAAGGTGGTCATGTCGCGCCTCGAAGATGGAGATCAAAAGGCGCAAGATGATATTGGCCATATCATGTCACTTTATGATTTGCATGTGATGTTTGTCATGTTTACATCTTATTTGCTTAGAACGACGGTAGCATAAATAAGATGATCCCTCGCTGAAATTTCAAGAAAAGTGTTCCCCCTAACTATGCACCGTTACGAAGGTTCGTTGTTTCGAAGCACCACGTGATGATCGGGTGTGATAGATTCTAACATTCGCATACAAGGGGTGTAAGCCAGATTTACACATGCGAAACACTTAGGTTGACTTGACGAGCCTAGCATGTACAGACATGGCCTTGGAACACGGAAGACCGAAAGGTCGAACATGAGTTGTATAGTGGATACGATCAACATGAAGATGTTCACCGATGATGACTAGTCCGTCTCACGTGATGATCGGACACGGCCTAGTTGATTCGAATCATGTATCACTTAGATGACTAGAGGGATGTCTATCTAAGTGGGAGTTCATTGAATAATTTGATTAGATGAACTTAATTATCATGAACATAGTTAAAAGGTCTTCGCAAATTATGTCGTAGCTCACACTTTGGTTCTACTGTTTTAGATATGTTCCTAGACAAAATTTAGTTGAGAGTTGACAGTAGAAATTATGCGGACTGGGTCCGTGAACTGAGGATTGTCCTCGTTGCTGCACAGAAGGGCTATGTCCTTAATGCACCGCTCAGTGCGTTGAACCTCAAGCGTCGTCTGTAGATGTTGGGAAACATCTGACATACACGTTTTGATGACTACGTGATAGTTCAGTGTGTAATACTAACGGTTTAGAATTGTGGCACCAAAGACGTTTTTGAAACGTCGCAGAACATATGAGATGTTCCAAAGACTGAAATTGGGATTTCATACTAGTGCCCACGTCAAGAGGTATGAGACCTCTGACAAGTTTCTTAAGCCTGCAAACTAAGGGAGAAAAGCTCAATCGTTGAGCATGTGCTCAGATTGTCTGAGTACTACAATCGCTTGAATCGAGTGGGAGTTAATCTTCCAGATGAGATAGTGATGATTCTCCGTAGTCACTGCCACCAAGCTATTGGAGCTTCGTGATGAACTATAACATATCAGGGATAGACATGATGATCCTTGAGCAACTCGCGATGTTTGACACCGCGAAAGTAGAAATCAAGTAGGAGCATCAATTGTTGATGGTTACACCACTAGTTTCAAGAAGAGCAAGGGAAAGAATGGATACTTCATGAGACGGCAAATCAGTTGCTTCTCTAGTGAAGAAACCCAAGGTTGAACCAAACCCGAGACTAAGTGCTTCTGTAATGAGGGAACGATCACTGAAGCAGAACTACCCTAGATACTTGGTAGATGAGAAGGCTGGCAAGGTCGATAGAAGTATTTTGGAAATACGTTATATTAATGTGTACTTTACTAGTACTCCTAGTAGCACCAGGGTATTAAAATACCGGTTCAGTTGCTAAGTGTTAGTAACTCGAAATAAAAGGCTACGGAATAAACGGAGACTAGCTGAAGGTGAGATGACGATATGTGTTGGAAGTGTTTCCAAGGTTGATGTGATCAAGCATCGCATGCTCCCTCTACCATCGAGATTGGTGTTAAACCTAAATAATTGTTATTTGGTGTTTGCGTTGAGCATAGACATGATTGGATTATGTTTATCATAATACGGTTATTCATTTAAAGAGAATAATGGTTACTCTGTTTATTTGAATAATACCTTCAATGGTCTTGCACCTAAAATGAATGGTTTATTGAATCTCGATCGTAGTGATACACATGTTCATGCCAAAACATATAAGATAGTAATGATAGTACCACATACTTGTGGCACTGCCATTTGAGTCATGTTGGTATAAAACGCATGAAGCTCCATGTTGATGGATCATTGGACTCACTCGTTTTTGAAAAGATTGAGACATGCGAACCATGTCTATTGGTAGATATGCATGAAGAAACTCCATACAGATGGATCATTTGGACTCACTTGATTTTGAATCACTTGAGACATGCAAATAATACCACATGGGCAAGATGACTGAAAGGCCTCGTTTTCAGTAAGATGGAACAAGAAAGCAACTTGTTGGAAGTAATACATTTTGATGTGTGCAGTCCAATGAGTGCGGAGGCACGCAGTGGATATCGTTATGTTCTTACTTCACAGATGATTTGAGTAGATACTGAGTATATTTACTTGATGAAACACAAGTCTGAATTATTGAAAGGTTTAAGTAATTTCAGAGTGAAGTTGAAGATCGTCGTGACAAGATGATACAATGTCTATGATATGATCGTAGAGATGAATATCTGAGTTACGAGTTTGGCACACAATTAAGACATTGTGGAAATTGTTTCACAACTAATACCGCCTGGACCACCTTAGTGTGATGGTGTGTCCGAACATCACAACTGCACCCTATTGGATATGGTGCATACCATGATGTCTCTTATCGAATTTACACTATCGTTTATGGGTTAGGCATTAGGGACAACCGCACTCACTTTAAATAGGGCACCACACAATTCCGTTGAGACGACACCGTGCGAACTATGGTTTAGAGAAACATAAGCTGTCATTTCTTGAAAGTTTGGGGCTGCGATGCTTATGTGAAAAGGTTGCAGGCTGATAAGCTCGAATCCAAAGAGGATAAATGCATCTTCATAGAATACCCAAAACAGTTGGGTATACCTCCTATTTCAGATCCGGAAGCAAAATTGATTGTTTCTAGAAACGGGTCCTTTCTCGAGGAAAAGTTTCTCTCGAAAGAATTGAGTGGGAGGATGGTGGAGACTTGATGAGGTTATTGAACCGTCACTTCAACTAGTGTGTAGCAGGGCACAGAAAGTTGTTCCTGTGGCACCTACACCAATTGAAGTGGAAGCTTATGATAGTGATCATGAAACTTCAGATCAAGTCACTACCAAACCTCATAGGTCGACAAGGATGTGTACTACATCAGAGTGGTACGTAATCCTGTCTTGGAAGTCATGTTTCTAGACAACAATGAACCTACGAGCTATGGAGAAGCGATGGTGGGCCCGGATTCCGACGAATGGCTCGAGGCCATAAAATCCGAGAGAGGATCCATGTATAAAAACAAAGTATAGACTTTGGAAGAACTACTTGATGGTCGTAAGGCTGTTGGGTGCAGATGGATTTCAAAAGGAAGACGGACAATGATGGTAAGTGTCACCATTAAGAAAGCTCGACTTGTCGTTAAGATGTTTTCCGACAAGTTCAAGGAGTTGACTATGATGAGACTTTCTCACTCGTAGCGATGCTAAGAGTCTGTTGGAATTATGTTAGCAGTTACTGCATTATTTATGAAATCTTGCAGATAGGATGTCAAAAAAAAACATTGTTTCCTCGATGATTTTCTTGAGGAAATGTTATATGTGATACAACCAGAAGGTTTTTTCAATCCTGAAAGACGCTAACAAGTATGCAAAGCTGCAGCAATCCTTCTAAGGACTGGAGTAAGCATCTCGGAGTTGGAATGTACACTTTGATGAGATGATCAAAGATTTTGGGTTTATACAAAGTTTATGAGAAACTTGTATTTCCAAAGAAGTGAGTGGAAGCACTATAGAATTTTGATGAGTACATGTTGTTAACATATTGTTGATCAGAAATGATGTAGAATTTCTGGAAAGCATGCAGGGTTATTTGAAAAGTGTTTTTCAATGGAAAACCTGGATTAAGCTACTTGAACATTGAGCATCAAGATCTATAAGGATAGATCAAAACGCTTAATAGTACTTTCGAATGAATACATACCGTGACAAGTTTTTGAAGGAGTTCAAAATAGATCAGCAAAGAAGGAGTTCCTAGCTGTGTTACAAGGTGTGAATATTGAGTAAGACTCAAGACCTGACCACGGCAGAAGAGAGAGAAAGGACGAAGGTCGTCCCCTATGCTTTAGACATAGGCTCTACAGTATGCTATGTTGTGTACCGCACCTGAAGTGTGCCTTGCCATGAGTCAGTCAAGGGGTACAAGAGTGATCCAGGAATGGATCACACGACAGCGGTCAAACTTATCTTTAGTAACTAGTGGACTAAGGAATTTTTTCGATTATGGAGGTGGTAAAAGAGTTCGTCGTAAAGGGTTACGTTGATGCAAACTTTGACACTAATCCGGATGACTCTGAGTAGTAAACCGGATTCGTATAGTAGAATAGTTGTTTGGAATAGCTCCAAGTAGCGCGTGGTAGCTGCATCTATGAGATGACATAGAGATTTGTAAAGCACACATGGATTTGAAAGGTTCATACTCATTGACTAATAAACCTCTCTCACAAGCAAGATATGAACAAACCCCATGGGTGTTGGATTCATTGCAATCACATAGTGATGTGAACTAGATTATTGACTCTAGTGCAAGTGGGAGACTGTTGGAAATATGCCCTGGAGGCAATAATAAAATGGTTATTATTGTATTTCCTTGTTCATGATAATTGTCTATTGTTCATGCTATAATTGTATTAACCGGAAACCGTAATACATGTGTGAATACATAGACCACAACATGTCCCTAGTAAGCCTCTAGTTGACTAGCTCGTTGATCAATAGATGGTCATGGTTTCCTGACCATGGACATTGGATGTCATTGATAACAGGATCACATCATTAGGAGAATGATGTGATGGACAAGACCCAATCCTAAGCCTAGCACAAGATCGTGTAGTTCGTATGCTAAAGCTTTTCTAATGTCAAGTATCATTTCCTTAGACCATGAGATTGTGCAACTCTCGGATACCGTAGGAATGCTTTGGGTGTACCAAACGTCACAACGTAACTGGGTGGCTATAAAGGTGCACTGCGGGTATCTCTGAAAGTGTCTGTTGGGTTGGCACGAATCGAGACTGGGATTTGTCACTCCGTGTAACGGAGAGGTATCTCTGGGCCCACTCGGTAGGACATCATCATAATCTGCACAATGTGACCAAGGAGTTGATCACAGGATGATGTGTTACGGAACGAGTAAAGAGACTTGCCGGTAACGAGATTGAACAAGGTATCGGGATACCGACGATTGAATCTCGGGCAAGTATCATACCGACAGACAAAGGGAATTGATTGAAATCCTCAACATCATGGTTCATCCGATGAGATCATCATGGACCATGTGGGAGCCAACATGGGTATCCAGATCCCGCTGTTGGTTATTGACCGGAGAGTCGTCTCGGTCATGTGTGTGTGTCTCCCGAACCCGTAGGGTCTACACACTTCAGGTTCGGTGACGCTAGGGTTGTAGAGATATTAGTATGCGGTAACCCGAAAGTTGTTCGGAGTCCTGGATGAGATCCTGGACGTCACGAGGAGTTCCGGAATGGTCCGGAGGTGAAGATTTATATATAGGAAGTCCAGTTTCGGCCATCGGGAAAGTTTTGGGGGTAATCCGTATTGTACTGGGACCACCGAAAGGGTCCCGGGGGTCCACCAGGTGGGGCCACCTATCCCGGAGGGCCCCATGGGCTGAAGTGGGAGGGGAACCAGCCCCTGGTGGGCTGGTGCGCCCCCCATGGGCCTCCCCTGCGCCTAGGGTTGGAAACCCTAGGGGTGGGGACGCCCCACCTGACTTGGGGGGCAAGTCCCCCCTTGGCCGCCGCCCCCCTTGGAGATTGGATCTCCTAGGGCCGGCGCCCCCCTAGGGGTCCTATATATAGTGGGGGGAGGGAGGGCAGCCGCACCCAAGTCCCTGACGCCTCCCTCTCCCTCCGTGACACCTCTCCCTCTTGTTGGTGCTTGGCGAAGCCCTGCCGAGATTCCGCTGCTTCCACCACCACGTTGTCGTGCTGCTGGATCTCCATCAACCTCTCCTCTCCCCTTACTGGATCAAGAAGGAGGAGACGTCTCTCCGTTCCATACGTGTGTTGAACGCGGAGGTGCCGTCCGTTCGGCGCTAGGATCGGTGATTTGGATCACGACGAGTACGACTCCATCAACCCCGTTCTCTTGAACGCTTCCGCTTAGCGATCTACAAGGGTATGTAGATGCACTCCCATTCCCCTCGTTGCTAGATTACTCCATAGATTGGTCTTGGTGATGCGTAGAAAATTTTAAATTTCTGCTACGATCCCCAACATGAATGCCCATGGAAACTGCCATCCGAAGACCATGTAACAGGGCTTCGTATTCGGCTGCGTTGTTGGAGTCTGTATACAGTATCTGCGGTACGTATTGAACTGTATCTCCGGTTGGGGACGTCAGGACGACGCCAGCCCCCATACTAGCCAGCATTTTAGAGCCGTCGAAGTGCATGATCCAATTGGAGTATGCGTCGTACTCTTTAGGGAGTTCGGCTTCCGTCCATTCAGTGACAAAGTGGGCCAATACTTGCGATTTAATGGCTCGCTGAGATTTGTATGTTATGTCAAACGGGAGGAGCTCAATGGCCCATTTGGCAATCCGGCCCGTAGCGTCGCGGTTGATTATAATATCATTAAGTGGCACTTCCGAGGCTACTGTAATCGAACACTCTTGAAAGTAGTGTCGCAGCTTCCGAGATGCCATGAATACCGCATAGTCTATCTTTTGATAATGTGGGTACCCTGATTTGCATGGAGTGAGGACAGTGGATACATAGTATACCGGCTTTTGAAGAGGGAATTTATGTCCGTCAGCTTCTCGTTCGACGACGAGCACTGCGCTTACAACTTGATGAGTTGCCGCAATGTACAACAGCATTGGTTCACCCGATGTTTGGCGCGGCCAGGATTGGGTTGGTTGCCAGTATGGATTTTATTTCTTCCAATCCGGCTGTGGCAGCATCCGTCCACTCGAAGTGTTCGGTGCACCGAAGGAGGCGATAAAGGGGTAATGTCTTTTCTCCCAAGCGAGAGATAAAGCGGCTTAGAGCCACCACACATACAGTTAGTTTTCTGGATTTGTTTGAGGTCCGTTGGGATAGCCAACTATGACAGAGCTCGGATTTTGGCCGGATTAGCTTCAATTCCTCTACTGGAGACAATGAAGCCCAGGAGCTTTCTGGCTGGTACGCCGAAAACGCATTTTTCCGGATTGAGCTTGATGTCGTATGTTCGGAGGTTGTCGAATGTGAGCCTCAAGTCGTCTATTAGAGAGTCGATGTGTTTGGTTTTAACGACCACATCATCTACGCATGCCTCTACTGTTTTGCCGATCTGTTTCTCCAGACATGTCTGGATCATGCGCTGATATGTTGCGCCGGCGTTTTTGAGCCCAAAAGGCATTGTGTTGAAACAGAAGGGGTCGTATGGTGTGCTAAATGCCGTTGCGGCTTGGTCAGACTCCGCCATCTTAATTTGGTGGTAGCCGGAGTATGCATCTAGGAAACACAATGACTCGTGTCCTGCAGTAGAATCAATAATTTGATCAATGCGGGGGGAGGGATCCTTTGGGCAAGCCTTGTTGAGGTCCTTGAAATCGACACATAGGCGCCAGGATTTGTCCTTCTTTGGTACCATCACTAGGTTTGCTAGCCAGTACGGGTGTTTTATTTCTCTAATGAATCTGGCCTCCAACAGCTTGGCTAGTTCCTCTCCCATAGCTTGTCTCTTAGGTTCAGAGAAATACCGAAGAGCCTGCTTGACCAGCTTGAATCCCTTTAGAATATTGAGGCTATGCTCGGCCAGCCTGCGTGGGATTCCTGGCATGTCTGAGGGGTGTCAGGCAAATATATCCCAATTCTCGCGCAGGAACTCTCGTAGTGCGGCATCCACGGCGGGGTATAACTGTGCCCCGATGGAGGCTGTTTTTGTAGGGTCCGTTGGGTGGACTTGGAATTTGACTATTTCATCCGCTGGTTTAAAAGATGTGGACTTGGATCTCTTGTCAAGTATCACGTCATTCCTGTCCACTATGGAGCGTAGCACGGTTAATTCCTCGGCCGAAAGGGCTTTGGATAATGCCTCGAGGGCCAATGCGGCTGTTTTGTTTTCGGCGCGGAGTGCTGTGTCCGGGTCACTAGCGAGAGTGATGATTCCGTTGGGCCCGGGCATTTTGAGCTTCATGTACCCATAATGGGGTATGGCTTGGAAGATCGTGAACGCTTCCCGTCCTAAAAGGGCGTGGTATCCACTACTGAACGGGGCCACTTGGAATGTAATTTGTTCGGACCTATAGTTCTCCGGCGTGCCGAATACCACATCTAGTGTGATTTTCCCAGCACAGCGTTGAGGGAGTCCGGGATTAGGGGTCTCCGGACAGCCGGACTATATCCTTTGGCCGGACTGTTGGACTATGAAGATACAAGATTGAAGACTTCGTCTCGTGTCCGGATGGGACTCTACTTGGCGTGGAAGGCAAGCTAGGCAATACGGATATGTATATCTCCTTTGTAACCGACCTTGTGTAACCCTGGCCCCCTCCGGTGTCTATATAAACCGGAGGGTTTTAGTCTGTAGGACAACAGACAATCATACCATAGGATAGCTTCTAGGGTTTAGCCTCTCCAATCTCATGGTAGATCAACTCTTGTAATACCCATACCATCAAGAATAAATCAAGCAGGACGTAGGGTTTTACCTCCATCAAGAGGGCCCGAACCTGGGTAAAACATCGTGTCCCCTGCCTCCTGTTACCATCCGCCTTAGACGCACAGTTCGGGACCCCCTACCCGAGATCCGCCGGTTTTGACACCGACATTGGTGCTTTCATTGAGAGTTCCTCTGTGTCGTCGCCGTTAGGCTTGATGGCTCCTTCTATCATCGATAGCGATGCAGTCCAAGGTGAGACTTTTCTCCCCGGACAGATCTTTGTGTTCGGCGGCTTCGCACTGCGGGCCAACTCGCTTGGCCATCTGGAGCAGATCGAAAGCTACGCCCCTGGCCAGGTCAGGTTTGGAAGCTTAAATTACATGGCCGATATCCGCGGAGACTTGATCTCCGACGGATTCGAGCCCCTGCCTTGTGCGCCACACGGTCACGATGAGGACGATTTAGCTCTACCATCAGACCGTATTCAGGAGATCGCACTGGTAGCCGCTCCGAGCCTCAATTCGGAGCCAGTTGCGCCATCCATGGACGGGTGGATAGACCCTGTCACGGAGGCCGTATCCTCAGCGGCGATCAAGCCGAATATCGACCTTACCCTTCACAAGAGTCGTGTTGCCAAACTGCCAGATCCTTCCCCGGCCACGGACTCCGAACCGCCTGCGCCCGTGCCTATCAAATCTGACTGGGCGCCAATCATGGAGTTCACCTCCGCGGATATCTTTCAGAACTCACCCTTCGGCAACATACTGAATTCATTAAAGTCTCTCTCCTTGTCAGGAGAGTCCTGGCCGAACTATGTCCGGCAGGATTGGGATGCGGATGACGAAGAAATTCGCCGCCCACCCAGCACCCACTTAGTAGCCACTGTCGATGACTTAACCGACATGCTCGACTTCGACTCCGAAGACATCGACGGTATGGATGACCAGGAGACGAACAGGAACCACTTCCCACAGGGCACTGGACGCCCACTTCATCACATGACATATACATGGTGGACACACCAAAAGAAAACGACGACGTGGAACGGAAGGACACAACGAAGGGTTGTCCCCTCGGGAAGCTGTCAAAGCGGCGGCGTAAGCGCCGCTCCAAATCCCGCCTCAGCAGAAACAACGATCATATAGACCGAGTGTCAGTGCAGGGTGAACCATCGCCGGACCACGGCAACACAGAGAATCAAACCGAACAACCCGACTCTATCAAAGATAATAGTCCGGACGACATCACACCGGACAGACACCCGGAGCAATAGAATGCCCGTCAAAGGCTTGTTTCCACCGCGAGGAGTCTAAAAAAGCAGAAGCAAAGGCTCAAGGCTGCGCAAGACACACTTAGAATCAGATGGAGTAAAGTACTCAACACAGTAGCGAAGTACGGCGGTAATCGCCCCACCAAGAGCTACCCGAAGCGGAAGTTGCTACCTGAATTCGATGAGGAGGCCTTAGATCCCCCGCAACCAAAAATTAAAACGGCCATCTGGCCGGATAGACGAACTCACGGCCAACATAGAGCGGCAAACAATGCCGCACATAAGCCAATACGCGATCCACGCGAGGGCTCGCATCAAAAGGACGGCCGCAACCAGATCCATCTATGGACCACGCAAGCGCGCTCCAGCATACGATGCAACACAACAAACATCCGAACAACGCGGTACACCCAGATACAGGGGTGCCGCACACCCCCTATGTTTCACCGGCGAGGTGCTGGACCATGAATTTCCAGAGGGATTCAAACCCGTAAACATAGAGGCATACGACGGAACAATAGACCCTGGGGTCTGGATTGAGGACTATATCCTCCATATCCATATGGCTCGAGGAGATGATCTCCACGCCATTAAGTATTTACCCCTCAAACTCAAAGGGCCAGCTCGGCACTGGCTTAAAAGCCTCCCCGAAAGCTCCATTGGAAACTGGGAAGAGCTCGGAGACGCATTTCGGGCAAATTTTCAAGGGACTTATGTCCGACCTTCGGATGCGGATGATTTAAGTCATATAACTCAACAGCCCGGAGAGTCAGCCCGAAAGCTTTGGAACAGGTTTCTTACTAAAAAGAACCAAATAGTCGACTGTCCGGACGCCGAAGCCTTGGCAGCTTTTAAACACAGCGTCCGAGACGAATGGCTTTCCAAACACCTTGGCCAAGAAAAGCCGAGAACAATGGCAGAATTAACAAGCCTCATGACCCGCTTTTGCGCGGGCAAGGACAGCTGGCTAGCCCGATGCAGCACCAGCGACCCAAGTACATCCGAAGTTCGAGATGGAAATGGGAAATCACGATGCAGCAAAAATAATAAGCGCCGAAATAAAGAAGACAGCCCAAAGAGCATGGTGGTAAACGCCGAATTCAGAAGCTCTCGGCCAGGTCAGCAAAAGCCGCCCTCTAAAGGCGCCAGAGATGAACTGTCCAGGCTAAACAAAATTCTGGACCAAATATGTCAGATCCATAGCACCCCCGATAAACCTACAAATCATACCCACAGAGAATGTTGGGTCTTCAAGCAGTCCGTCAAGCTCAACGCCGAACATAAGGGGCAGGATACACCAAGCGAAGACGAGGATGAGCCTCGCAAGCAAAGCACTGGGGAACAGAAGAAATTTCCACCAGAAGTCAAAACAGTAAACATGTTACACGTGATAAAGGGGAGAAACAAAGCGGCACTCCCAGATAAATATGCCCAAGGGCCTATCACCGCGGAGTTCTACCACTGGCCGTCTCAACCGATCACCTTCGACCATCAGGATTACTCGGCAAGTATCCGGCGCGCAGGATGGGCTGCCTTGGTATTAGATCCAATAATTGACGGATACCACTTCACATGAGTCCTAATGGACGGTGGCAGCAGTCTAAACTTGATATATCAGGACACAATCCGCAAAATGGGGATAGACCCAACGAAAATTTGCCACAGCAATACTACCTTTAAAGGAGTAATGCCAGGCCCAGGGGCTCATTGCATGGGCTCCCTGCTACTAGAGGTTATATTCGGCTTCCCCGATAACTTCCGTAGTGAAAATTTAACCTTCCACATTGCTCCGTTCCAAAGTGGCTATCAAGCACTACTTGGACGCGAAGCTTTCGCTCGCTTTAATGCAATACCGCATTACGCTTCCCTCATGCATAAGATGCCCGGTCCATGTGGCATCATTACAGTAAATGGAAATATTGAGCGATCCCTGCGCGCCGAAGAGAGTGCGGCTGCCTTGGCAGCCGCACACTAAAACGGCCTCACCAACTAAAGCATTCGATAGGTCGTCAAGACTATGGACACGGTTAGACAAGTCCGATGCAGCTATATGTAATTCATACAGGTTTGATGGCCACACCCCTATTACAAATACAAGGGGCTCAACGCGCGCAGACAAGTGGCAATTTTTACTCATCTTGAATTGTACATGGTTCTTTAAACCTACCTTTTTGCACGACAACTTTTCACCTAAGTTCCTCTCTTTTACAGATGACCATCGTGCTACACCCGTCCAGTATACGACACAACAGAGACACAGGCGCAGACATGCAGCAGGGACCCGTTCCAAGGATTCTTTCTAGATTAAGACCCTGCGTCAACCTTTTTTACTGTCTCTTGTTGATACACATCCCCCGGATTCTCAGTACAATTCAGAAGGATGCTGACGTCTTGGCATGTGGCCACGTTAGAATAATGCACGTACCTGGACACCAGGGGCTTCTTACAAAGGGCACTGTTTATGCCCGGTTTACACCATAAAGACCGAATACCTTAGGGAGTGTTCGGCGTCGCGAGTTTGGCATTATATGCATCAGCTCCGAATCATGTCTTTGGTCAAATTTTGGGTTTGCCCGGCTCCTATGTTTTGTTGCCTTATGTTCCGCTTTATCGGCTAAGGCGGCACCAGGAGAACTACTGCCATTGTGCCCTGGTTCATCCGGACGAGCACCTCAGTAGAGAAAGCCGAAAACTGACTGTCATGATATAGCGTGAGACTGGTCAACCACTCGATGACCTATCGGAATCTTAGAATTCCTCCGCCTTAACGAAGGGTCGTTTCCCGGCCAAGCATGTACGCACCCCGAATTCGGGTGAGTGCGGAGCCACCAGGGGCTATATAGTAGCCCCACTGTCAAACTCCTCTAGCTAAGTGAAAGTGTTAAAGCATTATAGTCCGGTTGCCTAGTTCGCTGCGCTATCACCTCCTTAATAGGACCAAGACGTTGGATTAAGTGCGAACATGTGTCTTCTGCGAACACCCCCGCATTATATGCGTGGGGGCTGAAGCCGACGATTGCAATCTTTCAGGATATACAACGTAAACGGCCGCACAGGAGGCATCATATTACTTTTGGGAAAAAGTATAAATACAGCCTTGATAAATTTACTAAAACATTGTTTTTACAATGGGGATACATGTCACTCAAACATAATATTCTTCGAGCACTGGGCCTCTATCAAACGAGCACCCTCAAGAACTTCTTCAAAATAGTGCTCGGCAGCCACTCGGCCTATGGCCGAACCCTGCACCGCAACAGTGGTAGCATCAATCTCCGCCCAGTATGCTTTGACACGGGCAAGGGCCATCCGCGAGCCTTCTATGCACGCCGACCTCTTCATCGCATTGATGCACGGCACCGCACCAAGGAACTGTTGCACCAGGCTAAAATAGTTGTTCGGCTTTGGCCTTTCCGGCCACAGCTGATCCACGACAGACCTCATGGCGAGTCCGGACAACCTATTGAGTTCGGCCCATTCGGCTAGCTGATCAGTCAATGGAAGAGGACGCTCTGGAATGTTAAACTGTGACCAGAACAGCTTGTCCACTTCACGATCTGTTTGATCTCGGAAGTATTCGGTCGCATCGACCGCGCTCGCCACCAAGTCCAGATATGCATCTGCCGAACTCCACAGCCGATCCAGAGGGGCATACTGCGGATCTCCGAACTTCCTCCACAACATAAAGGGCTTCCCAGCCACAATATCCCTGGCTTCACGCAGCTCCTCCTTCTTCGCTCTCATAGCAGAGCGGGTGTCTTTGGTCGCCATCGTGGCCTTTTCAAGGTCCGTCGCCTTCGCTCAGTTTTCTTCTTCAAGGAACTGGCAATGGTCGGCAGTGTCTTTTAACTTTACAGCCATCTTGGCCATTTTCTCTTTGCTCTTGCAATGCGCGGCCTTCTCGGCTCTCAACTCTTCGGCCGCCTTCAAAGCAGCCACATTACTACTCCTTGCTTGTTCTTTGGCTCGGGCAAGTTCCGCCCGAAGGGTCTCCACGGTAGCAGCTCCATCTGCAATCACAACATATTAAAGATACTGGCATCACGCTGCTCTTCCTATTGACATTCACCAGAAAACATCACTTACCATGTGCCTCGTCAAGCCGCTTGTTAACAAGCTCGATGTCGACATCTGCCGCATCCAGTTGCCGCTTTAGTTCGGCAAACTCATTAGTCCGGCTAGCCATCGGAGCTTCCACCACCTGCACATAAAAGCGGTATGATTATTACCTGGGACTACGATCTTCTGTTTGCCGCCGTTCTCGGTGACAACGAGAGTCTCAGGGGCTACAACCTACACAGGGCACACCTAAAAATGTGCGGTACTATCACAAATGTATATCGTTTTACGTACCTCAAAGCCCGTTAGTAGACTCATAAAGGCGTCATGCAACCCGCTTTCGGCGGACGAAATCCTTTCCATCATCGTGCCCATCAACATACGGTGTTCTTCCGAGATGGTCGCTCACTTCAGCAGATCCCTCAGTGCGTCCGACCGCATACCAGACGGCGCCGGATTCTTTTGTTTGCCCTCTTCAAGGGCCGGATACTGGGGACTTCGGGTGACCATAGGATTATCTTCTGGCCTCACCGGACCCGGGGAGGCCCTCCGTGACGACACCTCAAGGTCGCCCGCTTCTTGAGCGGGGGAGTCCGGGGGAGGCGTTTCGCTCTCCATCATCTCCGGAAGAAGATCCCCTGAAGACGAGCTTTGTTGAGAAGGGCTAAGATCCGAACTGCAAGATAAACACTTCGGTTATTTTCCTCGGAAGTAAGGTATAATATCTTTACTATTAAGCATTTTTATCACTTACGGCTCGTTAGAGGGCTGATCCCCGCGCGGACTTTGCGCGGCAGGAGCACCCTCCAAGGCAGGACCCTCTGGTGGAGACTTCTTCTCCCGTTTGGAAGCCTTGGTTTCCGGCTCTTCACAGGCAGTCCTCTTCCTTCCCCAGAGCGAGAGAATGTCAGATTCTTCCCCTTGGTTATCCTCCTTCACGGAGGCGCTTATTCCCTCGGTTGGAATTGGTAGCGGTGGGGGCCCGCTTTCGCCCTCATTATTCCCCATTTATCTTCCTTTGAGGGCACCGGGCAAGGCGCTAGCTCGAGCATCTTTTCCAGTATCGGATTGTCCAAACCCTCGGGAAGGGGGGTCGAACACCGAATCATCTTTGCCTTTGTTAGCCAGTCCTGGTCAAAGAGCGATTTCTTGGAATGACGTCATGATAAATGAAAGATATTGTGTTCAGCTAGAGGATTACTTACTTGGTCAGCGGTGCGGTTGTTGCTCAGGCCCATGTCCTCGGTAGTATCCGGACACTCTATTTGGGGTCCGAAGAATGATTTATACATCTCCTCGTGCGTCAGGCCGAGGAAATTCTGAATAGTGCATGGTCCTTCTGGGTTGAACTCCCACATGCGGAGGGGCCGGCGTTTGCAAGGCTGGACTCGACGAACCAGCATGACTTGCACCACCATAACTAGACTGAAATCTCCTTCGAAGAGATCTTGAATGCGGCTCTGCAGTATAGGCACGTCCTTGGCTGGACCCCAGCTCAGCCTTCTGCTAATCCATGACATCAGTTGTGGTGGAGGGCCCGAGCGGAAAGCAGGGGCAGCCACCCACTTGGCACTTCTGGGAGCTGTGATGTAAAACCACTCCCGTTGCCATAATCCGGACACCTCTGGAAAGGAACCCTTTGTCCATGGAGCTCCAGCAATCTTGCTTATTAATGCGCCTCCGCACGCTACATGCTGCCCCTCGACCATCTTCGGCTTCATGTCAAAGGTCTTGAGCAACAGGCCGAAGTGAGGGGTAATGCGGAGGAAGGCCTCACATACGACAATAAATGCCGAGATGTGGAGAAAGGAGTCCGGGGCTAGATCATGGAAATCTAGCCCGTAATAGAAAATCAAACCCCTAACGAAGGGATCCAGAGTGAGGCCTAGACCTCGGAGGAAGTGGGAGACGAACACAACGTTCTCGTTGGGTTCCGGAGTAGGGACGACCTGCCCTCGGGCAGGCAACCAATGAGAAACCTTGGCGGTCTAGTATCTGGCCTCCCTCAACTTCTTGATATCCTCTTCCGTAATGGAGGAGGGCATCCACCGGCCTTGAAGGCTAGATCCGGACATGATTGAAGGTCTGAAGCACCTGACCTAGGCTTTGGGTGTTAGAACTCGAGGCAGGGGAAGGATTCGACTGAGCACGGGAGGGAAAAAAGTAAAAGCCTTGTCCCTTTATAAAGAGGGTGAATATCAAGCGTCATCCTAGTGGCCGTTTGGGACTTGCCTAAAATCTAGGAGTCCTAGGCACGGTTGGGTTACCCATGACCGTATTGATGAGAATCCCGTAATTAGGGGAACACAATCTCTGCTTTGACAAGACGTGTGAAGAAACTGCCTTGCGTTATGTGTGGGGCTAGTTAAAGAAAAACGGTTCGAAAATTCGTCGAGCCATGGCATGATGTCATATAGCCAAAACGTGTCAGCAGATTAGATTTGTGGAAGTATTATTCTCTCTACGGAGGTATGTGGAACATGTTTTGCAGGGTCGGACACTATCCTTTTATTTGAACTCTTCTGTGGTATATCCGGAGGAGGAACCCGCCTTGCAATGCCGAAGACAACACTGCGCGCCGGACTCATCGTCATTGAAGCCTGGTTCAGGGGCTACTGAGGGAGTCCGGGATTAGGGGTCTCTGGACAGCCGGACTATATCCTTTGGCCGGACTGTTGGACTATGAAGATACAAGATTGAAGACTTCGTCTCGTGTCCGGATGGGACTCTACTTGGCGTGGAAGGAAAGCTAGGCAATACGGATATGTATATCTCCTCCTTTCTAACCGACCTTGTGTAACCCTAGCCCCCTCCGGTGTCTATATAAACCGGAGGGTTTTAGTCCGTAGGACAACAAACAATCATACCATAGGCTAGCTTCTAGGGTTTAGCCTCTCCGATCTCGTGGTAGATCAACTCTTGTAATACCCATACCATCAAGAATAAATCAAGCAGGACATAGGGTTTTACCTCCATCAAGAGGGCCCAAACCTGGGTAAAATATCGTGTCCCCTGCCTCCTGTTACCATCCACCTTAGACGCACAGTTCGGGACCCCCTACCCGAGATCCGCCGGTTTTGACACCGACAAGCATGCTTCCCGACTAGGGATGATTCCTCTGAAGGTTGTGCTGCTTTGCTCAATGCAGTTCCAGTCTATTTCCATTTTTTGAAGGGTTTCCTCATAGATGAGGTTCAATCCACTGCCGCCGTCCATGAGTACTATGGTGAGTCGAAAGCCGTCCACAATTGGACTGAGGACCAGTGCAGCTGGTGCTCGGGCTGTTCAGAATTTAGGTTCGTCACTGGCATTGAAGGTAATAGCCGTGTCACTCCATGGATTTATTGCTGCCACATGGCAGATTTTGGCGAGGCTGCGGAGTGTTCGCTTGCGCCTATTATTTGATGCGAAGGTTTCAAAGACTGTTAGTACCGTATTGTTATCCACGAGATGGTGCTCTGTGGTATTTGGGATGAGAAGATCCTCGCCACTTTTGGCCACCTGCCGGAGTATCCAACATGCTCTAAGGCTGTGTGTTGGTATGGTATCCGCTGTACTATGAATTTTGCAGGGTCCGTTAAGCCATCCCTCCAATACGGTTCCATGCCCTGAAGAGGGTTTTTGTTTCTTTGTAACTAACTCGGGTGTCTTATGATAGTGCACCCTTTTACTTCAGACTGGGTGTATATTCCGAGCCGGATTATCCCAAAATTTCTTTTCGGTTTTCCAGGTGATTTCCATCGCACAGTACTTTCGTACTATGGACGCCAAGTCAGTGAAGCATGATATGTCACGGCGACTCAAAGCGTTAAGGATTCCCTTGTTCGTGCAATTACTGCAGAAAAATGAGACTGCGTCTTCCTCGTGACAGTCCTTAACCTTGTTCATCACAAGGAGGAATCTGGCCCAATAATGATGTACTTTTTCATGGGGCTCTTGCCTGATGTGGGAAAGATCGTTTATGTCTGGGTGGGTGGGTGGAATTGGGTCCGAACCCCTACCCAATCTGAGACCCAGGGGCCGAGGTGTTTCCAATCTTGGAATTTCGGGTTCCGGGATGTTGCCCGATAAGTCTAGCCCACTGCCTGACTCTAGGTTCAGGGCTTGGGTGATGTCCTCCCGTAAACGGGTATCCGGCTCGGAGAGCTCAGGAATCCGGACATAGTTAGTCCTCAAGATAGAAGAAGAATCGCCGCATTGTTCCTCCACCACCGCAACATGATGGGTGACCGGTGGAGAGTTAATCTCCCTTTGATCGGGTCTAAGCCCAATCCGATCATAGTCCGTAGCGACTCCCAAGGCGGCGATGCGATCCAAGAGCTCATTTAGGGAATAGAGCTCCATTGGATCCATCTGCTCGGCGAATTCCGAGCCGACGTGGAGGCCGTTTTCGATGACCCGAGAAGTCATCGTCAGGGCAGCAGCCGAACGGGTGGTCATGATGAAACTGCCTAGCCGGAGAGTTTGGCCGACAGCCAGGGCTCCCCCGGCGGTGATCTTGTTCTTAACAACGAGACGAGGCATCCTTCCTTACGGTGACGGCACAGAGGAACTCTCAATGAAAGCACCAATGTCGGTGTCAAAACCGGCAGATCTCGGGTAGGGGGTCCCGAACTGTGCGTCTAAGGCGGATGGTAACAGGAGGCAGGGGACATGATGTTTTACCCAGGTTCGGGCCCTCTTGATGGAGGTAAAACCCTACATCCTTCTTGATTATTCTTGATAATATGAGTAGTACAAGAGTTGATCTACCACGAGATCGGAGAGTCTAAACCCTAGAAGCTAGCCTATGGTATGATTGTATGTTGTCCTATGGACTAAAACCCTCCGGTTTATATAAACACCGGAGGAGGCTAGGGTTACACAAGGTCGGTTACAAAGGAGGAGATATACATATCCATATTGCCTAGCTTGCCTTCCATGCCAAGTAGAGTCCCATCCGGACACGGGACGAAGTCTTCAATCTTGTGTCTTCATAGTCCAACAGTCCGGCCAAAGGATATAGTCCGGCTATCCGGAGACCCCCTAATCCAGGACTCCCTCACCCGTGATTAAAAGAAAAATAGAGCACGCAATGTCAGACATCTTGCCATATAGTCTTTTGAACAAAAAAGAGAGAAAATATACAAAACATACCATGGTGTGTTTCACGATGTTGGTCTTGGTAAAACGATGCACAAATGGCCTCCCCAAGTTGTGCACACTTGATGGTAGGATCGCGATGGCGTTCTCATCCTCATTAAGCTCTTCCACTTTTTGAGAGAAAATTGCATAATTGTATGGATCATCATCATCATCATCATCATCTCTGGTACCCTCATCATCTTTCTCATCCTCATGCCCCTAGCTATCTCATCATCATCGTCATCACCTTGGGAATCCTCAGCATCATCTTCATCAAGCTCATCATCTTGGTCAGAGAAATACTTAATCCTTGACTCATTGACCGCTTTCTTCAAGTAAAAGCCTATGCACTCTCCCGCGGTGAGCTTATTATTTGAAATGTACTTGTTCCATCCATCGCCTCCTATGATGGTTTTATCCTTTTGTTTACAAATGAAAATTTTGTACGATTGCCCTTGACCATCCTAAAACTTGAAACTGGCACTGTTTAAATTATTGAATTGGACCCTTAAGTTCCATGGGATACACTATGTAACAATTAAGAATGATGTAGTTAATAGTTAATGGTATGCACAGTACAAGAATTTGGTAACTGGTTAGAATTGAATGATGAACATTGTTACCACAATTTTTTCGAATCCATCCCCCAAGAGGAGACCGAATTCTACTGCATGGGATAAACTATCCCTACAGGGATTTTTGGAGACATTGCGGACCTTAAGCACCATGATCATCTCCTTCAAAAAGTTAAACACTGTTATCATTGGTGCTATGTCATGAAAGAATATTGAGAAGCGGCATAAAAAATCGGTAGGAAAAAATGTCATCACAATGAGGTATGATCACAGATTACCAACACCGCACCAACTAGGCAGTACAACTATATAATAAGCAGGTTTATCATGAAGTCACGGACATATATAGTATGCCATAGCAAGTTTCATAAGTACTACATTAAAGGTTCAAACATCTGAAGCACGGAGTTATAGACTAGGCACGGTGGAGAGATCAACTCCTAATCTAAGTCAACGTCAGAGCCAAAGTCGTTATCATCATCCTTGTTAGATTCCTCGGCAAGATCATCCTAGACTATCAGGTCATGCGTGGCATCCTTCTGGTTGCGTGCGGTCATCAGCAACGCCTCACTAATGGCGACAGATGCGGATCCTCCCGAAGATTCCGTTCCACCAAGGGATCGGTGCTCTGACGTTCAAGGGCCCTGATGAGTGCCTTGGCCTTGAAGTGCTCCTGCTTCTCGACCTTGGAGTTTATCCTCGTGTTAGGAGGCGCTATCTCACTTGTGCACCAAGCATCCGGAGGAAAGTTGAGCTAAGCCCTTCACCAATGGTACTCGAGCACCATGGCATCATAAGCGCGCGTCGCGTCCTCTGCTAAGTCGAACATGCCGTGCCATTTTTTCTTGCCAGTGACGGGGTTTTGGATTTGGGCACTCCACTTCCCCTAGGGCCTCTGGAAAATACCAAGGTATGTGCTGTTGTCCGCCATTTTGGGAAAAAATGACGTAAACATGCAGAAAAATAAATTTGGAGAAAGAACTGGAGAAATATTCAACAACACAATATGAATTAAAAACAAACAAAAAATTGGCATGACCTCAGCATAAAAATGGACACCTTAAGAGCTAGAAATTTGGTGAAACAGAAATAAATCAATGTTTCGCCAAAACTTTAGCGCTTATAGTACAAATCCCTGTAAAGAAATAAAGACATCTGCCACAACACAATATGAATAAAAAATAGATAAGGAAATTTGGCATGACCACTGCATAAAAATGGACACATTAAGAGCTAGAAATATGGCGAAACAGAAATAAATCAACGTTTCCCCAAAATTTTAGCGCTTATAGTATGAATCCCTATAAAGAAATGAAGACATCTAATACAGCATAATATGAATAAAAAATAACAAAGAAATTTGGCATGACCTCTTCGTAAAAATGGATACATTAAGTGCTAGAAATTTGGTGAAACAGAAATAAATTAACGCCTCGCCAAAACTTTAGTGCTTATAGTATGTACTCCCTCCGTCCGGAAAAGCCTCTCCTTCAAATGAATGTATCTAGCATCAAGTTAGTGCTAAATACATTCATTTGAGAGACAAACCTGGGACAAGCTTTTTTGGACGGAGGGAGTATCCATGTAGAGAACTATAAACTACAACTATACAGCTATTGAGTTCATATATACGGCTTGTTTTGATTGCTATAGCTACAACTAGAAATATAAAATTACAACTACAATTTGTTTTAATGTGTGCATTAAAAACTATACAACGTATACAATCTACAACAATCACACTAAAACTAGCTAGAAACTACAACTATACCTACAAACTAAAAATTAAAACTACAACTAATATCAAACCCCTAACCCTAACCCTGGTCGAACGTGGCTACTGCTGCGGCTGTGTGTGTGTGTGTCGGTCGCTGCTGCGGGTGGCGATGAGGAAGGCCAAAAAGAGAGGCGGGGACGACGACCTTATACCTGCCGGAGTAGAGGCTAACGGGGCGAGGGTGACGGGGATGGGGGATCGAGGGCAAGGGCGACGCGGTGGAGGGCAAGGACGGCGGCGGTGACGGACGGCGATGGCGGGAGCAAATGACGACGACGACATGAGCAGCGCCACGGTGGAGGGCAAGGGCGGCGAAGAGAGCGAGATGGGGGAGATAGTGAGAGTGAGGGTGGGAGTGGGCTAGGGGAGTGGGAGGGTGCGCGCGTGCAGATAGTGCTCATCACCTGCGACAGGCGCGCCAAATTACCCGAGACTGCTAATTTGGGGTGCGGGCGGCAATCTTTGAGTTGAATTTGGACAGTCTACCGCTAACCTATGTGTGGCGGGTGCGACAATTAGTATCTGCCTGCCACTACTACCTGTAACAATGGTGGTGGGTGCATATTGGCACTCGCCACAGCAAACACTCATAACATAGCCACGCTCAGCACCGCTTTTTTGTGGCAGGTGACGTATTTCGCCCGTCACAGGTGTGCCCGTAGCTCTGGTGGTCCCGTTTTGTTACCCTCCACTTCTGCTTCTCCTAACTAGCTGTGGTGGGTGCCTCGACCCGCCCGCCACTCTATTGAGTTCACCTATAAGGCCTTTCCCGATAGTGGTATCTTCTATTTAAGAGGTCACTTAGCACTCGAATCCAAAAGTAACAACCTTGTGTGTGCTTTATGTATGTGATTTTGACTCAATTGTTCAAAGGGGAACACCAGCCCCGAGTGTGTAATTAAATTTCTCTCGGGTCCACTTTTTAATAAAGGGTGGATTTTATTACTCAAAATGAAGCATCATGTGGATACAACCACAACGAGTACATATGCCTCTGCATAGGTAGGATGCACACAGCCAACACCAGCGCACACACGCAAAAACCGCCGGCAAAATAGCAAAGTCATATAAGACGAAAGCTATGCCTAAGCAAGAAAAATGGAAAAAAATCTCTAAAGCAATCAAATCCACGATCGACAAACTGCAAAGATGACCATATCCACACCAATCATCTTATAACACCACAAGGACAACCATGTTCTTCAACAGCAACCCTTCATGAAGGGAGCAACCCTTCATGAAGGGAATGACGCCCGAGCACCACCATCACCGGATCCAACGACCAAAGAGGTCAGAGTCTAGGTTTTCACCCTAAAGAAACAATCCGAGCATATCCGATAAATGTCTTCGACAAGGTAACGACATAAAAACATCGTGATTGCGAGGTATAACCAACACTGGCAGACCTAGGTTTTCACCCCCAGAGTTCAAGATGGGTACTTGAAAGCACCACCACCGAAATCAATCATGTGTTATCGCCGTCACTTTTCCACGATCATAGCAACTACATTTGCTAGGTTAGAAACCCGACTGCCATAGTTGCACCACTATGCCCTTTGCGTCAAGCCGCCGTTCATAGGTTGCATCTCACCAACGAAGGTAACCACTGGATCTGGAGAGAGTATCCCCATAAAGATCTTTCGGTGGCCATAGCAATTCGCTGTGACACTGTCGTCGAAGGGCAGAGTGATCATCACATGGGCCAACACTAGCGACGGAGCACCTCACTGCTGACTGCCACCTTGTTGCACCTGAGCATCCGCGCGCAGCTTCGGCCGAGCCCGCACGACTGCCGGCTGGCCGGACACTCCAAAGTACCGTATCAGGCCACGAACAGTACCGCACCTGCAAATCTGGCCGAGTTTTCGCCAAATTCCAATCAAGAAAGCAGTCGGAGAATCTGAATCCAGAGACTCATTGCAGGAGGCGCCAAGCAAGTGGTAGTCAGAGATCTGCAACCAGATGTTCGTATCTCTCTTGGGCGCCACTGGCCACGAGGGAGGACGCGAGGAGTTGATCACCTTCCAGGGACTTCGATGACGCTACACGAGCTGGGAGATGCCCTAGTCGCCCCTCCTCCTCACCCTAGTCGCCCATCCTCCTCACTCCCCCCCCCCGCCCCCTCCTCTTCTCTTCCTCATCGCCGCCCGAGGCAGCCGCCGGGCAAGCCCGAGGCGCCAAGGATAGTGGCCGCAGGGCCTCGGTTGCCCTACTTCTGCGTGGGGAACCCCGGATCTGGAGTGGCGGTTCCATTGGCAAGGCACAACCGGCTAGCAACCATGCGGGTGGTGGATCAGGTGTCCCGGCTGCGCGGGCAGCGGGATCCAGTGGTCGTTGGCGGCTGGCAGCGGCTTCTGTGGCGGTCGATGCGTGCGATCTGGCGCCTCCCCTACTCCCCTATTCGGCGTGCGGGCCAGCCTGGTCGGGCCGCGCTTCCTCTTGATCGCCGGTTCTGTACGGGAGGCGCTGCTGGTGGCGGGGATCTAGTTCGGGCGAAATCCCTGGACGGCCATGACTGGCCGCGCCGACGGCGATGCCTGAGGGCGCCGTTCCCCTCCTTGGAGGCATCGGTATGGACTGATCTTCTCACTTCACCTTTCCCTAGGTCTCCCGGACAAAAGCCCTGACTTTGTTGGGCGGCAGCGCTCACGGCGCCGTTGCCTTCTTGAAGGTGCCACTTTGGGAACTTTGGGGTTGGGTGGCGCTTGTGGGTGGTGGGCGGCGGTGGTGGTGCAGCCCTATCCTAGCATGGATTTATGTCCGTTGCTTGGAGATGGACTCGCGTAGGTGGAGGTCGTCGGCTGGCGTCGTGGTGGCGTCAATGGCGGGGGACCTGCCAAGGCTCGCGTAGGTGGAGGTCATCGTTTGGCATCGTGGTGGCGTCGATGGCGGAGGACCTGCCAAGGTTGTCACCTCAATCTGCTGTGAAGATGGACCAGTGAAAGATGGCGGCGATGACACATGTGAGTGCGTCGGACCGGTTTGAGCCCCGGACCAGGCAGATGGCTCGGTCGGGGCCTCCGACTTTAGATGTTAGGCTTAGATGAGAGGTCTGGGTATGTGGCCTAGCTTGCACCCCTTCATCATTTAGATAGGAGTAGCTGCAGATTTTGACAAGATGACGGATTTAGGCATATTGTTGTTCTACTTTGTAAGACCCTCAAGAATAATCAATAAAATGATCGCATGCATCTCACAAATGCAGAGGCTGGAGGTCATCATCCTTTTCTAAAAAAACACAAGATGGGAGATGGCCCGCCGTCGCCATCGGCCGGCCGGGAATTCGCCGAGCGGCTCCGACCGGCGACGGCGAGGAGGTGATGGCATGAGGGGGCGCTTGTGGCGGCGATGATGTGTGGCCACGCAAGACGCCCTAGCAGGGCGAAGCACTCTCGGGTCCACTTGCAAGCTAAAATGACACCCAAGTAGTATATCCTACCTATGGGAAGCTGTCAGCTTCAAAGGAAAGACCAATAAAGCTCTGTCTTTTCTGATCTAAATTATATATCCACTTGACATTTCATAATGGAGATCTTTGTACGACACACTATCATAAGATTGTTAGTGCTTATTCAATTAACAGGTAAGAAGAAGTACTTCCACAAGAATCATTTGGCAGCGAAGTCACGCCAAGAGATAACAATATAAATATTTTACCAAGATCCCAAAAGACATCCAAAGAATGTTTTTTCTTTCCAACAAGCAAGAAGCTACAATATAATTATTCATTCACAAAAAGCTGATCATAGCAAACGTTGTTTGTTCCACCCACACTTGTATCATGATTCAATTTGTTTACTCAATTTTAGGGGCAATCATTGGATTGCGAGGTTGATGCATGAGTGCCCAAAGCATATGTCCACGGGTGCATAATTATTTAATTAATTGGCAACTAACTATAGCCCAGAGCACGCTATCAAGCTCATCCGCAAGTTAATTTCCGAAGCTATATAATATGGCATACTACTATTATTAATGTACTTTTCACCATGCATGCATGTGACCTTTTCCTAACATGCTCCCGTTTTGCCCAGTAAAGTAACTAGACCAAGCACTACATAGCAACAAAAGAATATACGCTATAAAGCTGCAGGCGTGATTATCCATAAGAGCTTAACCTATCCAATCACATAGAAAGTATGCACAGGATATAATAATGGAAAAAGAAAGAACTGCGAAGTCAACTAGGTAACACAAAGAATAATTTGGAACTAATGAAGACACTTATAAAACACAAAAGTAATTAACAAAGATCTGTTCCTATAGTACTTTATTCACTCTCTAATCATCACTTAATAATGGTCTCCTGTGATTTGGCCGATTAACAAAACATGATAGGAATCTTATGATCAAGGTTAGTCAGCAGAAGGAATGATCATGGAGAGCTGTATACGTATATATACAAACAAAAGTATACATGCACACGCATCTCCAACGGATGCATGCTCTCTTCTTTCACGTCATTTGCCTGGAAGGTGCAGCATCTCTGGCCTATACGTTAGCACATTACCCGCAGGCTCTTCTGCGGTCTTTCATTCTTTTCTTCTTTCGGAAGGGGGACGCAATTATCACCAAATCAATTTTGGCAGCGTGTCACTGCGTTTGTCATATTTTTTGACACTTGTATATTCTGACTTTATCCACATCTCTAATTTTCTATGATTGTATTGATTTAATAGCTGCAAAATGTGTTGATACACTAAAATTGTGATGTATCACCTACTACTACTGATTTGTTGACCACCGGAGAAAGGAAATGATACACGATTTATTTTTTCCTGATGAGCTAACAATCGGTGATAATTGCTCAGTGGAGCTAGGGTTATGATACACGTTCAAGCTGGCTTGGAAGTTGGAAAGACGAGGAGGTGTAGGAGGTTATAGTAGACCTGCGCATGGGCAGCCCGGCCCGACGACCAAAGCCCAAAAGCCCAACATCCAGGCCATAGATGGGATTAGCTCTTCCGCCCGAAGCCCAGCCCGAAAATATCCAAATGAGGTTAAAATAATTATTTTAAATGAAAATAAGTAGAGTAATGTATTTAAATGCCCTGAAAACTACTATATTGACTAGAAACGTGCATTTTCCACATGGTTTGGGGTGGGCACGGCTCGGGCTTGGCGTTTTCACTTTGCGCTTTGTCAAGCCCGGTCAAAAACCTATCCTGGCCTTGGGTATGATCAGGTTTAGTCTATCTCATGTCCATGTGTGGCATAAAAATAAGCTAGTTTGGAACGAAAGGCGAAGGATAAATGGTGCTCTGTGTAAATTTAATGGATGTAAAATGTTGATATTGTTATAGGGTCGTATCACCTACTACTATCTTGGTAACAACTGGAAAAATGATATCATCAGCAAATATTCCTTTCTATGATATACAATTGTTGGACCAATTGCTCAATAGAGTTAGGGTTATCATGGAGACGACGGTTGTCCACAAGTGGCATAACGATAAGCTAGGTTAATTAGGCCTAGGGGTCGGGTAAGGGGGGGACTCTGAATTAATATAGAGAGCATCTATGTCCCCCACAACTAAGAATAAACTAACTCTTATTAACTTTACAAAATTGTTATTGCAAAACAAAAATCAGTGACCGTGTTTAAATATATTTTTCATCTAGGTAGTAGAAAATATACAACATTATCTCAATCGACAAAGAATTAACTAATTCTCATCTGATTTTACCAATGTGCTCATACAGATTAAAAATATACATTCAGGTAATGTAATAATTCAAAAAAATGCAAAATCTTGCAGGGATCTCAAAGTTAAATTGATGGAGTAAATAGAATTAGCAACTCTGACAAATTCAATAGCTATAAAATATGTCTTTCTGAAAATTCTGCACTCACATCCCTTAACTTTTTTCAATTGTAGAAATGGAAGTTGCCATGGCTCTATGAAGGGTATAATTTGGTATTTACAATATTAGCATGTCATGGGATGGTGTAACACAGCATTGTAGCCATACATTCTTCTTTTAGTTTATGCCCCCTCCATTCATTTATGTAAGGTGTATTATTTTCAGCACGATGACCAAGGCACATAATTGTAGATGAGTTAGGACTTAATTGCCCTTGACAAATTTGTCGGTTACTGACAAGTAAATCAGTTAGTCCAAAAAAGTAAGAGATACATGCAATCGACAGAGAGATACTTTCTTCTTTTGCTACAAAAAAAAGATACAGACAATCGGGAGTGAGATACTTTCCCTTTTCTGGAGGGCTAACAAGGAAATTATGCGAAATTAGAAGAAATGCATCTTACATTCTGGAATTTTCTTAAAAAATAAATACACCTTATATAAAGGAATTGAGGAAGTATAAAGGAAGCCCTGCATCGTCTTTAATCTTGCTCTACTCTCCTACAAGGCAAGGAGACACTTCAATCACACATGATTTATGACTTGCATCAGTCAAAGCATGGCACACTTAATTTTCCCCACCCCACCCCAATTGGAGGGAGGGCTCACCCTCTCTCTGTCCAAATTATTCCGGGCCCCTGAAGTGTGGACACATACATGCTCTGTTTGGCATATATGTACGGTTAATTTCCACCCTCCCATTTTAATCCCACCAATTATTCATGTCCCCAGCCAGCCACCCATATTGCCCTCCCTCCTACCTAGCTCCCCCAATACAGGCCCAGAAAAATCTCAAGCCCCTATATAACCTTTAGAGAGAGAGAGAGAATGGGTGTGTGCTAGAGAGAGAGAGAGGCACCAGCACGAGCGCCCTTCAAAAAATACTGCATAAATAAAGGGGGCAATAACTGGGGAGAAAGGGAGAGAGAGAGAGAGAGAGAGAGACAGAAGTGAAGAGGGGAGAGAAGAAGTGGTCACTGCAGACAGAAGAGAAGATCAAAAGAGATCGGGCGATGCAGCACAAGATTGGAGGGCAACAACAAGCGCAGCAGCAGCAGCAGCAGCAGCAGCAGCAGCCGGCAGCAGGAGCAGAAGAGCAAAGCAGCCAGCAACGCCAACGGCTTCTTCCACCACTCCTCTTCTTCAAGCTCCAGCCGCAGCTCTCGATCTGATTCATCGAGCTTCTTCTTCCTCCTCTCCCTCTCCGAATTGACTCATAGAGGAGGAGGAAGAGGAGGCGGCGGATTAGCAAGCAGCTGGTGCGGCGCGGCGGGCGGCCATGGACGACACCCTCAAGTCGCTGTCCATGGACTACCTCAACCTGCTCATCAACGGCCAGGCCTTCAGCGACGTGACCTTCAGCGTGGAGGGCCGCCTGGTGCACGCGCACCGCTGCATCCTCGCCGCGCGCAGCCTCTTCTTCCGCAAGTTCTTCTGCGGCGCCGCCGCGGACCAGGCCGCCGCCGCAGCCGCTGCCGGCTCCCCCGGCGCGGTGCTCATGGACCACCTCAGCCCGCGTTCCCCCTCCGGTGCATCCGCCTCTTCCCCGCGCGGCGCCGGAGGCTCCGGTTCCGGCTCGGCCTCCGCAGCGGCGATGGCGCCCGGCGCCGTGATACCGGTCAACTCGGTGAGCTACGAGGTGTTCCTGCTGCTGCTCCAGTTCCTGTACAGCGGGCAGGTGTCGCTGGTGCCGCAGAAGGGGGAGCCGAGGCCCGGGTGCGGCGAGCGCGGCTGCTGGCACACCCACTGCGCTGCCGCCGTCGACTTGGCCCTCGACACCCTCGCCGTCGCCCGCTCCTTCGGCGTCGAGGAGCTCGCCGTCCTCACCCAGGTAATCAATTACATACTCTCCCTAATTAATCCCCAATTCCCAATTCTTGCTCCTCGACCCTCTTTTCCCCATGAACAAGAATCAAGAAGCTAATAATCTCTCACTCCTGGAGCTGGGGATCGATCGATTGTGGGGATCAAGATGGGGGTCGGTTATGTTGGGATCGGCGAGCATTCTGATCTCTGCAGCAGCATTGATTTGATCTCTGGCCGTACCTTTTTAAATGAAGCTACTCGAGTGTGGTAGCGGTATCGTCGACGTCGTCGTCGTCGTCGCCGTCGACCCGTCGTGTCGTCTGCAGGCAGCGCACGCACGCGTGCGTCCGTATATGCATATGCATACGTACGTGCGCGCTTTCTTCCTCCTCCTGCGGGCTGCCTGCCTGCCGCTTTCTTTCCTGCTCTCTCTTTATCCGTCCATCCATCCGTCTTTCCGTCACCCATCCATCCACCCCCCTTGCTTTCAGCTCTTGTTGCTAGCTAGGGTTCGTTAATGGTAAATTTCTCCTTTCCTTTTCGCCACTGTTCCTCCTTCTCATGCCACCATGGCCGCCACTGTTGCAGCACGAGCAGCACACCACGGCTGCAAGTAGCGGGCGATTCGGCAGCACTCGGAAAGGCACACACTTTCTTGCTTTGTTTTTGCTCCTGATTTGCGATTTTGCGCTAGGGTTTTCTTTTCTTTGTGAGAGGGTTAATTTCCCTTTTTCCAAAACTTTTTTCGCCAATCCCTTTAATCCTGTCTTCAATCAGCGCCATGATGCTGCTATACATACATACTGTTGCACCCTTCTGTTCCTCCTCCTTATATTTTATGCACAGGGACAATCCACTATGCACACATCTCATATATGGGTAGAGATCTCTTCCTTTATATCGTCTCTTGTTAGCTTGCTCACCACCGCTCTCTCGGTCTCTCCATACCATACCTGTGAGCTGTGAGCTTTTGCAACTTGTGAGTGTACATATGATGGATGTGGAAAAAGTATTGAGCTTTTTGCGACGGTGATGGCTTTGTGGTTTTGCAGAAGCAGCTGGCGGGCATGGTGGAGAAGGCGTCCATCGAGGACGTGATGAAGGTGCTCATGGCGTCGCGCAAGCAGGACCTGCACCAGCTCTGGAACACCTGCTCCCACCTCGTCGCCAAGTCCGGCCTCCCGCCGGAGGTGCTCGCCAAGCACCTCCCCCTCGACGTCGTCGCCAAGATCGATGACCTGCGCCTCAAGTCCTCCATGTCCCGCCGCTCCCCCTTCCTCGCCCACCACCAGCAGCACCAGCAGCACCACCACCAGGGCTCCGTCATCGAGGCCTCCGCGGCCGAGCTCAACGACCACAACAAGATCCGCCGGATGCGCCGCGCGCTCGACTCCTCCGACGTCGAGCTCGTCAAGCTCATGGTCATGGGGGAGGGGCTCAACCTCGACGAGGCACTCGCGCTGCACTACGCCGTCGAGAACTGTAGCCGGGAAGTGGTCAAGGCGTTGCTGGAGCTGGGCGCCGCTGACGTCAACCACCCGGCTGGGCCCGCCGGGAAGACGCCGCTGCACGTCGCGGCCGAGATGGTCTGCCCGGACATGGTGGCCGTGCTCCTCGACCACCACGCCGACCCCAACGTGCGCACCGTCGACGGGGTCACACCGCTCGACATCCTCCGTACGCTCACCTCCGACTTCCTCTTCAAGGGCGCCGTGCCGGGGCTCACCCACATCGAGCCAAACAAGCTCCGACTGTGCCTCGAGCTCGTGCAGTCGGCGGCCATGGTCATGTCCAGGGAGGACGCGGCCGGCAATGCGCCGGTGCCCATGTACAGCGACCACCATCCAGGCGCGGGCGGCGGTGGCGTGTACAGCAGCAGCGGTGGCGCGAGCACGAGCATGAACCTGAGCTTGGACAACAGGATGGTGTATCTCAACCTAGGGATGGACGTGATGAACCATGGCGACGGCGGTGGCGACGACGGCGGGAGCAGATCAGGGCAAGGAGGCCCCTCTTCGTTGTTCTCCCCGCATGGCTTCCCATGAGACATGGCTGGCTGCTCTACTATCTCCTTGTAAGGCTTAGAACTAATTAATCATATGCTCTATTTATATCCATATTATCACAGGAGGTCAGTGATGAGAATGCATGATCAGATCAGATGATCCTTTTAGACTGTTGATTAAGTAGCGTCTTTTGTAGAGAGATCATGCATGCATGGATGTTGAATTTCAATAGTTAATTTCCTGGTGAGTTGATATGTGTTCGTTAGGGTCTACATTAATTTCCTTTTTTTTCTTAATTGGTGGTGTTCTTTTGAGAAGTTTGACAGGTGATGTTTAAAAAAAAAATGAAAACTGTTTCTGTTTTGTGCATGTGTGTTGGTGTTGGTGGGTCATGTTCTTTGATGCACTGAAACATGGACAAGAAAGGTCGATTGGTACTTGATTTCATATCATGTCTTACTACTTTTTTCTGCTCAAATGATCCTTTTGAAATCACACAAGGTCGATTGAGCTATATTATTTACTATGTTGTCTTCCTATATGCGCTAGTACTCCCGCTGTACACAAATGTAAGATGTTTTGGTAAATTGTCAATTTTACATTTGTGAACAGAGGGAGTATTACTTATCACGTATAATATCTTAGTGTATGTACTCCCTATTTAGCGCCGTGCAGCACTTGTTTTTATTTTTCCTTACTGGAATTTATTTGGCCAAAATTCATATTTTCTGCCAATTAACTTAAAGAACTTATTTTACTTGTAGCAGAGTGCATTTAATAGAGGTCATCATGTATATGTACTACTTATCTACATACCTTTTGCTATCTCAACTGATAGAAGTACTGTTCTTGAAAAAAGAAAAACATGTAGTGATAATTTTCTCTTTGGGAGTTATTTGAGGCTGAGAAGATTTTGAGATTATTTGAGCGCAATGAGAGGGAGAGGGAGGGGCACACAAGCATGTGGGGGTTGGCATGAAGAGGGGAGACAACGGGAATCTAACTTGAGCTTATGAATGATGGAAGCGATCGATGCTGGTCAATGCTTTAACCCCACAACCCCTCCCCTTTTGTTCTTATTGCAAATTCGGCCGGCTTCCATGTTACTACAACCTATGCAAATGGGCAGAGGGGGGGAAGGGAGATGAGTGCAAAAAGGAAAATCACTCTTCATTTTTACTTCACCTTTTTCTCCACTTCTTTTGTTGACCTTGGTGTTGGTTTCCTCAGAGGTGTGGGTTCCGCTCCTTTTCTCTCTCTACAAATTTACCTTGCCTTTTATCTATTGGTGTCTCTTGGCTGGGTGTAGGCAGGGTGTAGGATGAGAGAGAGAGAGAGAGAGAGAGAGAGAGAGAGAGAGAGAGATATTGTATACAGGTATCTAGCTTTGAAACAATGGCAAATCTTGAGTCTTAACTATAAGCCGGAGGCCATATCCTAGTGAGGGGAAGGGCTGTCCCCCCTCCTCTCACACACCATCTTTCTCTCTCTCATGGATCTATAGTGCATGACTATTGCATGGTATTGATTGTCTCTCTTTCTCTCTCTAGTGCATGCAACGCTTTCCATGCAACGATGGCCTATCTATCTGTCTTTATGGCCCAATAGTGCTTGGGCTGGCCTCACGCACTGCCCCATCCGACGGACAAAATAGTTGTAGTGGGGCTTGCATTGGGCACACAGCGAGGCTGTGGACAAATGTATCCCTTGTCTTGCATGAGTGCAACATTGTGTAATGTCACTGTGTGGCCTCACGCATAAAGTCACCACCTATACATGTGTCGATCAGTAATGTTGTGGTGCTGCTGCATCAACATGGATCTCCCCCTATGATGGCTCCTTGCATGTATGATGGCCCTGCCTCTGATCTATTCTTTCCTGGCCTCGCAACCATTCACTTTCCATTTGTGTGTCTCTTTAGCGTCTTCGTGCAAAGCCTACATATGTATGTATACGGCCACTGTTCTGGCCTCTGATTTGCTGCTGTAGCGAGCCAGCAGCCAGGTTAAATTTTTTTGACTGCGTGCATGCGTTTGACTAGATCCATGCATACCCCATTCCCTTCGAGAGAAAAAAAAATAGCAAGATCAAGATGTTCAGGTGCATGCATGTAGTACATTGTATATGTACATTCTTTTGCGTATGTGTCTGAATGTCTGATAAGACGACAGCTAAAGAGGTAATAAGACACAAGGTGATTTGTTCTCTTCTTTCTGCGAACACAGATATTTTTATTATATGATATAAGCCTAGGTCTTCCCTGCGGTCTCCCAGCTCCTAGCTAGCAACAATATATTATCATAGCTAACGTACAGCTACCCTATGCAGGCACACAATTGACAGGAATGTTTTTGAATATATACTGGTTTCGACAAGGCACTACATATTTATATGACATGATTTGATCTACATGCATGTATGCGGTGTGGCTTTAAACTGATACTATAATGAAATGGTGTCCCCTAAAGATACAAATGCATGTGACCAGCACCTCAATAATGGCCATATTGTTTTATTATTTTGCTAGGAAATAATGGCCGTAACGATTCATGTCACTATATTCAGTTTACATATTTAGTATTGACGTATCTTTTAAATAAAGTTATGTTGTTTTGGATATATAGTTAGAACAATATGATTAGGGCCACACTTGTGTTGTTATGCATTTTATACCAATGTTTTTTTACGTCCAACGAAGGACTCGCTTCATCCATGTATGCAAGGCCACTTGTCTTGTCTTATGTCCAATTGTTTTAATTTGATCAAGAACTTAAAAGGATTCATTTATAATGCTAATCAAACTTTAAATGGTTTGGTTTTATAAACATGATCACAACATAAAGGGTTTGAATTGAGACAAGACAAGGCTGAGAGAGAGAGAATTTTGATGGAAAATGGAATTTGCTAGCTGGCTTACTTGCTAGTGGACAGACATCTTGCATAACTGGAATCATGCATTTAGGTAGTTGAAGCATAATTTTGTATTTTATATTTGTAATCTTATGTGTAACTCCGTCCGACTCCCAAAATAGGGCATGTGTGTTGTTCATACATACAAATAACATTCCAAGCCCAGCTATCATATAAGTGGCCACCCACTCAATTCGGCTTGTAATTGCTCCAAATGACCATGAGCTTCGTTTTTGGAGGAGATAGGAAAAAAGTTTTAGGGCCTTGTTTTTTTAGAACAGGGAGAGTGCCACACTAGCTTTACTAGCAAGAATGTTTTAATTTGCTCTCATGGGGCATGTTCTCCCTTGATTTCACTAAATAGTGATGTTTTGGACATTGATACGGGTTTAAAAACATAAATTTTTACTGTGGTATGCACATAATGACCAAAAATACTAATACATGTTGGTACAATGTACGCACATGATTTTCAAGTTTCCAATCCATATATTTGCAAAAATAATCTTGGTAAAAAGAATTTCAAAACTCTCAAATGTATTTCCATGAAATCTAGGGCTCCCTTTGCATTTATATCCATCATGAACCAAGGATATCCATATATGTTGATCTTCCCATATATAATTGTTAACTGCTACAACACATTTTTTGGGCATTTGCTCTCAAATGTGGCACCTATTTACTAATAAGTGCAACCAGTATGTGTGCATACAAAGGTTATTCACCTTAATTTAATTCTCTTTAAATAAATATCAATATTCCATCTTCAGATATCAAAGTCTACGCACGGGGAGTGGGAGGCAGTGGGGTGTGTATATATGTTGCACAGAACATTAACCCATGCTGCTTAAGTTGCATCCTAAGATATATTGTCCTATCACTACTATAGAACCATCCTCCAAAGGCTCGTACCTAAACCCTTCCAGTGTGGGTTGTGCACCTGTCAGTGACTATATATTGACGGAGAAAAAAAGCAACTAGCAGGCAGCCTCATTATTGGTATGTGCCTTGCATGCCCTCACAAACTCATTTTAGCAGCTTTCAAGTATTGACACACCCGCCTGGTGAGGGCGAGCTCAAGGACAACGACATGATCAATTAGGTTGTGGAGGAGGAATGCGTACATTACTATGTAGGTAAGAAGGTAGAGAAGAATGTCAAAGGGAGGTGGGGAGAAGGGGAAGTGGTCAAATTTGATCAAGGGAGGAGTCATAGTTGGAGAAGCTGAATAGGTGGGAGTGGCATTGATGGGTGGGAGGGGTCGACGACATCGATAGCGGACTAGAAAGCGGGAGGGAAACAGAGGACGTAATCACTTCTTTACGAATTACAGTGTCATGCCAGTTCAAACGAGGAAAAAAAATAGGGGAGCTCCCTCCATTTTGACAAAAAGAGAGAGACGAGAACAACTAGTTTATAGGTTCTTTTAGTGTCCAATTGAGCTCTTCCATTGCCAGATGAAGTCCTTACTAGCCTAATTTGTCTCAGCCTTTTTTCTGGAGGAAAGGATGTGATGTTGTTACCATGATCTGGTTTCCATGCTAATATGGGCCTAAGTGTCACTCAAAAGCTAAATCTTGCTTATTGTGGGACGAAAATCGCGCTCGCCACCAGCGTTCTCACTATCGGTCGGTCTAATAACTTGTGGTTATCGAACCTTCCAGGGAATGGTTTTGGGAACATTTCATCAGTTTTACAAAGCATTTGGCCCGTTTTTCTTCTTTTTCTTGTTTACTTTCTCTATTGGATTTTATTTTATTTATTTTTATCTTTATCTTTTTGGTTCTTCTTCTTTTCCATTCTTTTTTATTTTTGTTCTTATTATTTTTTCTATTTTCAAAAATATATGTCGCCTTTTTTGAAAACATGTTGAACGTTTTTTAATACTTTTTGAACATTTTTCAAATGGCCATTTAATTTATTTTAAATGCACAATCAACAGCATTAAACACATATTGGACATTTTTCATAAATGTCATGATTTGTTTACATGTTCAAACAATATTTAACTCTTACGAATATTTTTTAAAATACACTATGATCAATCTTTAAACACATGTTGAACCTTTTCATAAATGCATGTACTTATTTAGAAAAACATGCCAACATTTTTAAGTGTTATGGACATTTGCTCTAAATATCTTGAGCATTTTTTAGTGACACAAATAAATTTTCCATAATTACAAAAACAATTTTTAAAATTATATGAACTTATTTTTTAAATATCATCAAAGTATTTAGAAATGTGTGAATATTATAAAATTGTGATGAATATTTTCTTGAATGGTATGAACATTTTTGACAAATTACACGAAAAAATATGTTATGTGAATAAAGAATGTTGAATGAACTTTTAACAATTAAGTAAAGCCTATTTTATAACATATACATTTATAATACTTTAATATTTAAAGAAAACACAAGCAAAAAAAGAAGAAGAAATGAATTGTGCAAAGGAACAACACAAGCGAACAAACCAAACCAGCAGCTCCCTAATGAGCCGACCTCCTTGAGGCAACATAAGCTTCCTTTTCACTAAAAGCGAGACATAGTCATGGGACCTCGTATATGACGTATTTTGCGTGATCTAGGAGCTCGACGCACAGGGGCTGGCCCAACATGTTTCCTATCGTGTGACAGAAAAAAAAGTTGAACAACAACAGAGCGTGCCATGATTTTAGGAAATCCCTATTTGAGGCACGCTGCGTCAAACTGCCGGCGCTTCGCACAGGCGAACCGACCGAGCGATGCGATAGGCCAGCCAATTTGCATATGCAGTTCGCGTATAGCGTCATCGGGTTACCTTCTAGAAGGTTCCCTGAACCGGTTTATTTTCTTTTACTGGTTTTCCTTTTTCTTTCTTTTTGTTTTCTTCTTCTTCTTCTTCTTCTTCTCCTTCTTCTTCTTCTTCTTCTTCTTCTTCTTCTTCTTCTTCTTCTTCTTCTTTCTTTTTTCCTTTTTGCTGTTTCTTTTTTGTATCTGTTTTCTTTTTAAAAGTTTATTTTTTCTGTCTTCAATTGTTTTTCACATTTTAGAAAAATGTTTGAAAATTTCAAAAAATGTTCCAATTTAAAAATTATTGTGAGTTCAAACTATTGTCAGAAATTAAAAAAAACTAAACCTTAAAATTGTTCCAGTTATGAAAAAAATTTGTTTGGCATGTTGTGGTACAACATTTTTCTACAACTTTTCAGAAAATTTTCAGAATATCAAATAAAATCCTTTTTCAAAAATTTCTCACAATTTGTTCGTGCTTTCAAAAATGTTCAGAATTTCGATGTTTGTTCCATTTTTAATAGATGTTTAAAATTCAGAGACTATTCAGAATTTCAAAAAATGTTACTTTTTTCAAAATTCACATTTTTTGATAAAATATTCAGATTTTGTGCAGGTTTAAAAAATCTATTTTCCAAAAAATGTTCTGTGTTTTTTAAAGTTATTCGTGCTTTCTTTTTTCTTTTAAAATAATTATTTCGGTTTTAGAAAAAATCTTAAATTTTCGGAATTTATTTTCCTTTTCCATAATATATGTTCAAAACTTCGAAATATATTGCCGCTTTTGAAATTTTGTTCTCAACTTTAAAATTTTTTTGTGTTTTTATATATCTTCTGGAATAGATAAAATGGTTGTATTTTTAAAATATGTTCAAAAGTTCAAAAAATGTCCTCATTTTCAATTTTCGTTCAGAAATTCAAAAATGTTCGGTATTTCAAATTATGTTCACATTTTCCAATTGTTCTTCACTGTTTTTTTAAATCATGTTTTTAGATTGTGTTCAAATTTCAAAATTGGTTCACATGTTTCGGTAATTGTCCAAAAATTGTTCAGCATTTGATAATTATGTTCATGATTTGAAACATTGCTCACATTTTTAAAAACTTTGTTCACATTTTCAAAGAGAATGATCGAAAAAATTGAAAAAATTGTATCCAAGCTGTACATTCTTTAGGATTTCGCACTGCATGAATATCAGTAGCACTCACCAGCACGAGTGGCTAGCGATATTGCTTCTTATCTTACACACTGCAGCAGTGGCGGTGCTGGGGCTTCCTTGAACTTCCATGGAATACCAAAGAATTTGCCTTAAAAAATGAAGAACCCACGAAATCAAGTCCAAAATGGCATAGCTTTCTAGCAACCCATATCCAAAACCAGCAACTGCAGCCACGCACCAAACCTGACGTCCTAGTGCGGCGTGCGAGAGCCTCGTCCCCATTTTCCCAAATCTAGCTTAGGGGATCTTCAAGGCAGACCCTTAAACCGTCACTATGTGTCTGGGCCACGGTGTCTGGATCACTTTTATCATCCAACGGGAATTTGCATATGTTTGCTTAGCAGTTCGGATATACAGATGCCGGTATTCAAGAGACAAACGTGGAGAGCTTTGTGAGAGTTCGGACATGCACTTGACCAATCACATGCATGGTCCATCTCTTCCCTCTCTCCTGTCAACTGCACATGCATGGTCCCCACTCCTTTCTACCACAAATCATAAATATCCCACCACATGCATGGCCCCATCTACTTTTTCTTCTCCCAACCAGATACTTTGTGATTAGTATTGGATGGCTCATTCCGGCATCATGTCCTCAAACCACGTCCGGACATAAAAACACACATATAACGGAGATATTTGCGGGTGCCCTTACTACTTACGGCGGCGGCGGCAACCCATTCCAAGTTCAGCGGGCGACGGATGATGGCCGACCCTCTCCTTGCCCTCCCTGATCTGCTCCGGCCCTCCCCGCCGTGGATCCGCTAGTTCGCTTACGGCCTCCCCCTGCAGGCGCCCTCAACAGCTGACGGCTCCACCTCTAGTTGTCCGGCCTCCATCGCAGTGTTGCCACTGGGCTCCACCTCTGTCAAGTATGCATCCAACCATCCCCGTTCCATCTACAAGTAGCAGCCACTTTGCTTGTGAATTGTATTTGTTTGTCCAATGCACATCAGTCCATGCCACTTTCGCAAAAAAATTACAAGAATACTTAGGAGCAAATTCCTGACTCCGCCATTGCACCACAGACAATTGACAGCAGGCCATTAGCCACTACACCAATCAGCGGTAGCTGGACATCAAGTTGCAAAACTATATACGAATACACAGCAGCATTGAGATTTGGAAAACATTTCTTGAAAATTGTGAGCAGTTTTTTAATGCCACAATTCTTTTTATATTCCAATTTTTTGAAGAAGTGAAGATACTCTGTAATCCGAATTAAAAAAGAAACACAAACAAATTTTGCTAATCCCAAACAGTTTTATAAAGCATGATTTTTTTTCAAAAATGTATCATTTTCTGAAGAAACGAACAAATTACAAAAACGTGAACATTTTTCTAAACTTCTGAATATTGCTGAGATCACGGACAGGTTTTATTTTTCAACAAAAGTAGAAAACAGTATTTTTTGTTAAAACAGAACATTTTTTAAAACCGCACACATTATTGAAAACTGCAAACATATTTTATGGTATGTTTTTCTGGAAATTCAAACAAAATTTGAAAAATGGGAACATTTTTTGAAATTCTGAACAAAATTTTGAAACCGTGAACATTTTTTGAAACACACACATTTTTCTGAAATTGTGTACAAATTTTGTAAAGAACACATTTTCAGAAATTCCTGGATATTTTTTGAAACCTGATCATTTTCCTGAAATTATGAATAAATTTGAAAATGAGAACATTTTTCTCCGGGCATCGGATACGAGAGGTGGAACTGCGCACGGGTTCACTCTCCTTCCCTGCTAAAATTGAAGATACAAAGTGAACACAATGTATCTCACGTGCAAATGCCATACGGTTGTTAAGACCATATTACTATATATTATCAAAAGATCATGCACAATTTTTTTAATGAGAGTCAAATTGTACGCAAAAGCCATGTAAAATTTTAAGAAAATAGGAAACTAAAAACAGAAAAAACAAAGAGAAAACAATTTGAATAGGATGTAACCCAAAAAAAACATAAGAGAGGAAAGGGAAAAAAATAAAGGCAAAGAAAAGGTTAGAGATTTTTTCCCCTTTATGCAAGGACAAAAGAATTGGCACAATGAAAAGGAAAACTAAGAAAAATCATTAGGAACCCGAAAAAGAGAGTACATGAAAACAAAAGGAAAGATCAACAAACATAAAATTAGCGATGTTTCCATGAGATTAATCTAGCCCCCCCCCCCCCCCCCCGCCCCCTCTTAATATCGGGCAATGAATTTGAGTCATTGAACCCGGTGAGGTTCCAGTCTCATTAGCTGCCGAAATTCAAAGATACAGAGAGAACCCAGTGTATCTCACCTACCATATGATTGTTAAGACCAATGAATCCAGTTAGCCAATGGCGTGCTTGAGAGAAAGCAGCTACAGTGATATGCCTAGAAGTAAACAAACATCTCAAGCCGTGAGAATCAAATTGTTCGAAAAAATCTATTTTATTAACTACATAAGATACTATATATTAACAAAGATAATGCACACATTTTTTTAAAACTAGAGTTAAATTGGAAATAAAATTCATATAAATTTGAAAAAACATATACGAAACTAAAACAAAAAAGGAAAGAAAATAATCAAAGAGAAAAACCAATTGACTTAAAATGTAACCAAACAAAAATAACATCATGGAGAGACAAGATTAGAGATTATTTTTAATATAAATATAAACAAAATGGAAAAGTTGAACGGAGCAAAGGAACGAAACATGCGAACTAACCAAATCACCATCTCCCCAATGGGCAGGCCCACTACAGGCTTGCCTTGAGGAAATGAAAGCTTCTGTTTTAGTAAAAGCGAGACATAGATACTCCTAGAGTATAGAAATGGAGAGGACCTTATTTAGGGGGGAAAACGGAAAATACCTAGCAAACCTCTTATGTTACCCTGTTCATGCCCCGCTTGGTGGGTGGATTATAGGGCTTATTTCTCTAGAGGCCCATTTAGCATCTAATTGTCTGGTTTGTTTGCATTTTACAATATCTTAGTAAAACATAATTGTTAAATTCTATTTTTTTAAACAAGTGATTATCTTAGTTTTCTGCCATCTATGAAATATAGTCGGGTATGTTACACAAATATTAGAATGTCCAATAAAATGCTAATTCTCCCTCGTAATTTTTTAATCTGCTTCACAGAAAGTGTGATCTCCGTTTTATGAAACCTCTCAAGTTTATCAATTCAATTGTTCATATATGTAAATAGAAAACATAACTCTACATCTAAAAAGTGTTTCGGCATTTGTAAAATAGAAAACTTACACAACTTGCAAAAAATATTTCAGTATACAAAATTATCCTATATAATTTTCAATCACTAGATATACTTTGCGTTCCATGGTAAATGTTCATGTATGCGTAATAAAATGTGCACCGTATTACTCATGTATGCGTAATAAAATATTCATGTATAAAGCAGCTACACCGATATTAGGTACACAAATATCTCAAGCCACGAGAATTGAATGGTTTGAAAAAAACTCTATTTGATTAACTATATAATATTATTATATATTAACAAAAATCTTGCATACTTTTGAGTTGGATTCAACTTATAAAAATCATGTAAAAATATAAGAATATAAGAAATTGATAACAGAAAAAATAATCAAAAAGAAAACAATTTCTTAAAATGTAACACTGCAAATAACATTATAGAGGGGAAAAAGGAGGTGAAATGATTAGAGATTTTTCCTTTTTTTTGCGCAAGGACAAAAGAATAGACTCGATGAATTGGAAAGCTAAGAAAAATCATTAGGAAGCCGAAAAATAAAAGTGAACAACAACAAACATAAAATTTGCGAGATTGAGTGTCCATGAGATTAATCTAAAAATCAATTTTTTGAAAAGTTGGGTATCGAATTGAGTCACATAACCAGGTGAGGTTCCAGAGTCCCTAACTGCTGAAAATCAAAAGATACAGAGATAACCCAATGTATCTCCCCTGCCATAAGTTTTGTCAAGATCGATGAATCCGACCAATCAATGCAGTGCTTGAGAGAAAGCAGCTAGGTTGGTATGCCCAGAGCCAGAGGTGCACAAATATCTCAAGCAGTGAGAATCATGTCATTTGGAAAAAAATATTAAGAATATAAGGTTACTATATATTAACAAAAATCATGGACACTAATTCTTTAAACTAGAGTCAAATTGTATAAAAAATAATGCAAAAATTTGAAAAATAAATACAAAACTAAAACACAGAAAAAAAGGAAAGAAAATAATCCAAGAGAAAAAAACCTTAAAATGTAAGCCAACAAAAAATAACATAAGACAAGAAAAGCCAAAAAAAGGCAAAGAAAAGATTAGAGATTGTTTCATTTTTGCACAAAGATGAAAGAATAGACATGATCTATAGGAAAACTAAGAAAAATAATTAGGGGGAAAAGAAAGTAAATGAAAACAGAAACAAAGAGGCTGTTTCCTTTTTTAATGACGTGCATCAGATTCGAGTTACAGAACTGGTTGAGGCTTCTGTCTCCTTGGATGCTAAAATTTAAAAGATACAGACAGAATAGAATGCATCTCCCCTTTGCCGTCGTACTTGCAAAGCAACACATGAGCTGTATGGGCCAACTTTCAAGGCCCAATAATTTAGACGCGACGGATAAAAAATACACTACTGGGCCAATACAGAAGCGCTTGTAGGCTAACATTTTTTAACTCTTACAACTATTTTTTAAAATACACTAACATCACTTTTTAAAACAGCATTCAACTTTCTCATAAATGCATGTACATTGTTTTAAACTACGTGAACAGTTTTAAGTGTCACAAACATTTTTCTAAATTTCATGTGTACTTTTAAGTGATACAATCATTTTTTTCCAAAAGTATACGAATTAGTTATGTTAAATAGCATTTTTTTAACATCTTGAACATATTTTAAGATATGTGGATATATATTAAATGTGATAAACACTTTGTGAATGATTTAAACATTCTTTTACAAATTACAAGAGAAGAAACCAAACCACCAGCTCCCTAATGGGCCGGTGCACTGAAGGCTCCCCTTGAGTCTAATACTTCAACCGAGACATTCCCTCAAAAAAAAAACTAAAAGCGAGACATGGCCACTTCTTGAGTATTACACAGAAAAGACATAGCAACTGAAATCACTAGTTGAGGAGTACTCGTTGCAAAGATCACACCAACTCCCCTGGTTGCGACAAGTGGCCCACATGCAGCTCGCCAGTTGTTGCAACCTGTGAGTTTTCCCTTTTTTTTCATAGATCCATTTATTCAAAATGTTTTATCTCTCAAACCGTGCGTCCAAATCTCAAACCGCTTTCACCGTTGGATTCCTCGCGTCGAGATTTTCAAAACTAGATCCCATGTTGATAGGTTTTGACGAAATTTTTTTCACGAAAAAAACCGGACAAAAAAATGAATGAAAAACCGAACCAGATGCACGAGTTTCTTTCCTTTCCGAAAGAGGTACGCCCGTGCCTCTCACCAAATCACAACCGTGCCTTTTCTGAAAGCAAAACCGTGACTCTCGCGGAAGGAAAAAAAAGAGAAAATGTGTTTTTTTTCATTTCCGAGGAGGCACGGCCGTGACTCTCGCGAAAGCACAACCTTGCCTCTCGCGGAAGCAAAACCGTGACTCTCGCGAAAGAAAAAAAAAACAAAAAACGTGTTTTTTCCGTTTCCGAGAGGCACGGCCGTGACTCTCGCGAAAGCACAACCATGCCTCTCGCGAAAGCAAAACCGTGACTCTCACGAAACAAAAAAAACAAAAAATGCGTTTTTCTTTTGTTTCCGATAGACACGTCCATGATTCTCGCTAAAGCACACGTGCCTCTCGTGGATACAAAACCGTAACTCTCGCGAAAGGAAAAAAAACAGAAAACACATTTTTTTTCCGTTTCCGAGAGGCACGGCCGTGACTGTCGCGAAAGCACACCCGTGTCTCTCGCGGAAGCAAAACCGTGACTCTCGCGAAAGGAAAAAACAGAAAACGTGTTTTTTCCGTTTCCGAGAGGCACGGCCGTGACTCTCGCGAAAGCAAAACCGTGCCTCTCGCAGAAGCAAAATCGTGACTCTCGCGACAAAAAAAGAAAACACTTTTTTTCGCACAATTTTTTTTATCGAAAAGCTAAGGAAGACTGGTGGAAAACTAAAACGTCGAAAAAACCCGTTTAAAAAGCCGAAAACGCGTGCGGAAAAATAAAAAAACAAAATCCGAAGGGAACACCCAGAGCACGACACGTGGCGAATGACCGAGAGCGCGCCAAGTGACGCTGATCGTTGCGAGGCTCCCGAAGAAGTGCTCGTTAACTAGTTGCCCCCCTAGCAACCTTCTTCTGTTAACCCGTTAATGCCCGATTGGTGGGCCGAGTTACGCGGCTGATTTCACTATAGGCCTTAATTGTCTAGTTTTTGCATTTTACAATATGTTAGTAAAATATAATCATTAAATTCTGTTTTTCAAAACAATCGATAAACATAGTGCTTTGAAATCTATGAAAAATAATCATGTATATTACAAAAATATTTGCTTGTCCAATGAAATGTGCATTCACCCTCATAATTTTTTAATCTACTCCTAAAAAATGAGTGATAAAAAATGGTTGCTGTCTATTAAGACATCTCACGTCTATCAAGTCAATTGTTCATATATGTGAAATAAAAAATTAATTCTACTTCTAAAATGCGTTTCGGGATATGTATAACCAAAAACTCACTCAACTTTTGAAAAAATCTTATGGTATACAAAATTTTCCTATATAATTTTAAATCACTAGATATATTTTACGTTCAATGGTAAATGTTCATGTATGCATAATAAAATGTGCATCTTCTTACTAAATATGTACAAAGGGATTCACCAAAAAAATGTTGAACTTGTTTTGTCGTCCATGAAACATGTTAGTGTATTATCAAAGAGTAAATTATTACTTCATATTAAAAGAAAAAATGTACAATATTTTTAATTAACCAGATTCAAATAGTAAAGAAAACATGGTCAAATAATGGTAAACAAGCTTTGTCGTCCAGGAAACATGTCAATTATATACAACGGAATATAAGATTACTATATAGTCTTTAGCACTTTTCATTAACTCAATTCATATTGTGTAAGAAACTAATGCAAGAAATAATTCAAATACAAAATAAAACAAGGTAAAATGAATATAAAATAATCCAAGAGAAATTTTTTTCCTTAAAATATAACCTAACCAAATTAACATATGACATGAAAGGGAGAAAAATAAAGGCACACAAAATATAAGAGCTTTTTCCTTTTTTTGGAAGAACAAAAGAGTAGACATGATGTAAAGCAAAATAAGTAGGTGCCATAAAAAGAAAGTAAATTGAAACAAAAATGAAGTGCAGTAAAGATAAAATTTACCAGTCCCAGTCACAATTTTTTTAAACCCCAGGCATCGGATTCGAGTCGTAGAACTGCGTGCGGGTTCAATCTAATCCCTTCTGATATTCAATGTACAAAATGAACACAATGTATCTCCCCTGCGAACATCATACGGTTGTCGATACCGGAAAGCTAGCCAATCAAGGTCGTGCTTGAGAGGAAGTAGCTACGGTGATTTTCCTAGAGGTAGAGGTACCAAGTATCTCAAGTTGCTAGAATTGAATCATTTTTAAAAACTATATTTTATGAACTGTATAAGGTTACTATATATTAACAAAAATCATGCAGTTTTAAAAAAATAGAGTCAAATTGTAAACACAAATCATTTAAAAATTAAGAAAGCAGGAAAGTGAAACACAAACAAAAAATCAAAGAGAAAACAATTTCTTAAAATGTAACCCAAGAAAAATAACATAAGAGTGGAAAGGGAAAAAATAAAGCCGAAAAATAGTAGAGATTTTTCCTTTTTCGCACAAGGACAAAAGAATAGACATGATGAAAAGGAAAATTAAGAAAAATCATTAGGAACCCGAAAAAGAAAGTAAATGGAAACAAAATCAAAGAGCAACAAACATATAATTTGCGAGATCCTGTGTCCATGAGATTAACCTAAGACCATTTTTTCCGAATGACAGGCATTGAATTTGAGTCACAGAAGCAAGTGAGGTTCTAGTCTCCTTAGTTGTTGAAATTAAAAAGATAAAGACATAACCCATGTATCTCCCCTGCCATACGGTTGTCAAGACCAATGAATGCAGGCAACCAACGCCATGCTTGAGAGAAAGAAGCTACAGTGATATGCCCAGAGCCAGAGGTACACAAATATCTCAAGCGTGAGAATCGAATCATTTGAAAAAATATATATTTTATTAACTATATAAGATTACTATATATTAACAAAACACATTCACACTATTTTCTAACTAGAGTCAAATTGTAAACATAAATTATGTAAAATTTTGAATAAATATGAAACTAAAACATAGAAAAGAAGAAAAAAAGAAAAGAATCCAAGAGAAAAATAATTTCCTTAAAATGTAACCCAATAAAAATAACAAAAGACAGGAAAGCTAAAAAAACTAACGGCAGAGGATTTTTTTTAGAGATTTTCCTTTTTTTGCGCAAGGATAAAAGAATAGATATGATGAAAAAGAAAACTAAGAAAATAATTAGGAAGCCAAAAAATAAAGTAAATGTTAACAAAAACGAGAGCAAAACTATAAAATCTTGCCAGACTCAGTGTCCATAAGATTAATCGAAGGCCCATTTATTTTTTTGAATAACTTGCATTGGAGTCGAGTGGTAGAACTGGGCAGTGGTGGACCCAGGAAAACAGTAGGCCCCAGGCCAGGTTCGAAGTGCTGTAGCAACAACGATGTACAGTCAACGAAGGGAATCGCCGTCACGCCCCAGGCAGCCGGCCTAAGGGTGTGTTTGGTTGGCGTCCACACCACCACAAGCCTGGCCTGGATGGGTGCCTGAAGCATGCCTGGTCCCTGTTTTGTTTGTGTCCTGAGCAAGAAAGTACATGCCTGGCCTGGGTTGCTCAGCAATGTGATTAGCCTGGCCAGGTTGAGAAAAATAAAGAATAAAAAAGATTCCTAGCCCAGGCAGGCAGTAGGATTAGCCTGGCCCAGGCGTCCAATTTCTTATGCCTGGGCGTGCCACAGCAAGCCTGGCCTTTGCTTAAGAATTTTTTATTCGCTGGATGACTAGATGATGCAATACCCAAACGCACAGTAGGGTACGAACCAAACGCACAGCTGCCAGGCTAGCCTGGGCAGGCAGGAAAGCATCACGTTACCAGGCGAATGCCAGGCACCGGATTTTTCCAGGCAAGGAGCCGAGGATACGAACCAAACTAGCCCTAAATCCGCCTCTGGAACTGGGTAAGGTATGAGTCTCCTTGGCTGCTGAAATTCAGAAGATACAAAGAGAATGCAATTTATCTCCCTTCTCCCCTTTGCTGCCGTACACGCAAAGCAGCACAAGAGCTGCATGGTAGCAGTTATTGAGTACCACCTGGGCTAAAATATGAGGCACATACATACAATTTAATAAAACATACAACCTTTGGTGACGGACGAAGAGATCATATATGTGTGACGGATGAAAATTTCAGAGAAGAGCACCATTCTTTATTGTTAATAGGTACATATAGAGACAATAGGAGAGATGAGAAGACTAGAGTGAAATTGTAAACAAAAATCATGTAAAAATACTAAAATATAACACAGATAAAGAGAAAAAGAAAATAATCCAAGAGACAATTTCCTTAAAAGTAACCTAACAAAGATAACATAAGACGAGAAAGAGGGAAAAGCTAAACCCAGGATTAGAGCTATTTCCTTTTTTTTTTGCGGAAGGACAAAAGAATAAGAATAGGCATGATGAGAAGAACAACTAAGAAAAATGATTAAGAACCCGAAAAAGAAAGTAAATAAAAACAAAACGACGAGCAACAAACGTAAACTTTGCCAGATCCAGTGTCTATGAGAGGTATCAAAGTCCCATTGTTTTCTTAATGCCAGGCATCGGATTCGAGTCCATGAGATTGATCTAATTCCCATTTTTTGTAAATGCCGGGCATCGGATTCGAGTCGCAGAACAGGGCAAGGTTTCAGTCTCCTTGGCTGCTGAAATTCAGAAGATAGAGAGAGAACGCAATGTATCTCCCTTGCCCATGCCCATACGGTTGCTGAGACCGAAGAAACCAACGAACCAGCCAACGCCGTGATGGAGAGAAAGCAGCTAGGGCGATACGCCCAGAGCCAGATCGAGGTACACAAATATCTCAAGCAGCGGGCGGGAATCGAATCGTTTGAAAAAGCCCTCCTCGGGGTCACACGAGCAGAGCAGCAGCCGGAGGAGGGAACCGGAATCAACCGATAGATTGCTGTATCCTGGACCCCCTGTCGGCTGTTCCTGTTCCTAGTGTGAACATGTATCTTCCGGTCCAGGCGCTTCCTTGCGATCGAAGATTTATCTGCCCGCCGGCCGGCCAATCTTTCCTCCCCGGAGAGAACCTGATTCCCAACTGACCCTGATGATTTCACACAGTGTTGGGCAAGGAATATCGGACAGAGCAGCCGTCCTGAAAATCTAGTCAGAAAGCGCCGCCTCTGACGCGGTGCTTTGCATCTCATCTCATCTCATCTCAAGCCTTGGACTTCTCCGGCCGCCGATCAGGCCACCAAACCCATGGGCGGACGTGTCAATCCCGATCCTTTGTACGTGTGCCTATCCGCTCAACCAACCTCGGCTATTCGAGGAGTGCTCGCTTTCGACTTGTCAGCTAATAAAGGTGGTGCTGAGGCAGAATCGAATCAAATTACTTGTCAGCGACTGCGCGGTGCGGTGTCAAAAGTTGGGGGAGAAGCTTCCGTGCTCTGCCTCTCTGTGTGTGCTATCCGTGTGCCTGAGCCTGACACCAGTGCGGCTGGCGTGTATATATAGAGGGTGCTGGAGTTGGAGACAGGTATCCATCAGCAGATCAGCTGAATCCGATCGACAGCACAGCACAGCAGAAGCAACTCGTAGCCAGAGGACATACCTGATGGAGAACAACAGGAGCAACCAGCAGGCTCCTCCACCACCGCCAGGTATTGGTCGATCTACGCTACGGACTCGTTGGGGTTCAGCTCCCTGAAATCTTCAGATAGATGAACTTGTTGCTGCTTTCGATTTGTTCATTCGTTGGTGTTGGTGTTGCAGGGTACCCAACGGCGGCTGCGGAGCAAGGCCAAGCGGGCGGGAAGAAGGGGGGCCGGGCGAGCACCAAATCCAGGGGCGAGAAGGGCTTCATCGAGGGGTGGTACGTACTCCCCACCACCAGCTACTCCATCCATCGACACCACCTCCTTAACTGTCGTTTGTGATTTCCGGCCTGACAGTGTCTGAATTTGGTGTGTGTGTTTTCAGCCTGGCGGCGCTGTGCTGCTGCTGGATCTGCGAGATGTGCTGCGACTAACCGGCCGGCGACGGCGAGGTTCCTGGCACAAGGCCTCGGTGCTATCGTACCCACGAGGAGCGTATGCGTATACAGAGAGAGAATTGTTCTTAATTTCAGTGCCCGTTGTTTTAGGTTCTACATATATACTCCTAAGGTGATGCACGCATGATCAGTACTGTACCTGCCTACCTGTGTGCGTGTGTGAGATATTTCATGTATCCGTCCGTGTGCAGTGCCATATTCATGCACCGCGTCGTGTGTAATTAACCGGTGTGTACGAGACCGATATACTACTCAGTAATACTGTGATTGAGTATTTGATTTGAGGGTGCTTCCACAGCGTATTATTCACCCATTTGCATCTTCTTACTCTAGCATCATCGGGCCTCTTGAAAAAACAAAGAATCCTTTGAAAATTCTCTATTCCCTCCGTCCCAAAATAAGTGTCTCAGAGCAACTCCAACGGGGCGACCCAAACAGACGCACACTTTGTTCGTTTTTTGTCCGTTTGGGTCGGCCAGGCAGACGTGCGTGTCCGTATTTTAAAATGGGTCAGCTTGACCGCCCAACGGGGAGGCCGACCCAAAGGTGCCGCCGTGGGAAAAAAATAATACCCCCTCTGTAAACTAATATAAGAGTGTTTAAATCACTAAAATAGTAATCTAAACACTTTTATATTAGTTTACGGAGGGAGTAAGTTGCAAGAAATAAACATAAATAAACATAATTAAACATGAAGTGGCCGGTCAAACGCCGGCCAAAGTCCATCTAAATCTAATAAACATAAAATACAAAATTAAAAAAAGTCTGTGCCCGCCTACTGCCGCCCGGCACGCTACCCTAGACGTCGTCGGCCTTACTCTTGCCCTTGCCGTCGACGCCGCCGTCGTCGGTGAGGTTGATGAAGACCGGAGCAGGGCCAGCCCACCCAAGCGCCGCCTGGTACGCTGCCAGGGCAGCCTCCTCCGGCGTCTGCTGGGGCGGTGGCATTGCGGCAAGCCGCGCGCGCTCCTCCTCCTCCTCCTTGAGCCGGAGCGCCTCCGCGTCGCGTTGGAGCATGGCATCATAGCGCATCTGCTCCTCGCCGTCGGCCTGCTCCTGGCGGACTCAGTGCTCCTTCCATCGCTCGAGGTGGGCCGCCTCCTCCTCCGGCGTCGCGGCGAAGTGGACGGGAGGCGCGCTCACCCACTCGCGGTACTGACCCGTCCACGAGTAGGCCTCCTCCGGCCAAGTGGGGGGAGGCGGGGAGCGCTTACGCATCGGCTCCGGCTCCGGCTTCGGCTTGGGCTAGACGGGCGGCGCGGTGGCGGTGGCGGCACGAAGAGCGGGGTGTGAACAGAGTCCCCCGCTGCCGACAGGGCAAGGGCTTGCTCCAGCCCATCCCAGTGCGCGTCCTCCTCGAGGCGGCTAGCCTCCAGCGCGTGCTGAAGGGCCTCCTCGAGGGCGGCTTGGTACTCCGCCGCCGCCTCCATGTCCTCCGGCTCTACCTGCGGGGGCGGCAGTGGGAACGGCGGTAGGACGACGTCGACACCCGAGCGCCGTTGCTCCTCATGTTCGAGGGCGAACCACGCCTCCCAGTTGGGGGAGTCGGCGGCGTACTCTGGCAGCCGACGCTGCTCCGGCGTGAGCTGCGCGCGGCGCCTGCGCACCTCGTCGTCGTGCGCCCGTTGGGTAGGAGGAACCGCCGGCACCGGGATCCGCTGCGGATCCAGATGCCAATGGTGCGACAGCGTGACATCGGGGTACGACAATGACTGCATGTACTCCCAGTGCCACCGCGCTTGGTGCACCGGGATGTGCAGGCGCCGGCGACCAGGGCGGAAACGCGTTGCCGTCGAAGGAGGAGGGGGAAGGGGAGCACGGGAGGATGAGGCGCCGGGGGTGCCCTTGCCCTTGCCCTTGCCATTGCTGCTGTCGAAGATGCCCATGGCTAGGGTTTGCGGTAGCCAGCGAGGAAGCAAATGGAGTTGTGGGGGGGGGGGGGGGGGGGGCAGATGTGGACGGGAAAAGTGGATGAAGCCGACCCCGCCGCACGCGTGGTTAAAAAAGGACGCTTCCACTGGCTGAAGCGTGGGCCCGCTGTCTGTGGTTGTCATAAATAAGACGACCGGTGGCGGTTGGGTGGCCGCCAGGTGGGGACGTGGCGGACGACGAGGAGACGCGCGGCGCGTCCGCGCTGACGCATTTCAGACACAATTTTAGGCCGAAAATGGGTCGGCGCGGACGCCAGGCGGACACGATTTGAATTTGGGTCGGCGCGTTGGGCGGCCATTTTTGTTCGCGCCGACCCAAACGGATGTGGGTGAATGAAATGGGTCGCTCCATTAAAGTTGCTCTGAAGTATTTATTAGTACGTGAACAGAGCAGGAGGAGGGAAACGAATGGAACTGAAGCACTCGAACCCCCCTTTTCTTTCAAGATAATAAAGAAAAACTTGAATCCTGGTGGATAGTGTCGACATGCATCACCCGGAGCTCCTTTGTAGCTGAAGTTTCAGCCGGCTTATCTTTCCCGGGACAAACTTGGTTCCCAGTGATGTCACACACCTTTTTTAATAAATAAATTTATTGATTCTAAACCCATGATCGACATGATATGACATAAAGAGTTTACTCCTATTCTTCTTAATAAGTAGAAGTATGAGAGAGGGAAATGTCTAGCTGGGATAAACCTAGAGAAGGTGGTTCTCAGTTTTGGGCCGAGATTTTAAAACACAAAGAACATTTCTTCTCCTTGTGTAATTTAAGCTCGTAATGTGAAAAATGTGAGATTTTGGGAGGATTGGTGGATAGATGATAAACCTCTTAAAACCAATTTTCCAAAATTATATAATACTATTTGCCTTTATAAGAATAAGTTTGTTGCTGATTTACTTATTTTTTTGGTAAGGGGCTTGATCAAGTCTAGTTTAGAAGGACTCTTTCTGGAGACTCCTTAGATTTAGGATATAGATAAATCCCGAAGGCTTGGGATTTGACCATGGCAAATCAAACATTTTCAATGACAATTTTAGTGACGAGAGGATGGCAAGTTTAGTTGGCAAGCATGGCAACTCCATGCTCAATGTAATTTTTGCCACAAAATTGTCATGCGTGTCAACTAAACGTGTCATCCTCAAGTCACTACAATTATCATAAAAACTTTCCATTTTCCATGGTCAAATCCCAAACGTTTGGGATTTATCAGTTCAGTAGATTGATGGAACCGCGTTAAAGAGATTTATGATGATGTGGTCCTGACTGACCAAAACGATTCTATTAGGTGGACACTAACTAAGAGTGGGGTCTACTCTCTTAAGTCCTTCATGTGGCTGGTTCTTAGAAACAATATTTTAACCAAGCATAATTTGGCTAGAAAAGGATGCACTGGACATAAAGAAAATTGTCCTTATTGTGGGAAGGATGAATCCATTAATCACATGTCTTCGCAGCCTCCTGTTTCCAAATTGCTTTGGAATATCATGAAATGTGCTTTTAACCTGGATGACATACCCGATAATGTGCATGATATGTTTAATCATGGGCTGAAATTTAATAAGATTGATTTTTTTGTTATGGTTGGTCATTCTGCTATTTTATGGACTGTTTGGAAATTGAGAAATAGCATTGTCTTTGATAATAACAAGGTGACTGACCCTTGTACTCATGTCAGTCTAATTGTCAAATGGTTACACGATTGGATTTTTTTGCAGATAAACCCATAAAGAACAATGAAGTGGGGCAAAAGAATGGTTGAGCTAATTTCCAATGAGGTCTTCAAGGTGACGCATGGATGAGTTTTGGGACTAACAGGATCATGGTTGGGTGATTACAAAAGTATTTTCCCTTAACCATGCCGATGTAGAAGACTTCACTTATTGTTACTGCTCTATTATGGTCTCATTTTTTGTGTTTAAAAACCTATATTTATATCATCTCCTAGAGATCTGGCTTGTAGACTCCCAGGAGATGAAGTTGGAGGCTGTCGGTTCGTTGGGGGTAGCGTTAGCTTGCTGGCTTTTCCCCCTTGTGATCCTTGGGAGCCGATGGGTAGTGTTCTCATCTTGCCCTCTAGATCATGCATCATTTGTTATATTTCCTGTTAGTTCTGGTAGTTGTAAAAGACACTCTAGTTTGTATTAATGGAAATCAGAGAGGGACCTCTCTTTATCAATCAATAAATAAATAACTAAATAAAGAGTTTACTCCCTGGAGCGAGGATTTGTGGCTCCCGGATTCCATGGAACATGGAATTTTCAAAAATTCGAAAACTAACTTTGTAAGCTTCAATAAATTCTGGAAAAAACACATGTACTGAGAGATGTATACCATGTGTGGGTAAAATTTCATGATGAAATCCGTTTTTGTGTGAGCTACACACAAAAATCAAATGATTATTTTGTGGGTAGCTCGCATAATAATGCTTTTCACCATGAAACTTTACAGACAAGTAGTATACATCTATAGGTATGTGTATAATTTTTTTAAGATTTTTTAGCACCTTAAAAATAAAATTTTTGAATATCCCAAACTTCAGGCTCCATGAAACACGGGAGCTAACACCAAATTTTGTTACTCCATACCTGTACAGAATCACATACACACAACCCAAACAAGAAGTTTATATTCTGGTCTTAGAACATTGGAGGACGCCCCCAAGCCGCTCTCATGGGTGGCTCATAGACAAACCCTAAAACGTTCTCGCCATCCTCTCCCCTCTATTTTCCTTTTTGTTGTTATCATAGAAGGTCCTCGGCCAAAGGTGATGCGATGCTAGGATGTGTGGCGGTCTTGATCCAATCAACAACAAGAAAAGGAAGGGCAGCAACACCGTGGCTTGGTCGTGGAGGTGTGTGCAATCCACATGAAGCAATGGAGTCTGAGACTTGGTCGTGGAAGCATGTTCTCCAGTCCATGTGGAGCGGCGTCGATGTTTTAGGATGCACCGAAAGATCATGCTGAGATCTAGCACGAACGGGTGGAGCTCGAGCGATGGCTTAGGGGGATGCTGTAGAATAGCAGGTGATGCATCGACCCTACTTAGGATTTGGCGGGTTCTAGTCGTGGTGTCTTGCATTTTGAGGGGATGCTAGTGCAGCGAAGACGATGGCTATAGTGAGCTACGGGGAGGTCAGTCTGCCATAAGCAGTGGTTGGTGGGGCTCCGTGTTTACCTGTAACGTGAGGTTCCACATCGGCCAGCTAGCGAGATGGTGATGGTGGATGGGCCTTTATACTCCTAGAGCAGCAATGAGGGTAGTGGCATGGTCAACGAAGGGTGGCGGTGGTGCGATTCGTGTGGCTATGACGACTCCTGATGAGCACATCATTGAGCAGGTTGTACCGCAAGCTGGCTCATCGATACAAAAATGTGTTGAAGCCATAGTTGTTGTGTCATAGAGGGTGACATAGGCAGCAAGCATGATAGCTGATGAGGTGAAGTCTAATGCAAGGCTTATCCCATGCTTCACTCTTCAACAAGTAAAGTCGTTGAAACTGGAGCTTCCTCAACAAATTTTTAGTAGCCAGTTGCGGTATATTTGTGGGGTTGGGTGGGGATGGGGGGACTGAAGGTTTTCTTTATGCTGATCGATGAGTCATGGTTAGTCAATGGTGATGTCGGAGTAAATGAGTAATGAGGCGATAGAATGATGATGATGAAGTCTGGAAGGGTATGATAGATAAAATCTTCTCAGCGATGAATAATGGGTTTCTTTATGTTGGCAATGCCATTAGTATAGTGGTGTTGTTTGTTGTTCCGTTTCTCAACAAGTTTTCTTTTAACTAATTGGCCTTCTTCTTAAATAATAGAAAAGAAAAAGTGTGTGCCTCAGTTTAAAGATACAAATGAGAAGTTTAAGGCAATGTTTGCCAAAAAGACATACCTAATAAAAAACTAGAGGACCGATCCAAATACCACATAACATCCATCTTGGGTAAAAAACTCGTTGACAACCCAATATACCTTGGTATACGCCATGGTAAAGACTCACGGTGCTCCGATCACTGTCGTGGGAATCAAGTACAAAGACAATTCATACGTAAATTAATATTTCACAGTGAAAAAATATATACTTTTTGTCCAAATAACATCATTCCTACAAAACCACATCAACCAACATAGTCATTGACAGTAGGATAAGAGCACCGAGCTTAACATGTATCCCTGCAACCTGTTGCCAAACAAATTACGAAACACTTGATGATGGATATACAACTTACAAGCTAATGAATTGGTGCGAACGAAAAAATACACTAAGGATGGATGTTTAATTGTCTCAGCACAAGAACAAAAGCAATATTCCATGTTGCCATGTTAGTTACGCTTCACGAGGTTGTACCATATTAAGTTCAACCCTTTTAGGAGTGTCTCAAAGTACTTAACTGTTGACTAGTAAATCACAATGGACAAGTGCAAGGTACATCGAGCTGGCCATATTTTCTTTATCCTGATGTAAGTTCAACGGAATTCATCCGACCATTGTACTAACTAGATCAATTTGTGGTGTTGCAAAATAAAGTGTTTCATGCTGCAAGCAACGACCCAATTAGGTCACATCTAAAGCCCACATCTTGTCTTGCCACGTGTAGGACTTACACGATTATGACATGTTTATGATGCATAATATGGAGAATTCATGGGTACAATTCACAAACTGGTGTATTTTCTAACCATGGATCTGCTCTCTAAGGGCTATCTTTAGTGGATCCTTAAAAGTTGTATTTAAGAGGAAAAAATCGTTTAGGGGATTAAGCATCAGATCCCTAACAAAGTTTACTTCCTCGAATATGACTTTTCCCCCTAAAACTCTCCTCCACTTGCTCAAATTTAGTCCAGCAGTGGTCATTCTCACCAAAAATAAGGCAAAGCCGCACTACTTCCTCCTCGTCCACAACCTTCCCGTCAACCCCGCCGATGGCCATCCCTGGCCCCAATAAACGGTGGAATTGGAAGCACCACCGCCATTGCACCCCTTGCCACCGCCAGAGACCCGACACCGGCCATGGATTCGATGCTGTAAGTACCAAAATGCGGCGCCAAGGAAGAACCTTATCGAGAGCGCTCAACCGTCGGTGGTGGTCGCCACTCGCTCCGCCGCAACCACCCTACGACCCTTGTTGGCACTGACCAGCAAATGGGACCGTCGGCCAAGTTGGCGGACGCGGTGAAGAAGAAAGATGTAGTCGCCCCCCCCCCCCCCCCCACACACACACAACCTCGAGCCGCCCCGACAGCTACCCAGGAGGCCGCACCACCACCCCCTCCATCTCTGGCAGCTGAAAATGACCCAAATTCAAACAAGACGAGGAGCGAGGCCGGCATGCTCGAGGATATGCTCGCAAGGTAATAAATATTCTTTTTCGTTTGTTTGTGTTTTGCAATTGCTCAAGAGATTGATGCATGGTGTGATATTGATTGCTAGGTTCTTTCTTTGCTTTTGCAATGCGCAATTGAATGATGATGTAGTGGATTTCATGGTGGTGCCGACCGTGATGGTGCGAGTGCATGAGGCCCATGTGAACTATGATGTCTTTTGGTCCACCACATGTGGTGGTATTTTGGAATGAACTTGTTCATTCGGTGCCTTTTTAGCACAACTTATGGTTATGTTTAGATGTTCGATGGATGTGATGAACTTTATTTATGCTGGTAAAGTCATAGTTGAATTATGATGTGGTGCATTTGAATTTTCCATGTTTGTTTTGAAATGTCCTGAATTTGTTTCAATGCAAATGTTTGGAAGAATTGGCAAAATACATTCTTTTGAGAGATTAAGTTTGTAGGAAATGTACTAGATGAATAAACATTTAATCGCTGTAAAACTTGTATATAGAAAAACAGAACAATGAAGAGGTTTCGGACTTTTAGAACAATGTATCTGCTAGAGATGCCCTTGATGTAAGAGCCTCAGGTGACTGTTCCAAAACGGAAGAAAAATTGCTTCGTCTCTGTTAAGCTGCTCCAAAAGTGCAAGTCCCGGCGCTTTTGGACTTCTGAGTGTGTCTCATATTCCAAGTTTAAATAACCATTTGCTGACGAGCACTCTATTATATCTCTACGCCGCCTTGATCTTTCGCGACAATGAATGCTCCATGTAGCTGGATACTCGCTCTGTAAAAAAATATAAGAACATTTTCACAAAAGTAGTGCTCTAAATGCTCTTATATTTTTTTTGCGGAGGGAGTATTTTTTTTCCCTGGTGGCATCACAAAAATTTTACGCACGCTTTTGCCAGCGAATGTCAAACAGCCGAGCCGGAAACACCAGTCAGAAAGTCGCGCCAGAACATGGTTGCTTTGCATCTGATCTCTAGCTAGCTTTCTCCGGACAGCCAGCCGGCGACGGCGCGACCCGAACCGTCCATCCCTTCCACCAACCCGTTCATGGCCGGCTAGCTTCTAGATCACTGTACGTGCGTACCATGTCGATCGCTGGCTAGTATGTGTGTGTGTGTCTATCTGCTCATCAATCCTCAACCGCATGGCGTGGTGTGGAAAGGTGGGGTCATGGGGAGAGAAACTTGTGTACTATCTACTGTGCTCTATCTAAGTGCTCTCCGCGTGCCTGTTGCGACGGTGGGAGTGGCCAGCGGCTAGCCGGCGGTGTGTATATTATAGATAGGACCTTGGGGCGTCGAGAAGAGCAGAGAAGCGCCCATCATCATCCAGCTGAAACCATCGGTCGATCGCTCGCCCGAGGTGGTTGTGGGTAGGGATGAAAACGGCGCGGAAATGGACGAAACTGGGTGCTACCATATTTGTTTTCATATTTTTTTGCAGAAGCGGAAACGAATACAGAAACCCCGAAAACGAATACGGAAACAAATACTACCGGACACAGACACGGAGCGAATACAGAGCAGACACGAAAACAAAACTGTATATTGACTGGAACTTAAAACCACCTTGAATCATAGAGAAATAGATAAAAACAAACAAATTTATGAAATTGTTAACATGGCTACAAAATAATATGGTTGTGTTGGCAACATAGGGTAGTATTGTAGTAGTACATGACAATTCTGTATAGGGTATAGTTGAGTACGTGTGTGGTAGTAAAAGTTGGTCCTCAAATTATCCATTCTGCTCTTTCTACTCATCGTGTTATTGTGTATTGTTTGATAGTTGGGCCACAAAGTAGCCATAGACCTATAGTAGAAACGGAAATTCCATATTTACGGAAACGAAAAGTTCCGTTTTCCATGTCTGTTTCACCGGAAAACACAGTTCCATTTTTGTTTCCGTTTCCGCATAAAAAATTCTATTTCCGTTTTCGTTTTGCAAATTTCCGTATCCATTTTCATATTTCCTCTCCGTTTCCATTTTTCCTCCGGAAAAGCAGAAACTTTCCACTCCATTTTCATCCCTAGTTGTGGGTGTGTTTGTTTTTCCATTCTCAACAAGTGTTCTTTTAACTACTTAACCGGATAACTATGTTCTTATTAATTAATAGAAAAGACAAAGCTCATTCCTCGACTTCAGAATTGAAACTGCTCCATGCACGATCCTTGTGCCCAATGCACGGCAGAAAATCCAGCGGCCGGTGCTCTTTCCATCAGACGTATGTCCGGCCGGATTTCATCCATCGTGCGTGAATCGCCAGATTTAGGTCGTGTGCATAGCCATTCATAGTACTGGAGGACCCACAACCAACATCATTCCTACCAAAGCACATCAACCAACATAACCATTCATAATAGGATAACAACTATGAGCTTAACATGTATCCCTGCGACCAGTTGCCAAACAAATTTTGAAACACAAGACAATGGATATAAACTTACAAGCTAATGAATTATCGCACAATTAGCACGAACGAACAGGCATGCCAAGGATGGATGTTCAATAGTCCCGTCACAAGAACAAAAGCAACATTGCTTGCTCCCATGTTTGTTACGCTTCGTGAGGTTGTACCTTGTTAAGATCAACCCTTTGAGGAGTGTCTCAAAGTACTTGTTGACTGCTACATCACAATGGATAAGTGCAAGGTACCACAAGTTGGCCGAGATTTTTTTCCATCCTGATGTAAATTCAACGGAACTCATGTGACCATTCTATTAACTAGACCGATTTGAGGTGTTGCACTATAAAGTGTTACATGCTGCAAGCCACGACCCAATTAGGTCACATCTTGTGGTGCAGCGCGTAGGACTTACGTGATTGTGACATGTTTATGATACATAATATTGAGAACTGATGGGTACAATTACCAGAAGTGGTGTATTTTCTAACCATGGAACTGCTCTCTAAGGGCTCTCTTTAGCGGATCCCTTAAACATTGTATTTAAGAGGGGATAAAATTGATTAGGAGATTAAGCACCAGATCTCTCGTAAAGTGTACTTCCTTAAATATGACTTTCCCCCCTAAAATTTTCCCTCACTTGCTCCCCAGCCGACGTGCTACAAAGGTTCAGCCTTGTCGTTCTACGACGGGCTGCTCAATCGGTTCACAATATTGCTTCAACTATGGTGCTTCGGCGGATCTGGTTTGTTGGGTTGTTCGTTTTTCCTATCTCCAGTGGTGCTTCAGCGACGATGGTGGTCGGCAACGAGCGAAGATGACGATGGATGTAAGGGTCTCATAGGACTGAATTTTTTACTTTGTTTCTTTGGAGGGCTTTTGTACAATTGTATGGGGACACATGTGTTCCTTGGTCTTTTCAGTGAATTTTGCATGTATGCGTTGTGTATGCTATTTGCAATAAACAAATAGTTATTCATAAAAAATAGTCTAGTCACGGTTCTACGACAAATAGAGCTAATCTGCGTTGCTTCTCGCTCGTCCGCAGCATTCGCTCCCAAACCCCGATGATCGATGGAATGGAAAGCCCCACCCCCTCCACACCTCTGGCCACCCTCGGCACTGCTGAAAACCCAACACAGGTCGCGGATTCGGTGCTTCATGTACAAAAATGCAGCGCCAATGCATGAACCTTAGCGAGAGCTCTCGGCGGTGGTCATCACTCGCTCCGCCGCCTCCACCCTACAACCCTTGTCAGCGCCGATAGGCAAATGGGACCGTTGGCCGCCGACCAAGGGGGCGGACCACATGGCAATTGCAGTGAAGAAGGATGTGGTTCCCCCGGTGCCACCCCCTCCCGCTCAGGCTCGAGCAATGCCGTCGACTACCCCGAGGCCTCCTGCAGTCGCGCCGCCACCCCTCCACCTTTGGCAGCCGACGACGACCTGAATTCAGATGAGACAAGGAGCGAGACCAACGTGCTCGCGGATATGCCCACAAGGTAATAAAAGTTCTTTTTTCTGCGTTTTTGTTTTGCAATTGCTCAAGAGATTGATGCATGATGTGATATTGATTGCTATGTTCTTTCTTTGCTTTTGTAGTGAATGAACAACTGAATGATGATGCCCCGGATTTCATGGTGGTGCCTATGGTGATGGAGCGAGTGCATGAGGCCATGTGCACTACGATGGCTTTTGGTCCACCATGTATTGGTGTTGGTACCTTTTGGCATAAATTACATTATGTTTTAGAAGTTCCATGGATTTGATTAACTTTATTTATGCTCGTGGTTGAATTATGATGTGGTGCATTTGAATTGTCTACGTTTGTTTTGAAATGTCGTGAATTTTTTTTAGTTGTTTGAGGAAATGTTTGGAAGAATTGGCAAAATACTTTTTTGAGACATTAAATTTGTAGGAAATCTACTAGGTGAATAAATATAATCACTGCAAAACTTGTAAATAAGGAAACATAATAATGAAGAGGTTTCAGACTTTTAGAGATGCCCTTGATGCAAGAGCCGTCAGGGTGACTGTTCCAAAACGGAAGAAAAACTGCTTCCTCTCCTTTAAGTTGGTACAAAAGTTCTGGGGCTTTTGAACTTCCGAGTGTGTCTCATATTCCAAGTTTAAATAACGAGCCCGAAACAACAGTCAGAAAGGGGCGCCGGAGAAAATGGTTGCTTTGCATCTGATCTTTTGCTAGCTTTCTCGGGTCAGCTAGCTGGCGACGGCGCGACCCGAACCGTCGATCCTTCCACCAACCCGTTCATGGCCGGCTAGCTTCTCGATCACTGTACGTGCGTACCATGTTGATCACTAGCTAGTGTGTGTGTCTCTCAATCTGCTCAACAAACCTAGGCCATCGATTCACACTTTGGATTTGTCAAGCTCGTAAAGGCACGTGCTGTTGAGTCACTCCAAATCGAATCCGGCTAATGGTCAATCCGCAACCGCGTGGCGTGGTCTGAATTAAACTTGATGTGGATTCAGTGTTGTAAGTACCAAAATGCGGCGCCAAGGCAAGAACCTTATCAAAAGTGCTCAACTGTCGGTGGTGGTCGCCACTCACTCCGCCGCCACCACCCTACAACCCTTGTCGGCACTGACCGGCAAATGCAATTGTCGGCCAAGTTGGCGGACGCAACGAAGAAGAAGGATGCAGTCACCCTCCCCCCCCCCCCCCCCCCCTCCCCACCACCACCACCACCAACCGACCTCGAGCAGCACCGACGGCTACCCAGGAGGCTGCACCGCCACCCCCTCCATCTCTGGAAGCCAACGATGACCCAAACTCAGACAAGACAAGGAGCGAGGCCGACATGCTCGAGGATATGCCCACAGGGTAATAAATATTCTGTTTGTTTTTGTTTTGCAATTGCTCAAGAGATTGATGCATGGTGTGATATTGATTGCTAGGTTCTTTCTTTGCTTTTGTAGTGTGCAATTGAATGATGATGCAGTGGATTTCATGGTGGTGCCGACAGTGATGGTGCGAGTGCATGAGGCCCATGTGAACTTATGGCTTTTGGTCCACCGCATGTTGGTGGTATTTTGAAATGAGCTTGTTCATTCGGTACCTTTTTAGCACAATTTATGGTTATGTTTAGACGTTTGATCTGATGAACTTTATTTATGCTCGTAAAGTCGCAGTTGAATTATGATGTGGTGCATTTGAATTTTCCATGTTTGCTTTGAAATGTCGTGGATTTGTTTCAATGCAAATGTTTGGAAGAATTGGCAAAATTCATTTTTTGAGAGATTAAGTTTGTAGGAAATGCACTAGATGAATAAACATTTAATCACTGCAAAACTTGTAAATAATGAAACAGAATAATGAAGAGGTTTCTGACTTTTAGAACAAGGTATCTTCTAGAGATGCCCTTGATGTAGAGCCGTCAGGTGACTGTTCCAAAACGGAAACAAAATTGCTTCGTATCCGTTAAGCTGGTTCAAAAGTGCGAGTCCTGGGGCTTTTTGAACTTGCGAGTGTGTGTCATATTCCAAGATTAAATAACGAGCCCGAAATAGCAGTCAGAAAGGGGCGCCGGAGAATATAGTTGCTTTGCATCTGATCTTGAGCTAGATTTCTCCGGTCAGCTAGCCAGCGACGGCGCGACCCGAACCGTCGATCCCTTGCACCAACTCCTGCATGGCCGGCTAACTTCTCGATCACTGTACGTGCGTACCATGTCGATCGATCACTAGCTAGTGTGTGTGTGTGTGTGTGTTTCAATCTGCTCAACAAACCTAGGCCATGGATTCACACTTTGGATTTGTCAAGCTCGTAAAGGCACGTGCTGTTGAGTCACTCCGAATCGAATCCGGCTAATGGTCGATCCGCAACCGCGTGGCGTGGTCTGAAAAGGTGGGGAGAACCTTGTGTACTATCTACTATGCTCTATCTACGTGCTCTCCGCGTGCCTGTTGCGACGGTGGGAGTGGCCAGCAGCTAGCCGGCGGTGTGTATATATAGATAGGACCTTGGGGCGTCGAGACGAGCAGAGAGGCACCCATCAGCATCCAGCAGAAACCATCGATCGATCGATCGCCGGACACAGCATCGATTCTCCTCGCACACGCACATACGGATTCAGTCGATCGATAGATATACGTGATGGAGAATGAGAGGAACAACCAGGCTCCACCCCTACCCCCAGGTTAGTTAATTTCGACCAGTTTTGATCTCCACGCTCATGTCTGAAAACCGAGGCTGAACTCACTTCAGTTAGCTGCGGTGTCGTCGTCAGATGAGATAAAGATAGGCTAGCACGTACCCCAAGCTGTTGCTTTAGTTTGCTCATGCGTGTGCCTTACGTATGCGTGTGCAGGCTACTACCCATCCGCGGCTGCGGAGCAACGTCAAGGCGGCGGCGAAAAGGGATTCATCCAAGGATGGTAAGTACGCGCCACCACCAGCTGCTCCATCGATCGATAGCACCTCCTTTGTACTCCCTCCGTTTTAAAATAGATGATCCAATTTTATACTAATTTTAATATAAAGTTAGTATAAAGTTGGGTCATCTATTCTGAAACAGAGGGAGTAACTTACTTCATTGTCGCTGATCTCGATGTGTCGTGCTTTTCAGCCTGGCCGCGCTCTGCTGCTGCTGGATCTGCGACATGTGCTGCGACTAACTCGCCGGTCGCTGCCGGCACAAGACGTTGGTGCTAGTATAGACCTATGAAGAGCATACACACAGAGAGACTCGTTGCTTAGTTAAGTGTTTGTTTGTTGTTTTAGGTAGTGCAAAAAATACCCCGCAAAAAAAAAAGTAGTGCAGAAAATAACCGAGAACCCATGCATGAGTGGTGTCCATGTAACTTACCGTGCGTATCGATAATTCTACACCTACGAAAGTTCTATGTAGGGTTACGTAACCTTCCATAAAATCCCCCCCCCCCTATTTTAACCGGGGTGGGCCCCAGCTGCAAATCCTGGCCCAATTAACAAACCCCACATCAGCTTTTACGTGAACGTAGCATTACGTATGTGTAGCATTGCTCCGTGCGTATTGGGGCTTTGCTACACCCAGGCAATTATTGTACGTAAAACTACGTGAAAACTGGTTTGGGTGATTTGATTGGAAGAAAAAAAATGGCCCGGACCCCACCACGTGAAATTCGGGGGGAAGAGAGAAGTAAATTACGAAGTTTAAGTAAGTTTACCTAGATGGTACGTAGGTGTAGGATTAGAATAATGCTACATCTATGAATGGCTTAAAGTAATCCTTAGAGGATTAGACAGCTAGCAAGTTATGATTGGAGTCAGAGAGAAGGCGTAACACCCCAACTACTTACAAATTGGTAGTAGTTATACATAGATCATAAGGGCACTATACAAAATAGCGTCGCCCTTAAAAATATGATGTTAACGTACTATAGCGTGGTATAGTACTGTGCCATTAACAAGATATTATATATTAATCAATTTAGCGAGACAATTCTCTACATACTATAGCATGCTACTAGCGACACTATAGCATGCTATTTTCGCAGTGATACAACACAAATCTTTTTCAACGCACGTGGTGCCCAACACTCTAAGTCAAACATGCTTGACTAAGAAGTTCTCACGCGATTGCTTCTAGATATGGGGACGGGTACGGCCGTGGTCATGGAGGACAGGGTGACGAGGGAACACATCGCGGCCGACGAGGAGTGCATGGAGGACCTCCGCCGCCAGTACTGGGGCTTTTGAACTTGCGAGTGTGTTTCATACTCCAAGTTTGAATAACCATTTACTGAGGAGCACTATCTAGTATTATATCTCGAGTTCTCGACAGTCGACACCACCTTGATCTTTCGCGACAACGAACGCTCCATCTATAGCCAGATAATGTTTTCCCTGGCCGATTCACAAAAACTCCACGCACGCTTTGGCCAGCGAATATCAAACAGATAACCGACCCCGAAACAGCAGTCAGAAAGGGGGGCCGGAATATGGTTGCTTTGCATCTGATCTGTAGCTAACTTTCTCCCGTCATCTAGCCGGCGACGGCGCGACCCGAACCGTCGATCCCTTGCACCAACCCCTGGATGGCCGGCTAGCTTGTCGATCACTGTACGTGCGTACCATGTCGATCAGTAGCTAGTGTGTGTGCGCGCGCGCTCAACAAACCTCGGCCATTGATTCGGGCAGCACACTTTCCATTTCTCAAGCTCGTAAAGGCACGTGCTGTTGAGTCAGTCCGAATCGAATCCGGCTGATGGTCAATCCGTATCAGCAACCGCGTGGCGTGGTGAGGAAAGGTGGGCAGAGAACCTTGTGTACTATACTAGTATGCTCTATCTTTATGTGATCTCCGCGTCCCTCTTGTCTATGAGCATCTCTTTGGCGGTGGGTGTGGATGTGTGTATATAGATACGAACTTGGGGCGTCGAGAAGCACCCATCATCAGTCAGCTGAATCCCGTGGATCGATCGACCGCCGGCCACAGCATCGGTTCTCCAAACGGCGACGAGCACGTCCGAAGCTGGTCGTTAGATAGATAGATAGATAGATACGTGATGGAGAACGACAGGAACAACCAGGCGCCGCCGCTACCCCCAGGTTAATTAATTTCGATCGCCATTTTCGACCTCCATGCTTATTTCTGAAACTGTCGCTGGATTCGCTGCATCGATTCAATTAGTTGTTGGCTTGTTTGCTCATGCGCGTGCCGTTGGTGTGTGCGTGCAGGCTACTACCCATCTGCGGCTGCGGAGCAACGTCAAGCCGGTGGCGGGAAGAAGTCGCGCCGGGGGAGCACCAAATCCAGGGGCGAGAAGGGATTCATCGAAGGATGGTACGTACGCCCCACTACCACCTCCTTTGTAATTTGCTTAACTGTCCTTAGTGATTTCCAGCCTGATAATGGTCTGAATTTGGTCTGTGTTTTTCAGCCTGGCGGCGCTGTGCTGCTGCTGGATCTGTGAGATGTGCTGCGACTAACCGGCCGGCGACGTCGCTGCCGTTGGTGCTAGTACCTGCGTTGAAGAACGTACACATACAGAGAGAGTCGCTGCTTAATTACAGTGTTTGTTTGTTTGTTTGTTGTTTTAGGTTCTGCGTAACTAACCGAGAACCCGCGCGCGTGTGATGTCCTTGTACCGTTCCTCAAACCTATAATCAATTTTAAGGCACCAAATTATCGGGCTACTCTTGAAGATCCTCTAATTAAAGATAACATCTGCCGTGCAAAAATGAAAGCTTTTTTCTGCTTATAACTTTTTTTAATAAAGACACTTAAAGACATCTTATAGCTGTCCCCGAAACACTAATCCCACGAGCCAGAAGCGTCATTCCCCCTCCCCTCTCCCTCCCACGCCGCACCTGCGCGGCGGGGAGGGAACCCTAGGCGGCCGCTGCCGAGTTCCCCACCCTCCCTCGTCCACTCCCGCCGCCGCCAAAGGGCCTGGCCGGGCAAAGCTCGCCCGGGCTGGCGGCGGCGGGCCCTCTCGATCCCCCGTAGGCAGAGGTGTGGCGCGGGCCTCCTCTCCGGCTGGGGCACAGCGCGACGCCGCGTGGGCGCGTTGGAGACCACTGGCAAGGTGGCGGCATGGACGGTGGCGGATCGTGCGGGGCGAGCTCTAGCGGCGTGGATCTCGCGCGTGGGGTGCTTCTGTGACGAGGGCTATGCGCGGCACGACCTGGCGCTTCCTGGGCGTCGGGCGGTGGCTGCTGGCAGCAAGGTAGTCGGCGGCTGTTCTCACGGGCAGGTGGAGGCAGGTTAGCGGGTGGACGGTGGACGCCTTGGCCTCGGGTGGCGGTGGCGGAACGTTGTGTGGAGAGCCGAGGGGGTGCGGGGCAGGCACCATGGTTGCAGATGCTCGGTGGGCAAACTCCCGGCTGCTGGCTACCTTCCATTTGGCTCCGGGATACCCAGATCTGATGGGGCGGCATCCCCCCCTGGTGCATTGGCTGGTAGTTGGCTGGCAACGCGGATTGGCCTCCGGTGTAGGAGTTTGACGCAGTCCTCCTGCCAATGGCTCGTCGCTCCTCGCGCAACGTCTGGCGTTCAGTCACCCTGGAGTCGGTGCACGGCTCTGGGCCACCTCCGTTCCGGTCAAGATAGGAGCGTGCGGTTTGATTGGGGGGCATCTTCTCGTTATGGAGTTGATGAAGGACCGTGGCGGTGGTGGTCGGGACAGCATTGTGCCGGCAGTTGGATCTGTCCCATAGGCCGCGGATTTGGCGTCGTCTGTATTGATGGCTCGATGATGGTCGTCGGTAGCCACTGGGCCATCTCCCCCCTCCCCCCCCCCCGATCTACCTGGATTGGATGGGACTTCAGGTGTGGGTGCCCCTACGGTGGTGGCGCTGACCCTGGCCTGGGGGCTGATGCCGCCAACCGTGGTTTGTGCACGGTGAAGCGGACGGTCGGCTATGTCTCGTGCCATGGATGCCGGGGCGGCGGCCCTAGAGGTGGTCCGCATGGTTGGCTCTCCGGCGGGCACCATGACAGTGGTGGTGGCATTGTCTCTTGGTCATGTGGGCGGCGAGAGGCTTGGCGCAAGGTAGCTCAAGCGCGCTCTCAGTCTCCGTGGGGGCGCCTCGATCCAGATCTGAGAACTTGAGCTCGTCATGCTTCCTCTAAAGACCCCGTGGGGACAAGCGAGAACTACCGGGCAAAAGCTCTGCGCTCTGACGCCGACGATGGTGACGCTCGAGGGCGTCGCTCTCTTCTTGAAGATATCATCATGGTATTCCCATCCATGCCCGTGTTCCAGGTGAAAACCTTTGTCCATCGTGGACTCGACAGCGGCGACGCTTGGCGCCAGCATCTCTCCTGAGGGCGTTGTCGTGGAACTTAGATGTATATGGCGTAGCGTGGCGTTGTACTCGGGTCCTCTTGTGCTTTCTTGTAGGCACTATTGTGTTGGGAACGCAGTAATTTAAAAAAAAAATCCTGCGCACACACAAGATTCATCTAGGTGATGCATAGCAACGAGAGGGGAAGAGTGTTGTCCACGTACCCTTGTATACCGTAAGCGGAAGCGTTATGACAACGCGGTTGATGTAGTCGTACGTCTTCACGATCCGACCGATCCTAGAACCAAAGGTACAACACCTCCGCGATCTGCACACGTTCAGCTCGGTGACGTCCCGCGAACTCTAGATCCAGCTGAGTGTCGAGGGAGAGTTTCGTCAGCACGACGGTGATGATGAAGCTACCGGCACAAGGCTTTGCCTAAGCACTGCAATGATATGACCGAGGTGGAAATCCGTGGAAGGGGCACCGCACACGGCTAAACAATCAACTTGTGTGTCTATGGGGTGCACCCCTCCCCCGTATACAAAGGAGTGGAGGTGGGGGAGGGCCGGCCCCTCTATGGCGCGCCCAAGGGAAGTCCTACTCCCACCGGGAGTAGGATTCCCCCCCCCCCTTCCCTAGTTGGATTAGGAGAGGAAGGAAAGGGGGAGAAAGGGGAAAGGAAGGGGGGGCGCCCCTCCTAGGCTCCCTTCTCCTCTCTCTCACTATGGCCCAATAAGGCCCATATCCCAGGGGGTTCACCTCCCAGTACTCCGGTATATGCCTGAACTCACCCGAAATCATTTCGATGTCCAAACATAGGCTTTCAATATATCGATATTTATGTCTCGACCATTCCGAGACTCCTCGTCATGTCCTTGATCATATCCGGGACTCCGAACTACCTTCAGTACATCAAAACACATAAACTCATAATACCAATCGTCACTGAACGTTAAGCGTGCGGACCCTACGGGTTCAAGAACTATGTAGACATGACCGAAACTCATCTCTGGTCAATAACCAATAGCGAAACCTGGATGCTCATATTGGTTCCTACATATTCTACGAAGATCTTTATCGGTCAAACCACATAATAACATACGTTGTTTCTTTTGTCATCGGTATGTTATTTGCCCGAGATTCGGTCGTCGGTATCTCAATACCTAGTTCAATGTCGTTACTGACAAGTCTCTTTACTCGTTCCGTAATGCTACATCCCATAACTAACTCATTAGTTACATTGCTTGCAAGGCTTATAGTGATGTGCATTACCGAGAGGGCCCAGAGATACCTCTCCGATACACTGAGTGACAAATCCTAATCTTGATCTATGCCAACTCAACAAACACTATCGGAGACACCTATAGAGCATCTTTATAGTCACCCAGTTACATTGTGACGTTTGATAGCACACTAAGTGTTCCTACGGTATTCGGGAGTTGCATAATCTCATAGTCATAGGAACATGTATAAGTTATGGAGAAAGCAATAGCAGTAAACTAAACGATCATCGTGCTAAGCTAACGGATGGGTCAAGTCAATCATATCATTCTCTAATGATGTGATCCCGTTAATCAAATGACAACTCATGGCTATGGTTAGAAAACATAACCATCTTTGATTAACGAGCTAGTCAAGTAGAGGCATACTAGTGACACTTTGTTTGTCTATGTATTCACACATGTACTAAGTTTCCGGTTAATACAATTCTAGCATGGATAATGAACATTTATCATGATATAAAGAAATATAAATAACAACTTTATTATTGCATATAGGGCATATTTCCTTCACATTGTACGTGATCCGTTTATTCTGGGGTCAGCTTTGTATGAGGGCTACCTCTCCACCATGTATCGTTCGGCCATGTACTTTGTTCGGTTGTTGCTTTATCTATAAAGTGGGGCGAAAACTATTTCAAGGACATCTTATATCTGATTAATAATATTGAGGAAAATAAAGACCAGTAATGGATAGACAACTGCATGTAGAACGACTGGTAAAAAATAAATTATATTAAAAATATACTAGTCTTCTTGTTTCTTCGGTCAGAGGTTCGGCTTGCTTCTCCCCACCCTCGGCTATGAAATGGATAACTCTTGTTGCCATAGCAGCAGGATTTTAAGGGCTTCTATTAAAGCGGACTTGTGCGTAATTCCATTGAACCAACAACAAAGAAGAGCGACACCTGCAAATGGCCTTGCCATACTAAGCTTTAAAGACCGCAATAGCCACTCACCCATTTAGACGAGTTCTATAAATCTCCGAAGCTACATCGGCGGAGCATCAGCCCACACAAAACAGACTTGCAATTCATCACCCTCAGTTCGGAGAGTTGAAAAAGCCAGGCCAAGCCACAGAACAATGCAAAAGAAAATGTCAAAGCCGCCACACCAAAAGCCAGCCAGAAGTTCTCCTTGAAAGATACATCAACTGCCAAAGATCTGAAGGGAATGGGGACACAAACTTTCACGTCAACATCGGATCAACAGTCACCTGTGCAGAGGAAGTAATAGTCATGTCCATCTCTAGTTGCTAGATAATCGACTTGTGCGCATCATAAAGTTGAAGATTGACTGGGCCTCCTCTAAAAGAAGGGTCTATCTCCGGTTGCTCATTTGGCAGCAATAGTGAGGATGTTTTTTTTTCAAACTCAAGAGAGAGCATGTATAGCATCATTGATCGGTCTCGAACTCTTGACAGGCCGAATTAAATTTGCAATCCTTGCAGGAATTTTGCCATGAATAAATGGGAATGGCTTTGTCTCCCTTCATGAGAGACCGAAGGAGGTCTCCATAAGGGTTTCCTCCCGTCACTACTATTGGGCTGGCCAAGTAGCTTCCTGCGTGTTTGTTCATTTTATATTTTTTATATTTTAGAAATATTCTAAATACATATATTTCAAAACTTAATTTACTTAAAATTTTATAAAATGTCCACTGCACATTATAAAAATGTTAATGCAGTGTAAAAATTAGTCTGTGCAACTTTTAGAAAACTGATAGTTCATTTTAAAAGGTTTGACAATTAAAAAATTAGTGTAATTCATAAAAAATATGTTTCCTGGGACATTTAGAAAAATGTTCATGCGTTTCAAAATATGTTCATAACATTTTTTAAAAATATTTAGGGAATGTAAAAGAAATGTTCACATAGTTAAGAAAAATGCTACGCACACGCACCATTAAAGAAAATGTTCAACGTGTTTATGAAAAATGTTTATCATGTATTCAAAATATTAATTCAAAACAAGAGTTTGAAAAACATTTAACGTTTATCTGAAAATGGTTCTAGATGTATAAAAAATGTACAACCCGTATTGAAAAAAAGTACATGTATATGTATTAGAAAGGAAAAACACCAGGTACCGTCTCGCAGTAGGCGACCGCCAGATGGCCGGCACAATATGGATTTATGAGGATCGAGTTTTACTTCGTCTCACACTCACAGTAGGCAAGATATAGTTTCATATGCAGCGGTGGTGCCGTTGCTCCCACTTCGCTCGACGGATTCCAAGTGTCCCCGTTGCTCCTCTGCCTTGTGTGTGGGCCCGTGTCCCGCAACGAGACTCAGCTTGGATGCAGACTTCTTTCCTTTCCTTGTCAATAGACCTGGCCATGGGCAGCCCGGCCCGAAAAAGCCTGACCCCGCCTGACCCGACGCTGCTCCCGGGCCGGGCTCGGGCTTAGATTTTGAGCCCGGTGGCCTGGCTGGGCCGGGCCCGGGCCTGTCATTTTTGCAGTTTTCTGAAGGGGCCCGGCCCGAGGCCCCAGGTCCGGCGGGCTTTTGCATGTTTGGGCCAGGCTTGGGCCCAAAAACTAGGCCCGATGGCCGGGCCAGGCTCGGGCCCAGATTTTTTGGCTCGGGCTTGGCTAGACCCGACCCGAAGCCCGTCCCGGCCTGAGGTTTGACCAGGTATACTTGCCAGCGCGTCGTGCCCATGTGGGTCGAGGCTGCCGGCGCCCGAGCGCAGCGCTGTGTGGCACCAGCCAATAGATGTGAAAGCAACCATTCACGCATCAACCAATCCACCACGCCGCGCAGTATCGCACGGACAAGTTAGGCCAGTCCATTCCCCTGTTTACAATTCTTGTGGATAATTTTGTTGATCCATACATGCACGGATGGAAAGATAGGCACCACACAAAATATATTAGCTACGCAGAACGCCACAGCAGCAACATGGTTTTTACTCGCACATTTTCGGCTTGCGAGCCTAGCAATAACTTAACCCAGTCCACTCTTGTGCATCTAAAAGCGAACGACATTTTTCTAACCTAGTTTAGAAAAAAGTGCAGGTCGTGGAGGCGTCGGTGTTCCACACATCATGTCTTCTCCAACGATTGTGAGCTTCGAAAATTGAAGTTGTGGGAGAGGAAGAATATGACGTGGGATACGAGACGGCATTGCGTCTGCGCCCTACCTCCTACCCTTCGTCTCCTCAGCCCTAAAGGCACTATCAATCGGACCAAGAAAGAGATAGAGCCATTGTGCAAGGGAGTTGAGCTCAAGGTACTTATGGTAGCTTATGTACCAATTTTTTTTTTGCGAGGCTAAAGAGAGTTCTATTCCATAAGGATCGGGTTACAATCTCAACATAACAAGTCCTCACATAACGGAGGGAACCATACTGCAGTACAAGCATTGATACAGCTATAATGAGCCAGGTGATGTGCTACTATATTCTTTTTTTTTTGAGGAGCGTGTGCTACTATATCCTGCATTAAAGCATGAATCTCCGCTTCTAAGGCGTCGTTACAATACAAGATATACCTATAAGCCGCAAATATCATCAAACTATTTCTCCCTCCATAGCACCATCCCGGCCGACGTGTGGCCCTCCTGAGCAGAGAAAGATTCGTCCACAGAGAGCGCCACCCATCACGCTGTTGGTGGAGGCCAATGCTTAGATGGAGTTTGGTTAGTGTTGGTAATTTTTACTCGGATGTGCACAATAGATGGCATCTTTCCTTTGATAATATCCTCCATGCTATACTTCTTCACAAGATTCAGAGATTAATAGTATCTGTCTAAGTAGTCAATAGTTGCATGTACTGTGCACTCACTCTTCCCATGCATAATGTCATCGCGCAGCTGTCAAATCTGCCACATAGTCATAATCACAAGGTCTCTAACCTGCTCTGAACAATTTGCCAAAAGCTGGAGTACCCAATCTTTGCCGGTGTCCCTTAGCATCGAATCATCTGGTAGTGGCCAAACAATATGAAGGACCTCCCACACTTGACGAGCATGCATGCATGCAACAAGTGCATGGAAACTAATTTCTCTCTCCTTCCCCCACACGCCGGGAAAGTACTGTTACTTGGAATATGACGCCGATTCTTGGCCAAGTTAGTGGCTAGTGATGAGCTATACTATGCACACGATAAAATCAGGACGATTCACAGACGATGGTTAAATCAGGTCGTACATGTGTATGAGTGAAACAACACAGGACGCTGAATTTACATATCGTGCACACGTCGGGCACCAGTATCGTCCATGGAGCAGTTTCGGCTAGTGATCCCACCGCTGTTCGCCAAGCCATGATCCGCATTTTTAGTGGTACTTGAGACTTCCATATGGAGCCCCAAATGGTTCGAGTACCATCAGGATTTGTACCAATTGGAAATCCATCATGGCAGAATTTTGCACTTCTGAGCCACGACCTTGATTTTACAAACTTCCTCATGCCCCCTACTCCTACATACTGAGAACAAGAAGACATGCTATCTAATTTTAAAATCTCATACAAGAATTTTGAAATAACCAATCTAGATGATGCTCAGCTCTAGGTTACACACAGAGTGGTATATTTGGGCCCTATCTTTGTGAAGACATATGTGAAAAGACATCGAGAAGGAGGGGCACCTTTTAAAGACCAAGACGGTACCAGTTTGAAACACGGATCATAAATACCTGTGAATCTTTACATTGCAATCGCCATGTTTGTGCTGCAAGGGCTATAACTCATGGCTCATTCGTACACCCACATGTTAGGTCCATAGATCAACAGCATTCCACATTTATAAACTTAAAAAAGAGTTAGCATATGAAATCTTTGACAGAGAAAATTATGTTTGATCATACTGTAAAATACTGAAATAAGATAGCGATTAGAATCAAGAATCCGACGATTGAAATTCTTTGTTGCTAACTAGACTTGTGTTGCAAAATTCGTGGACACATTATTTGGCGGTGACCATGCAATGGTGTAGCACCCCCTACTACCTAAAAAATTGACAGTAGTTACGCATGACAACAAAAATCTTTACCAGCGCACTTGGTGCCCAATAATACTCTAAGTCAGACATGCTTGGCTATGATTCTTGGGTACCAATGGCTGATACCAAATCCTCTCACAACCTTGGTTACTTATTTTTGTTACAGATGGAATCTGATGTTATTTTCAATTTGGATTCAGTAATTCATTGCTCAATGAAGTTGAACCAATTTTGACAGAAAATTATTACGTAAGGGGACATAGCGTGTGGCAGGAGATGTGTGGGGCCACTTAAGTGCGGTCTAAGGCGGGATGGCACCGTTATGAAATCATCAAGGAAGCAGTGACGTGTGGGGTTGAGTGGCGCTGTCGTATCGTTGATTGCCACACTGGGCAACGCACAAGAAGAATTATTGAGGGTGTCTTGTAGGGCACATGGATTAATGCGGAGAGGGTTATCGTCGTCGTGTTGCCTGTCGCCGGCTAGCGTTGCGATTTTATTTTCCTCGGGGCATTGGATTTCCCAAAGATGCAAGGCTGCAACCCAAGCTCAAAAGTAGGAGACATAGTTAGTCACTGCATTACGGGGACAAGATAGGGGGCTTTCTGCAAAAAATGAATGTTCAGTGGCTAAACGTCATCCTACCTCGCATCAAGGCTGTCCATCCATGATCTGATGGTTAGGGCTTAGAGTTTTCAGATTTTCATCGAATTTGAGTTTTCACCTGATACACCGACTAACTTATGACTGAAAAGCTAAAGCTAAAAATTGGGAGTGAGAAAAGAAGTGTCAAGAAACATTGACCATAGTATCCAAGGTCACGTTCCCCAACACATCCTAACTTCATGGCAAATCTATGCAATTCTTGGCCTGGAACTCGGGTTCGGAATCCCTCGGCGGTGACCATGCAATGGTGTAATAACCCAACGCATCATTTTAGAGATATAACTTCTCTGTTTGGTGTGCACATGGCCTGTTGTGGTGCGGCTAGCAAGAGGAGAGTAGTGGTGGAATGTCTCGCTAGTGCTGGTCGCTGCTCAGGGCGAGAGTCTCCAGGGCACAATTCATGTTGTTGATGATCCTTCCTAGGGGATGTTTCTCTCAGAACCGCATACTCCTTGGATATAGGCGGGGGTAGGGCGACCCCGAAAATCTGGAGATATGGTTGTGCGACGAAGGTGTCCAACCTTGGTCAAGATGTGACCTTGATGATCTGGCCAAGCAAGCAAGATGATTCCTTGTCACTATGGTCACCCAGTTTAAGTGGTGCTAAGTATTTTAGATTAGCGTTGTTAGATGAAAGTGATTGTATAAGCCGCTTGGCTATTCCCCCCACACACAAAAGGCGCTTGGCTATCCTTCTATGAAAAAGAGAATTTTTACGGTACATCATACTACCCAATATAATGGGTAGTATTTAGTTGATCCAACGATTGATGTGGATCAAACAAATTATGGCTTTAGGACATATTGGTAATTCTATATGCACTACACCGGCTCAAATCCTCCGCCATGCCAACGCCGCTGCAGTCAGTGCCTGCACAAAACGACACAAAATAGCTCTAACGCACGAACGGGTGCGTCTACAACCCACGTCGCCACTGATCCTTGGGGCTTGGGCTGCCGGAGCGATGAGGTCGTACCGGCGTGGTTTAAACGCAAGTGGCGGACCGTGATCGCAGCCCAAGAGCATCAGCACCTCCTGTCTTTGCTGAAGTGATGAGTACAGCGACATCGTCGAAACCCGACGAAGCCAGCTGCGACATCGGCGCTGGTTCAGTTCTTCCACGACAACAACTTTGGCCCGACTCCGACGGAGGCCGAGCTCATGGAGTTCGCCGCCGACGCAGAGGCCGTTCCTGACCCGTCGGGCATGGACGACTAGGTTTCTCCTCAGACCACAACTGCGACACGACAGTACGACACACCAGATGAGAAACGCAGCAAGCAGCGGTGGCTGTGCCGACCTTCTTTTCCTCCCGTGGAGCCTTGACCTCAATCCAAATTACCAGGCCATCATGGATTACTTCCGGCGCTGTCACGACGACGACGAAGTAAGCTGACTGTTCCTGCCCCAAGCTGTACGACGCAATCCATGTATGTTGGTTGAACGTGCACGTACACAGCAGCAGGTTGATCGCTTCCCTTCGCTAGATCGATTCCGGCTGACATATGCACACATGAATCTGCCTTGCCTGAATCGGCCTATGTGATTGATAAACTACCGAAAATGCCCTTAACTATTCAATATACTACCGAAAGTCTGCAGTAGTATTGGCTAATCTGGGCCCTCTAACCAGAAAAATGAACGGTTCAAATTATCTTGATGTACCGTAAAAGGTCTCATGAAAAATGACACAACTCTCTAATGCTTTTACAAGGCAAGAAAAAAAAAAGGAATTATGGTTGACTTCCACCTGCAAAAGCAAACAACCAGACATCCTTGACCAAGATCCACCTATACCGTTGGAGTCCCGACTTAGTCCCCAATCTACTTATTTTTGTATCTTATAAAGGTCACGACATCTAAACACGTATGGCTACGAATTATACCTTAAGTCGATGCTAACAGATAGGTAGGAGGTCCAAAACTCTAAAACTAACTCTCCCAAACGGCAAAAGTGCCCCGCAAAAGGAAAAGTATGCAAGCTCGCAAGTGCCACTATCCTTGGACTATCTGATAAAATTTTCAGTTTTGCTAAAGCACATCTAGATGTGCCATAAGTATTGCACATCTAAGTCATATGTCGTTGATCTTACATTGAGATTCGTGTGAATATTTTCTTTCTTTTTCTTCTTTTTCTCTTTATACTTGATTCACTCATTTAGATGTGTAATAACTAGAGCACATCTAGATGTGCCCTAGACACACCCATAAATTTTCTCTGGTTAGCTAGCCGGCGATGGCGTGACCCGAACCGTCGATCCCTTCCACCAACCTGTGCATGGCCGGCTAGCTTCTCGATCACTGTACATGCGTACCATGTCGATCACTGGCTAGTGTGTGTGTGTGTGTGTGTGTGTGTGTGTGTGTGTGTGTGTGTGTGTCCGCTCAACAAACCTCGGCCATTGATTCGAGCAGCACACTTTCCATTCGTCAAGCTCGTAAAGGCACGTGATGTCTAGTCACCTCGAATCGAATCCGACTAATGGTCAATCTGCAGCCGCGTAGCGTGGTGTGAAAAGGTGGGGGAGTATCTACTATGCTCTATCTATGTACTCTCCGCGTGCCTGTTGCGACGGTGGGGGTGGCCAGCAGCTTGCCGGCGGCGTGTATATATAGCTAGGACCTTTGGGCGTCGAGAAGAGCAGACAGGCACCCATCATCATCCAGCTGAAACCATCGGCCGATCGCTCGCCGGAGCCGGACACAGCATCGATTCTCCTCGCACGCGCACGTCGGAGGTGGTCGATCGATAGATAGATAGGTGATGGAGAACGAGAGGAACAACCAGGCTCCGCCACCGCCCCCAGGTTAATCAATCTCCATCGTCATTTTCGACCTCCATGCTTATTTCTGAAACTGTCGCTGGATTCGCTGCATCGATTCAGTTAGCTGAAGTGTCGTCTTCAGATGAGATAAACTAAGGGAAGGTACCCAAAGTCGTTGGCTTGTTTGCTCACGCGTGTCCCGTTGGTGTGCGTGTGCAGGCTACTACCCGTCGGCGGCTGCGGAGCAACGGCAAGCCGGCGGCGGGAAGAAGGGCCGCCGGGGAAGCACCAAATCCAAGGGCGAGAAGGGATTCATCGAGGGATGGTACGTACGCAGATAGCTGCTCCATCGATCGATCCCACTACCACCTCCTTTGTAACTTGCTTAATTGTCGCTAGTGATTTCCGGCCTGATATATAGTGTCTGAATTTGGTGTGTCTTTTTCAGCCTGGCGGCGTTGTGCTGTTGCTGGATCTGCGAGATGTGCTGCGACTAACCGGCCGGCGAGGTCACTGCCGGCAAAATACGTTGGTGCTAGCGCCTATGAAGATTGAAGAACGTACACATACAGAGAGTCGTTGCTTGATTACAGTGTTTGTTTGTTGTTTTACGTTCTGCGGAAATAACCGAGAACGCGTGGGTTCGTGTGTGATGTCCATGTCCTACCGTGCGCCACACCTATAATCAATTTTAAGGCGCCAAATTATCGGCTACTATTGAGGATCCTCTAACTAAAGATAACATCTGCCGTGCAAAAAAATGAAAGCTTTTATTTGCAGAGGGGGAAGTCGTGAAGGCGTAATCAGTTCAGCACTCACTTGTGCAGAGGTGGTACTAGTAGTGGGATCGAGGTTCTTTTTTCTTTTTTCTTTTGAGAAATATATAGTTGTATGCATCATAAGCAGATCGAGTGGGGTTATCCTCCTATAAAAAAGGATCTATCTCTGATTAAACAAACAGGGTCTATCTCTGATTGCTCGTTTGGCAGCAAGAGAGAGCATGTGTAGCACCGTTGATCGCCCACGGACTCTTGATGGCCCGAACTAAAATTGCAATCCTTCAGGGAATTTCGCCATGAAAAGGTGGGAACGGCTTTGTCTCGCTTCATGCGAGACCGCCCTCCCGTCACTACTATTGAGCAGGCCAAGTAGCTTCCTGTGTGTTTGTTCCTTTTTTTCATTTTGTTTATCTTAAAATATTCTAAATACATCTTATCTTATATTTTTATTTTTACTAATTGGATGCACCATACGAGCCTCCGCATTAATCCTAGAAAACCTCCTAAAAATAACCTTACGATCTTAATTCTACGGTTAGGATGAAAAAAAAGATAAAAGAGTCCTATCTTTACACGTTTGCAGTTGTATGCACATGAAAGAATAAATAAAACTGTCCAATCTCTACACGTTTGGAGTTGTACACACATCATCACATTTTATTGAGAAAAGTCCACTTTTCGTCCCTCAATTCTTTGGCTTGCTCATTTTTGGTCCCTCAACTCTAAAATCAGACAGATTGCACCACGAACTCTCGAAACCAGCCACTTTTCGTCCGTGCAGGGTTTCTTCGCGAAGTCAACCCGGTTTTGACCACGGGATGAACAGTGCACGGATGAACGGTAAATCGAAAACAATAGCAAAAAAATAAAAATAAAAGTCTGAATTTTTTTTACATCGAAGATACTCAGGTGTGCAAGGTGCGTACGGATTTTTGTCATGTTTGGACGTTTGAGGAGCCCGCGGCAAAAAAAAAACTAAACTAAATGTACTCGGTGATGAACAGTAAATTCAGAAAAATAGCAAAAAAAAATCAAAACAACCTGAAATGTTTTGGCATCAAAGATTATCAGGTGGGCAAGTTGCGTGCAAATTTTCGTGCTGAAATGACATCCGAGGAGCTCGTGGCAAAAAAAATACAAAATAGCGTACGTGTGCGTGCTTCTTCGGATGGTTTTCAAACCCTCGGATATCATTTCAGCACGAAAATTTGCATGCACCTTGCGCATCTGAGAATCTTCGACGTAAAAAAAATCAGATTTTTTTAAATTTCTTTTGCTATTTTTTGTTAATGTTCATCACAGAGTACATTTAGTATTTTTTTTTGCCGTGAGATCCTCGAACGTCCAAACATTACAAAAATTGGCACGCACCTTGTGCACCTGATTATCTCCGACGTAATTTTTTTCAGATTTTCAGATTTTTTTGCTATTTTTTTATTTTACTGTTCATCAATGCACTGTTCATCCGGTGGTCAAAACCGGGTTGACTCGGTAGGGAAACCCCGCAGGGGCGAAAAGTGGCTGATTTCAAGAGTTCGTGGTGCAACCTATCTGGTTTTAGAGTTGGGTGACCAAAAGTGAGCAAACCGAAGAATTAAGGGATGAAAAGTGGACTTTTCTCTATTTTATTCGAGGGTTAAGTGTCACGCATCAGCTCCGGCCTTGTGGGACGATAAAATAACAGTTTGTCTAATTCACATCTAGATATTTTTTTAAAATGTCACATCTAAGCTCCCACAAATATATAATGCGGCAACAAGAAACAAAAAAATTAGGATAAGAAAAAAAGACCACAAATAGAGTGAACATCAGTTTAGATGTGAGATAATTATGTCACATCTAGATGTGTCCTAGACAGACCCATGAAACAAACTCGGTAAATTCTTGAACTGCAGATGCACGATGCTTCGAACAGTACCAGCACATCAGCTGATTGATTCTCGCTGCCGGCCGGAACACGTGAGCACATAAAAGGAATCAATTAGGACACATTTAGATGTGACATAGTCATGTCACATCTAAGCTGATATTCACTTTATTTGTGGTCTATTTTTTTTGTCTTTATTTTTTTTTCTTGTTGCTGCATTATGTATTTGTGGGAGCTTAGATGTGACATCCTTAAAAAACATCTAGATGTGAATTAGTCAAACTGATCAATTAGATAGCTAGCCATCACCAATTAGTACATGCCGTGATCTAAATCAATCAGCAGGGCGCGCTAGCTTTGTTTTCGCGTCAGCTTCTTTCGATCCATCAAGTGCTTATCTTTTTTTCTTACTTATCTGATCGGCGACGAGCGCAGAGGCGAAGTTGTACCAAAATCATAATTCCCTCTGTGCTTAATTCACATACTTCCCTGGATCATGAGTAGAGTTGTGTGTTGCTCATATTCGATATACTAACCTAGGGTCGCCTGTGTACTAGGCCTAAACTGCGATGGTTCATACTTCTTCTTACCACGGCTTTATTAGATGTTTTGATGTCACCAATGCAGGAGGGATATGGTGTATAAGCAGAAGTCTAATTTCCACCTACATTAATAATGAGAACGAATTAAGCTAGATGATAAATAAAAAAATTCTTTGACTCTCTCTTTTATAGCGTCAGAATTTTCTTAATATTGAACAATAATACTGACATGCCATCATGAGACTATGTATGCTAATAAAGCATGAAGGCGTTGATAGTAATCCAAGAGAAAATATTGCTTTTCTCCATTGGTAGAGAAAAACCAACTAGACAAAAAACATATGAGGGATATCTACGGATTTCCCATCATCTACTAGGAGACCATAATGCATCTGAAGAACACATACCTTAATCCTATCTACTAATGCACTTTCCCCCCTCTCTCTATATATGTATGTTGGTACTCATGAAGCTGCAAGATATATGGTCTTTAAGCCCTTATTTAATTGTTTTCTTTTAATTTTACCTCTTTCCTCTAGTAATATATTTTTCATTTATGACCAATTACTTCAATTTTCCTCGACATGTTAGTCACACACTTTGCCTGTTATAGAGCTTCCGTCTTAGAAGTTAGAATAACAAGTATCTATTGTAATTTAACAGGTTTAATATGAAATATGAAGCATAGTGAAAAGTACTTCGTCCATTGTTTACAAGGGTACCTGACTACTAGCCTTTGTCCTTAAAATCCAACACAAGAAGGTACTGGACTTCGTACCAATTATTCATCGTCAGTTCTGGGTTGCATTTGGAAAATGTTGATCATTCCTGTCTTTGTCAAATCTTTGGAGAGTTTTAAAAACAGTAGTGGATATAGTCTTATGGTTTTATCAATTATTTTTATGAATATAAATGAGAGGCTAATTTATGTGCATGGCGGAGTGGTAGCTGTGCATGGCGGAGTGGCAGCTGTGCATAGCTGTACCAATGGGTAACAAATTATTTTTGACAAATATTAACCTATGTCACAAAAATCATTTGTGAATACCCTATAACACTCGCTGCTGACTTACTCAGACGGAACACAAATTTTCTAAAATTTTATGTTGCGCAAACCTATTTACATTTTTCATTGTCACGGTTGCGACATCTTATATTTTATAAACTTGATATAATACCCTATAACACCACATTTACGGCTGGGGACATAAATGTTAGCAATGGCAATATTTCCAAAACAAGAGAGATTTTTCTTTATATTTTACTTCGTAAACTATTCATATCATGTAACATTACCCTCCTTCTAAAAAAATATTTTTTTAGTACCCTAAAGCATGGTGAACTAATGTTTTGGAATTATGCAATAATGTTGAAGAAGAGTAATTTCTAGCCCGTGCAATCTGCACGGGTTGATGACTAGTATATTTGAAAGCTTATTTTAGAAATTCTTTTAGAGTGTTCACTACACATTAGAAAATTGTTAACACAGTGTAAAATTTAGGTCGCACAACTTTTCAAAAATGATGATAGTTTTAAAAAAATGTTGGTGGCATTTTTAAAAAGGTTTTGACAATTAAAAAAACTTAGTGTAATTCATTAAAAAATTTGTAGGTCATTAAAAAGATGTCCATGCGCTTAAAAATATGTTCATGACACTTTCAAAAAATATTTAGAAAATGTAAGAAAAAAATTACACACCATTAAAGAAAATGTTCCACGTGTTTTTGAAAAATGTTTATCATGTATTAAAAAATCCAAAACATGTATTTGAAAAAAAAATATCTGAAAATTAATCTAGATGTATAAAAAATGTACAACCTATATTGGAAAAAGTACAGGTTTGTATAAAAAAACACAAGGTGCCGTCTTGCAGTAGGCGAATGCTAGACCCATCAGAAAGAATTTAGCCTATTTGATTGCCCGTATTTATTGATGGACTGCATAGCACAAACTTTAAAGTATCTCTAGACCTGCGTCCTGAAAATGCTTAAATTGACATGTTCCAGCGAGCCAGGCTCGTGCAATGCACTTGGGTGGCTCGATGGATGCAGCCTCCTTTCGTTTTCACAAGTATGCGTGAGTTTGCACGTGGTTCATTGGTTTAACTGTTAACCTGGTTCATTTATTAGTCCCTTCTAATCTACACAACAGTGCATCAAATTGATATAAACTCTGAAAAAAATGCATATTCACTAGTAGAAAAAGGGCCTGTTGTCCCGGTTCGTAAGGGCCTTTTGTCCCGGTTCCTGAACCGGGACTAAAGGGTCGGTATTAATGCCCTGTCCCTTTAGTCCCGATTCAATCCAGAACCGGGACAGATGGGCCTCCACGTGGCCTGTGCGCGGAGCCCAGGCAGGAGACCCTTTGGTCCCGGTTGGTAGCACCAACCGGGACCAATAGGCATCCACGCGTCAGCATTTCTGTGGCTGGGTTTTTTTTTAAGGTCTTTCATATATTGTGTTAGCTAGCTATAATTAATAGAGAGAAGTGTCCTCTCTTATGTCCGTGCTTGGTCGACGCTACGTACTATACATACGTATAGAGAGGACTAGACACGCTAGCTAGCTAGTAAGCAAACGAAGGAAACAGAAGATCGTCATGAACATATATGCATACAGAGAGAAGTGATATCGACCACCTCTCCTTCTCCGAGAGATTGGTTGAACAACAAGTTCTCGTATATCTATCCGACACTACCGGCTACATATATACAATAATTATCTCTTACAAATATAATCTCCTAACATACGGACTCATGGTCCATATAGTATTCTCCATCTTCAGCGATCACGTGGTCAAGAAAGAATGCCGCCAATTCCTCTTGAATTGCTCGCATGCGAGCTGGTGCTAGGAGTTCATCTCGCTTCCGAAACATCTAATTTGAAGAAGGGGTCAATACATTATATATATATATATATATATATATATATATATATATATATATATATATATATATATATATATATATATATGAATGAATGAAACTCAACACAAATGATGGTAATAAAATAAAATTGTGAATGTTGTTATTTACGCACTTCATATTGTTCGTCAGAGTAGCCCCGCTCACAGGTCATGTGGCGGATGGACTCGCAAATGTAGTATCCACAGAAATTATTCCCTTGTTCCTGCCGCAACCACTTTACAAGAAATAGAGGTCAATCAAACTGATAAGCAAGAATGCCAAATGGTATTGATGAAACTAGCGCTTGAATCAATAGGAGATGCGCGGAACATGTTACTATAGTACTTACTTTCTGGTGTCTAAATTGCAGCTTCTTCGGGAGTCTCGGAACTTTTTTGGTGAATTTTTTCCAAACCCTGCCAGACAAAGAAAATAATTACTTGATATATCAAGAAATGAACAAAGTTGCTGATGTGGTGGATAATGATCGATTTAACTTATTTCTCGAGCATTTGAGTCATGTCTGCATAGTCCTGGGGATCTTTTCGTCTTGAGTCTAAGACGGTTACTAGTCCCTGCTCAAGCTTAATCTCTAGGAGAATATAGTGGAAACTGCACACGCATGCATAACTCATCAATTACATTACTATAACCTTGACTAATATATAAGGGAAACCGAATACGCACAAGACAGTAACACTGAAGTTGTAAGGAAAGAGTATTATATCTTTGTTTTCATTTATTACCAACGATCGTAGCAAGTTGGCCTCGGTATCTGCGGGATGAAATTTAACCTTAGTTTCATCTATGAGATATGTGTTAATGAACCCAATATCACCGACTTGTCTTTTCTTCAGTTCGGCGATCTTCAATCTACATAATATAGTGAGGATAATTATAAATACATGCAATGAAAGAGTTGAGCTATATAGAGAGACTTAATGACAGAAGTAGTACTACTTACAGACAGTAGCAGGTGATTGTTGCTTTATCGAGGGCCAATTGATTGAAAAACTGAAAGGACTCCTCAAATGGAACAGGCAACAGATCAATTCCAACGAGGTCATGCTCCTTTTTAACTCTCACATACAAAGTACTCCCCCCCCAGACTCTTTGCAGATTTTCAAGTACCAATCATGCAATCTTCGCATCATCGTTGATAGAGATCTTTCATCTTTGACGAGAGGCTTCCCGTACTTGTATCTTTGTATCTGCACCTCCATGAAATCATAATGTACATCGTCGGGCAGGTAATCTCCAAGATTGCTATAACCGGGCACCATCCTCGAATCATTAGCGACGATGTCGCTAGGCACCTTGAGCGGTTCGCGCGATTGGTTCGCTTGTTCGCCGAGCTATGCAATTTGTTTCCCAGCTCGTCGTTCTTTCAGCCTTTGATCACTGACAGTACTTCCCGACCGCTCCGCTTTGACAAATTCCTTTCCAATAATGCGCTCATATCTTCCTTTCGGCGGAGACTTGGGTGGTTTTGTCAGGGCAGACAGAGTGCGCTTCGCTTTCACCGGATCTACCTTCTCCTCCGGAGGTGGATGTTTCTTTGCTTTCACCCCTTCGAAGTAGTTCCTCACTTCTTCCCGCGGGATCTCGGCATTCTCCTCCGGGGTTCTCTCGTATGGTAACTTCTCTGGAGTCTTCAGAGAAGGACCGAATCTGTATGTCCTCCCGCCTCTGGCTGTACTACTAGACGCCGGCAGAGCAGACAGAGCGGTTGTCTTCTTTACTTGCTTACGAGGCGGAGGAGAAGGACTACGACGCGCCGGAGCAGCCGGAGCGGCGGCAGGTCTCTTCCGCCCTTGCTGACAAGGCGGAGAAGGAGGAGGCTGGCTGCTCGGGCATGCTGGCGCAGGTGGAGAAGGAGGCGGAGTGCCGCCACGCGCCGGAGAAGGAGCCGGCTGAGTGCCCTGATCGTCACTCACCGGAGGAGGAGGCGGTGGAGGAGGCAGAATGCCCTGACTCGCCGGAGGAGGAGGCGGTGGAGGAGGCGGAGTGCCCTGACTTGCCGGAGGAGGAGGAGGAGGCGGAGGCGTCCAGTTCGGAAGGTTGATGAGCTCCTTCCGCCATAGGCATGGAGTCTTCAGAGTAAAACCCAGCCTAGTCTCCCCTTCACCGGTAGGCTGGTCAAACTGGAGGTCCTCAAATCCCTCCGTTATTTCATCCACCATCACCCTAGCATATCCTTCTGGAATCGGCCGGCAGTGAAAAGTTGCGCCGGGTGTGACGCCCCTGATTCAATCATACACTAATCATACATACAAACGTGTACGATCAAGATCAGGGACTCACGGGAAGATATCACAACACAACTCTACAAATAAAATAAGTCATACAAGCATCATATTACAAGCCAGGGGCCTCGAGGTCTCGAATACAAGAGCTCGATCATAGACGAGTCAGCGGAAGCAACAATATCTGAGTACAGACATAAGTTAAACAAGTTTGCCTTAAGAAGGCTAGCACAAACTGGGATACAGATCGGGAGAGGCGCAGGCCTCCTGCCTGGGATCCTCCTAACTACTCCTGGTCGTCGTCTGCGGGCATCACGTAGTAGTAGGCACCTCCGGTGTAGTAGGAGTCGTCGTCGACGGTGGCGTCTGGCTCCTGGGCTCCAACATCTGGTTGCGACAACCAGGTAGAAGGGATAGGGGGAAAAGAGGGAGAAAGCAACCGTGAGTACTCATCCAAAGTACTCGCAAGCAAGGAGCTATACTACATATGTATGCATTGGTATCAACTGGAATAAGGCTATTATATGAGGACTGAACTGCAGAAGGCCGGGATAAGGGGGGGGTAGCTAGTCCTTCCGAAGACTACGCTTCTGGCAGCCTCCGTCTTGCAGCATGTAGAAGGGAGTAGACTGAAGTCCTCCAAGTGGCATCGCATAGCATAACCCTAACCGATGATCCTCTCCTCATCGCCCTGTGAGAGAGCGACCACCGGTTGTATCTGGCACTTGCATAAGGGTGTGTTTTATTAAGTATCCGGTTCTAGTTGTCATAAGGTCAAGGTACAACTCCAAGTCGTCCTGTTACCGAAGATCACGGCTATTCGAATAGATTAACTTCCCTGCAGGGGTGCACCACATATCCCAACACGCTCGATCCCATTTGGCCGGACACACTTTCTTGGGTCATGCCCGGCCTCGGAAGATCAACATGTCGCAGCCCTACCTAGGCACAATAGAGAGGTCAGCACGCCGGTCTAAATCCTATGGCGCAGGGGTCTGGGCCCATCACCCTTTGCACACCTGCACGTTGCGAACGCGACCGGAAGCAGAACTAGCCCCCTTAATACAAGAGCAGGCTTACGGTCCAATCCGGCACGCGCCACTCAGTCGCTGACGTCACGAAGGCTTCGGCTAATACCACGATGTCGAGTGCCCATAACTGTCCCCGTGTAGATGGTTAGTGCGTATAGGCCAGTAGCCAGACTCGGATCAAATACCAAGATCTCGTTAAGCGTGTTATTTTGAAATAACCGCGAATGCCGACCAGGGCCAGGCCCACCTCTCTCCTAGGTGGTCTCAACCTGCTCTGTCGCTTCGCCACAAAGATCCACACAGAGGGCCGTTGGGACAAAGGTCCTTTCAGCCCCCAATCCGTGAATCACTCGCGGGTGCTCCACAAGCCGACCCGTCTTTAGTCACCACATGTATCATGTATAAAGTATATAGTATATACCCGTGATCACCTCCCGAGTGATCACGGCCCGATAATATAGCACGGCAGACGGACAAGAATGTATGGCCACTGATGATAAACTAGCATCCTATACTAAGCATTAGGATTGCAGGTAAAGGTATCAACAGTAGTGGCAAGGACAGGCTATGCATCAGAATAGGATTAACGGAAAGCAGTAACATGTTACACTACTCTAATGCAAGCAGTAGGGAGAAGAGTAGGCGATATCTGGTGATCAAAGGGGGGGCTTGCCTGGTTGCTCTGGCAAGAGAGAGGGGTCGTCAACACCGTAGTCGTACTGGGTAGCAGCGGCGTCGGTCTCGATGTCTAGCGAGAGAAGAGGGGGAAGAAACAATAAATATAATGCAAACAAAAGCATGACGATGCATGACATGACAAAGCGTGATGCTAGGTGTGCCCTAACGCGCTACGAGGTGGTACCGGTGAAGGGGAGGAACATCCGGGAAATTATCCCCAGTGTTTCGCGTTTTCGGACAGATGACCCGGAGGGAGAAAGTTGCGTGTTTGCTATGCTAGGGATGCGTGGCGGACGAACGGGCTGCAGGGCCGGGTTCGTCTCGTCGTTCTGAGCAACTTTCATGTAGAAAGTATTTTCATCCGAATTACGGATTAAAAGATATGATTTTCTAAAGATTTAAATCATTTTCTGATTTGAATTATTTATTTAAACTCAACATTATCCATAACAGTGAATGATGACGCAGGCATGACATCAGAGTGATGTCAGCAGGTCAACTGGTCGGTTGACCAGTCAAACAGACAGGTGGGTCCAGTGGGACCCACATGTCATTGTCTCATAACTAATTAACCAGGTTAATTAGTTTAGTTAACAGATTAGTTATGTTAATTAACAATAGTTAATTAGTTTAATTAGTTATTAGGTTAATTAAACACAATTAATTTAATTAATTAATTAATAATTTTATTTATTATTATTTTTATTCTTCTTTTTTTATATAAAAATCGTTCTGTGTGTGGGGGGGGGGGGGGGGTAGGGCCCCACATGTCATAGGCCAGAGGGGCCTTGCGGGCGCTGGGTTAGCGCTAACGGGCGCGGGCATGAGTCCGACTGGGCACTGGGCAAGGCCAGCCGCGGGGTGGGGCTCGGCGTTTGGCACCGGCGAGGCACGGCCGGCCGGAGTGGCGTAGGGCGGCGGAGCCGTGCAGCAGTGGGAGTGGCGGCGGGAGTAGGCACGGGTGGCAGAGCGCAGGTGGGTGCGGCCAGGGCGCGGAGGAAGTGGAGCAGGCGCATGGGAGCAGAACTCCGGGCGCGGGCGTGGCGAGCGCGTCGAGGGGGAAGCAGGGGGCAGTGGCACGCTGCAGAGGGAGCAAGCGGGCGGGGGGCGCGGCGAGCGCGTGCGCGCGGGTACGGGGGGAAGGAGGCGTGCGGGGACGGGCTGCCGCCGGCGGGTGCGGCGTGCTTGCGGACGGCGGCAGGCAGCAGTGCAGCGGCGGGCAGAGGCGAGCAGCAGGGCCAAGGCACGCGGCGAGCACGTGCGCGCGCGGCGACGCCGGAGCGACGCGGTGAGCGAGCGAGGTCGCGAGAGAGAGGAGGAGGAGGAAGGGCGCGCGCTCACAACGGGGGAGTAGGGACCGGGCAACGGGGCGCGGGGAGCGACTCGGGGAGGAGGACGAGGAGGCTCGGCGTGGGGTAGGAGACGGGGAGGCGACGGCGGGGACAGGCGACGCCGGCGAGGCGGTGGCGGCGACGTCGGTGCGGCTTCAGGCGACGGCGGGCGTGCGGAGGAGAGGGGCGAGGGGATCGGGATCCCCCGATCCAGATCCAGACGAGGGAGGGGGAGTGGTGCGAGTGGGGGTAGGGTAGGTTAGGGTTTCGGTCGTGGGGGGATAAGGTAGGCGGGGTGGGCCTCCTGGTGGCCTGGGTGTGTGGCCGAATGGGCCGGCCTGCTGGGCCGAGGCCCAGGGGGTAGGGGGGTTTCTCTTTTTTTTTTGTCTTTTCCTTTTTTTCCTTTTGGTATTTTCTTTCTTTTATTTAACTTAAAACCATCTAGCCATTTTATAAAAATGTGTTTGTTGCATCATAATTACCGATGCAATAATAGACATAGCCCGAACATTTTATTTTAATATTTGAAAACTTTTGTCGTTTGACTTATTTAGGGTTTAAATTTGAAACGGTTTTGAATTAACCTGAGATTAATTACAGTGACAGAGGTGACGTGTCACCATTAACGTGAGATCACTGTAGCATGATTATCCGGGCATTACAAATCTCCTCCACTACAAGAAATCTCGTCCCGAGATTTAGGAGGTAGAAGGAAACAGTGCAGGGTATTTATCGCGAAGACGATCCTCGCGCTCCCAGGTGGCTTCGTCTTCAGAGTGATTCGACCACTGGACCTTGAGGAACTTGATCGCCTTCTAACGGGTGCGGCGTTCAGCTTGGTCGAGAATGCGGACCGGATGCTCTTTATAGGAGACGTCTTGTTGCAATTCAAGCGCTTCATGATCCACTGCTCGGATTGGGTCCTTGAAGCAGCGTCGGAGTTGTGACACGTGGAACACATCATGAACCTGAGAAAGGTTCGACGGAAGCTCCAGTTGATATGCCACTTTTCCACGCCTTTCGAGAATAGTGAAGGGGCCGATATAGCGGGGAGCTAGCTTTCCTTTGATCCCGAAGTGGTGTGCACCCTTCATTGGTGTAACTCGAAGATAAGCCTTTTCGCCAGGTTGATAGACCATGTCTTGGTGATGATGGTCATACTGACTTTTCTGACGTGACTGCGCAGTCTTGAGATTCTCGCGAATAATGCGAACTTGTTCTTCGGCCTGTTGGATAATATCCGGACCGAAGAGTGGACGTTCCCCAGTTTCTGACCAGTTCAGAGGGGTTCGACACTTTCGTCCATATAGCACTTCGAAGGGGGACATCTTCAGACTAGCTTGATAGCTATTATTATAAGAGAACTCGGCATATGGAAGAGATTCCTCCCATTTCTTGCCGAATGAGATTATAGAAGCTCGAAGCATGTCTTCGAGAACTTGGTTGACACGTTCAACTTGTCCTTGCGACTGAGGATGAAACACAGTACTGAACGACAGATGAGTTCCCATAGCTTCTTGAAAACTCGCCCAAAACCTTGAAGTGAATAAGCTGCCACGGTCTGAACTGATAACCAGTGGAATACCGTGAAGTGAAACAATTCTGGCCATGTAGAGAGTAGCAAGCTGACTAGCAGTGATTGTCTCTTTGACCGCCAGAAAATGGACAACTTTGGAAAGCCGGTCAATGACGACAAGAATAGCATCATTACCTTCCTGCAATTTGGGAAATCCAGTGACGAAGTCCATTTCAACATGGTCCCATTTCCATTCAGGAATAGAGAAGGTTGCAGAGTTCCAGCAGGCCTTTGATGCCCAGCTTTGATACGACGACAAACGTCACACTCCACAACATAACGAGCAATGTCCTGCTTCATATTAGACCACCAGAATCTTTGGCGAATATCCTGATACATCTTCGTACTACCAGGATGGATGGACAGAGGTGTATCATGAGCTTCTTGCATAACCCTTTTAGTCTTATCCAGGTTTTTCTTCTATCATGGTACCGCTAGGCGGCCTTTGAAATACAAGGCGCCATCGTCGGTGATAGTGAAGAATGAGGGCTTTCCTTCTGCTAGATGGCGTTTAATTTTATGGACATCAGAGTCATAACCTTGTATAGTCTTTATACCAGCTACGAGATCTGGTACAACAGCCAGGGTATTTAGAGAACCCTTAGTAACAACAAGAAGATTCATCTTGCGGAACTCCGGGGGAGGGGGAGCGAGTGCTCCAGGAGGAACAATATGGAGGTTCGGCTTTCTAAATTCTTCGACAAGCGAGGGCTGAACTTTGTGAACCTGGAGGTGGTTGCAGTAAGACTTGCGGCTCAAGGCATCAGCCATTACATTAGCCTTGCCGGGGGTATATGATATACCCACGTCAAAGTCTGCAACAGTCTCCATCCATCTTTGCTGACGGAGGTTCAGATCTGGCTGAGTAAACAGATACTTCAGACTTTGGTGATCGGTGAAGATCTCGCAACGATTACCGAGAAGGTAGTGTCGCCACTGCTTCAGTGCATGAATGACAGCAGCAAGCTCGAGGTCGTGAACTGGGTAGTTTTCTTCGTGAGGGCGCAGTTGACGAGAGGCATAAGCAATCACTCTGCGCTCTTGCATTAGGACACAGCCTAATCCTTGACGGGAAGCGTCGCAGTAAATGACGAAGTCCTTCTTAGTATCAGGTGGAGCAAGCACGGGGGCAGAAGTCAACTTGTCTTTGAGCGCCTGGAAACTTTCCTGACACTTGTCTGTCCATTCGAACTTGACACCCTTATGCAACAGATTAGTCAGAGGCCTGGCAATCTTGGAGAAGTTCTCGACGAATCGACGGCAATAGCTGGCGAGGCCGAGAAAACTTCGGACTTGCTTGCACATTCTTCGGAGGAGTCCAATCGAGAATAGCCTGAACTCGTTCAGGGTTGACGGCAATACCATCCTTGGAGATGACATGCCCAAGATAGGTTACTTCGGGGAGCCAGAATTCACACTTGGAATACTTAGCATACAGTTGATGCTCTCGAAGTTTTTCCAGCACAAGACGAAGATGTGCAGCATGTTCTTCTTCGTTCTTGGAAAATACAAGGATATCGTCCAGATAAACCACGACAAACTTGTCGAGGTAATCCATGAATATATAGTTCATCAGACGAGAGAAGGTGGCGGGAGCATTCGTTAAGCCGAATGACATGACGGTGTACTCGTATGATCCATACCGAGTCACGAAGGCGGTTTTTGGGATGTCCTCCTCACGAACACGGATCTGGTGGTAACCCAACCTCAAGTCGAGTTTGGAGAACACTGATGAGCCAGCCAGTTGATCATAAAGATCATTGATCCGAGGAAGAGGATATTTATTCTGAATGGTAGCTTGGTTTATAGGACGGTAGTCTTGGACTAATCGGTTTGTCCCATCCTTCTTCTTAACAAAGAGAGAAGGTGCTCCCCAAGGAGAGCAACTTGGGCGAATGAAACCTTTGACAAGAGATTTGTCAATTTCCTCCTTAAGCTCAATGAGTTCATGCGGCGGCATCTTGTAGGGTCATTTAGCTATAGGGGTAGTGCCGGGTTTCAAGTCGATGATGAATTCGACAGCTCTAGCAGGGGGAATCCCTGGAAGTTCTTCTGGGAAGACATCTTGGAATTCACGAATGACGGGAATGTTTCCAATGCCCTCGAGTGGTGCAGCATTCAATGCATTCAAGGCATAAAGACATGCCTCGGCGTTCTGAACTAGATGAGCTTGGTAAGCAATTATTTCATCAGTAGGGTGTAGCAGATGGACGACCTTAGTGGCGCAAACTATAGAAGCAGTATGCGCTTTCAACCAATCCATTCCTAGAATGAGGTCGATGCTACAGGACTTCAGTACGATGGGAGAGGCAAGGAATTCTAGTCCTTCAATTTCAACGGGAACATCATGACTAGCCATAGAGGTTTGACACTGGCCCGCAGGAGTGTGTACCACAATCGCAGTGTTCATCTCTTCGTATTTAATGCCATGCATGAATGCAAACTCAGCTGATATGAATGAATGCGATGCTCCCGTATCAAATAAAACAGATGCTGGTACTGAATTTACGAGGAGTGTACCCATCACGGTAGCAGGCTGGTCTAGAACTTCATTGAGATCAACATGGTTGGCATGAACACGACCATAAGACTTGGCACTGTTGTTGCGAGGCTGGTTGCTTCCACGGCCAGTTGCTGGGAGGGCCAGTTGATTCTGGTTCTGATTGCAATCCCTAGCACGGTGACCTGGCTGACCACACTTGTAGCAGAGACCATTATTGGGAGTGGGAACAGGAGCTTGTGGTGGTGAAGCTGGAAGTCTTGGCTGCCTAGTTGGAGGAGCAGGCAGACGAGGTGCAACATAGGTCTGCCTTGGGGCAGGTGCATTTGGCTGGTACATACTGTTGGGAATCCATATCTTACGCTTCTGTGAAGATGGGCCCGAAGATGAGCCCGGGTCACGGTTGCGCCTGTGAGAGCCCTGGTATTCCTGCAGACCAGTTTCGACATTGATGGCCTTGTTCACTAGGATGGTGAAATCAGCAAAGTCATGCACTAGAAGTGCGAGCTTGATGTCAGCTTGAAGGCCATCACGGAATTTCTCCTATCTGCGTGCATCAGTTGCAATGTCTTCTTCAGCATAGCGGGACAAGTCAAGAAACTCCCGTTGATAAGCTTCAACAGTCTTGTTGCCTTGGGTGAGGTCGCGAAACTCGCGCTTCTTATGGTCCATTACTCCCTGAGGAATGAAGCGAGCACGAAAGGCAGCTTGGAAGTCTGGCCAGGTGATGATTGTTCCAGCTGGCAGAGTACGCCTGTGGCTGTCCCACCATTGAGCTGCGGGTCCTTTCAGGAAGAAGGAAGCAAAGGTGACATAGCTGGCAGGGGCTACATCAGCAGACTCCATCTCATAGGTGATGTCACGGAGCCAGTCATCAGCATCCAGAGGCTGAGTTGAGCTGCGGTACACAGTTGGGTTGAGGCGCATGAAATCTTGCAGAGTCACTTGGGTTGGCTGCTGGTTCATATTGGGGCGAGGAAACTGAGCCATAATATTCTCCATGAACTGACGATTCAGCTCAAACTGTTGCATCATCCCAGCCATGTACTCAGGCGGTGGTGGGGCGTTGCCACCACGACCACGACCACGGCCACCTGGTCTAACCATCATGCTAATATTTAACAGGGGTAGTTCAACATTGAGAAATTTGCAAAAACAAGAATCATTCATGATGAAACATGCACAACGAAAGTAGCACGATAGATACTACATAGTAGTCGGCATATCTTACAAAAGAGATCATGCATAGAGTTCGTTACACAGTGTTCAGTACATAGGCTAAGACATCATAGGCGGCACACAGGCTCGCGGCGAATGCATCTAACACTAATAAGAAAGTCTACGTCAGTCCCATGCGGTACTGCGGAGGTAGGTGTAGCCCGACAGCTGGTAGTGACGCGAAGGGAAGACCTCCACGCGAGTAGCCTGGGGTCCGCGGATACTCTGGTGCGGAACCCGATGCGCAGGTGGCAGGAGAGGACCAAGTGCAGGAGAGTAGCCTCCCACATCTGGCCAGCCGACGCCCTGGGGCATCACGGTCCGGGCAGGGTAGATCGCAGAACGCGACAGATCACCAGAGCGGACAGAGGGGTGCAACAGCGTCAGAGCACGATACAGGTGCTGACGGGTGGTGTACAACTCGTGGCGAAGAGCTCGGTTAGCTCTATCCAGCCCATCAGCATGCAGAACCAGGTTCTGATGGTAGAAGGGCTCTCGGGTGACAGTGGAGTAGGCAGCAGTGTAGTATCCCTCCGCACCAACATCGGATGCGATAGCAATGTGCCTGAAGGGGGAGGTGTCCAACTCCTGATACTCTCCACGAAGACGTGTCAGAGCAGCATAAGCAGCATCGTGGACCGCCATATCGATAGTCACTCCAACACCATGAGCAGTGTGCAGCACGGTAGTGGAGTCATACTCCCGAGAGTAGAGGTGGACGATGGCACGGTACTGCTCCTGGTTGAAGTCCTGATACTCCTCATAGACGGTGTACTCAGGGTGCCAGCGATAACCCAGATAGGTCATCATCTCAACCAACACAGCAGGTGATCCTGAGGCACCAATGGCCGTCGTGTGGCGCACGACCTGCCTCGTGGGTTCCATCTGAAAACAAGGATGTTTTCACACGAGTCAATGACAATGTGGATAATGTTCAAATACTACTCTAAAGAATAACTAGGGCTTATCCAACTTTGGGGTGAACATGGTCACGGGATCCTAGTGTTAGAGTTAGTAAAATCGTTTAACCCGAGTAGGAGAGAGTTCAGAGTCCCAGAGTAAGGATCGAGGAGTAAAAGATCCTAATACCACCCAGATGGCGACGTGGGCCCGTAAGGCACACAACCATGTTAGTAAAAGTTTTGTAATGTCTAGACTCAACTTCGGCCAAGGAGTGTGGAAGGGGGATTCCTACAGGCAGTCGGCTCTGATACCAACTTGTGACGCCCCCGATTCAATCATACACTAATCATACACGCAAACGTGTACGATCAAGATCAGGGACTCACGGGAAGATATCACAACACAACTCTACAAATAAAATAAGTCATACAAGCATCATATTACAAGCCAGGGGCCTCGAGGGCTCGAATACAAGAGCTCGATCATAGACGAGTCAGCGGAAGCAACAATATCTGAGTACAGACATAAGTTAAACAAGTTTGCCTTAAGAAGGCTAGCACAAACTGGGATACAGATCGGGAGAGGCGCAGGCCTCCTGCCTGTGATCCTCCTAACTACTCCTGGTCGTCGTCAGCGGGCAGCACGTAGTAGTAGGCACCTCCGGTGTAGTAGGAGTCGTCGTCGACGGTGGCGTCTGGCTCCTGGGCTCCAACATCTGGTTGCGACAACCAGGTAGAAGGGATAGGGGGAAAAGAGGGAGAAAGCAACCGCGAGTACTCATCCAAAGTACTCACAAGCAAGGAGCTATACTACATATGTATGCATTGGTATCAACTGGAATAAGGCTATTATATGAGGACTGAACTGCAGAAGGCCGGGATAAGGGGGGGATAGCTAGTCCTTTCGAAGACTACGCTTCTGGCAGCCTCCGTCTTGCAGCATGTAGAAGGGAGTAGACTGAAGTCCTCCAAGTGGCATCGCATAGCATAACCCTAACCGATGATCCTCTCCTCGTCGCCTTGTGAGAGAGCGACCACCGGTTGTATCTGGCACTTGCATAAGGGTGTGTTTTATTAAGTATCCGGTTCTAGTTGTCATAAGGTCAAGGTACAACTCCAAGTCGTCCTGTTACCGGAGATCACGGCTATTCGAATAGATTAACTTCCCTGCAGGGGTGCACCACATATCCTAACACGCTCGATCCCATTTGGCCGGACACACTTTCCTGGGTCATGCCTGGCCTCGAAAGATCAACACGTCGCAGCCCTACCTAGGCACAACAGAGAGGTCAGCACGCCGGTCTAAATCCTATGGCGCAGGGGTTTGGGCATATCGCCCTTTGCACACCTGCACGTTGCGAACACGGCCGGAAGCAGAACTAGCCCCCTTAATACAAGAGCAGGCTTACGGTCCAATCCGGCGCGCGCCACTCAGTCGCTGACGTCACGAAGGCTTCGGCTGATACCACGACGTCGAGTGCCCATAACTGTCCCCGCGTAAATGGTTAGTGCGTATAGGCCAGTAGCCAGACTCAGATCAAATACCAAGATCTCGTTAAGCGTGTTATTTTGAAATAATCGCGAACGCCGACCAGGGCCAGGCCCACCTCTCTCCTAGGTCGTCTCAACCTGCTCTGTCGCTTCGCCACAAAGATCCACACAAAGGGCCGTTGGGACAAAGGTCCTTTCAGCCCCCAATCCGTGAATCACTCGCGGGTGCTCCACAAGCCGACCCGTCTTTAGTCACCACATGTATCATGTATAAAGTGTATAGTATATACCCGTGATCACCTCCCGAGTGATCATGGCCCGATAATATAGCATGGCAGATGGACAAGAATGTATGGCCACTGATGATAAACTAGCATCCTATACTAAGCATTAGGATTGCAGGTAAAGGTATCAACAGTAGTGGCAAGGACAGGCTATGCATCAGAATAGGATTAACGGAAAGCAGTAACATGTTACACTACTCTAATGCAAGCAGTAGGGAGAAGAGTAGGCGATATCTGGTGATCAAAGGGGGGGCTTGCCTGGTTGCTCTGGCAAGAGAGAGGGGTCGTCAACACCGTAGTCGTACTGGGTAGCAGCAGCGTCGGTCTCGATGTCTAGCGAGAGAAGAGGGGGAAGAAACAATAAATATAATGCAAACAAAAGCATGACGATGCATGACATGACAAAGCGTGATGCTAGGTGTGCCCTAACGCGGTACGAGGTGGGTACCGGTGAAGGGGAGGAACATCCGAGAAATTATCCCCGGTGTTTCGCGTTTTCGGACAGATGAACCGGAGGGGGAAAGTTGTGTGTTTACTATGCTAGGGATGCATGGCGGACGAACGGGCTGCGTATCTGGGTTCGTCTCGTCGTTCTGAGCAACTTTCATGTAGAAAGTATTTTCATCCGAATTACGGATTAAAAGATATGATTTTCTAAAGATTTAAATCATTTTCTGATTTTAATTATTTATTTAAACTCAACATTATCCATAACAGTGAATGATGATGCAGGCATGACATCAGAGTGATGTCAGCAGGTCAACTGGTCGGTTGACCAGTCAAACAGACAGGTGGGTCCAGTGGGACCCACATGTCATTGTCTCATAACTAATTAACCAGGTTAATTAGTTTAGTTAACAAATTAGTTATGTTAATTAATAGTAGTTAATTAGTTTAATTAGTTATTAGGTTAATTAAACACAATTAATTTAATTAATTAATTAATAATTTTATTTATTATTATTTTTATTCTTCTTTTTTTATATAAAAACCGTTCTGTGTGTGGGGGGGGGGTAGGGCCCCACATGTCATAGGCCAGAGGGGCCTTGCGGGCCCTGGGTTAGCGCTAACGGGCGCGGGCATGAGCCCGACTAGGCACTGGGCAAGGCTAGCCGAGGGGTGGGGCTCGGCGTTTGGCGCCGGCGAGGCACGACCGGCCGGAGTGGCGTAGGGCGGCGAAGCCGTGCAGCAGCGGGAGTATGCACGGGCGGCAGAGCGCAGGTGGGTGCGGCCAGGGCACCGAGGAAGTGGAGCAGGCACAGGGGAGCATAACTCCGGGCGCGGGCACGGCGAGCGCGTCGAGGGGGAAGCAGGGGCAGTGGCACGCTGCAGAGGGAGCAAGCGGGCAGGGGGCGCGGTGAGCGCGTGCGCGCGGGGATGGGGGGGAGGAGGCGTGCGGGGACGGGCTGCCGCCGGCGGGTACGGCGTGCTTGCGGACGGCGACAGGCAGCAGTGCAGCGGCGGGCAGAGGCGAGCAGCAGGGCCGAGGCGCGCGGCGAGCACGTGCGCGCGCGGCGACGCCGGAGCGACGCGGTGAGCGAGCGAGGTCGCGAGAGAGAGGAGGAGGAGGAAGGGCGCGCGCTCACAACGGGGGAGTAGGGACCGGGCAACGGGGCGCGGGGAGCGACTCGGGGAGGAGGACGAGGAGGCTCGGCGTGGGGTAGGAGACGGGGAGGCGACGGCGGGGACAGGCGACGCCGGCGAGGCGGTGGCGGCGACGTCGGTGCGGCTTCAGGCGACGGCGGGCGCGCGGGGGAGAGGGGCGAGGGGATCGGGATCCCCCGATCCAGATCCAGACGAGGGAGGGGGAGTGGTGCGAGTGGGGGGTAGGGTAGGTTAGGGTTTCGGTCGTTGGGGGGGGGATAAGGTAGGCGGGGTGGGCCTCCTGGTGGCCTGGGTGTGTGGCCGAATGGGCCGGCCTGCTGGGCCGAGGCCCAGGGGGTAGGGGGGTTTCTCTTTTTTTTGTCTTTTCCTTTTTTTCCTTTTCGTATTTTCTTTCTTTTATTTAACTTAAAACCATCTAGCCATTTTATAAAAATGTGTTTGTTGCATCATAATTACCGATGCAATAATAGACATAGTCCGAACATTTTATTTTAATATTTGAAAACTTTTGTCGTTTGACTTATTTAGGGTTTAAATTTGAAACTGTTTTGAATTAACCCGAGATTAATTACAGTGACAGAGGTGACGTGTCACCATTAACGTGAGATCACTGTAGCATGATTATCCGGGCGTTACACCGGGTTCAGTAGGATAAACAGAGCCAACAGCCGCCTTGCCCTTCAATTCATCCATTGCGTCATAAGGTGGCAATTTTGAGACTCCGTGATAGCATCCACGGGATAGCTGGCAGGAGCCGTCAAGGCATGCTCCAGCTGAAGCAGCTCGGTGGAAGCCATGCTGCTTCTCCGCTGAGATGGCGGGGTAGAATCGGGGGAAGCTTTGGCAGTTCATTTGCTGCGATTTGCTTCTCGTTCCTCTATCGCTTGTACCCTTGCTTGCAGCGCCTGCATTTGGGTCTGCTGCACTTTTTTCCTCCTCTCCTGGCATTTGTAACCGCCTGCGTCCGGAAACCCAACCTTCCACGGAATGGAGCCTGGCATGCCGCGTGTCCGTCTAGGGTGCTCGGGATTCCCGAGGGCCATTGTGAGCTCGTTGTTCTCTCTGTCTAGAAAGAACGTCCCTTGTTGCGCTGCTTCGATATACTGCTGAAGCTTCTTGACTGGTATGTCCATTTGATCGTTCGTCCAAATGCACTTCCCTGTTACAGGGTCCGAGGTTCCGCCAGCCCCGAAGAACCAAGTCCGGCAACGGACTGGCCAGTTAATTGTCTCTGGTTCGATCCCTTTATCAACAGATCATTCTCAGTCTTGGCCCACTTAGGCCGGGCTACGAGGTAGCCACCTGACCCCGTGCGATGGTGATGCTTCTTCTTCGCAGCATTTTGCTTGTTTGTCACCGACACTTCTTACTCTTTTTCGATGTCTTGTGGGCCACAAATGCGGGCCAGTGATCTCTGATCTTCTCATATCTGCCCTTGAATTCTGGTGTCTCTTTATTTTCGACAAACTTATTCAGCTCTTTCTTCTACCTCCTGAATAGTTCTGTCATCCTCTTAAGAGCAAAAGACTTGATTAATTGCTCTTTAACTGGCTTCTCTGGATCATCCTCTGGTGGTAGGGTGAAATTTGACTTCAGCTCAGTCCAAAGATCATTTTTCTGCATATCATTGACATAAGACACCTCAGGGTCTTCTGTAGCCGGCTTTAACCATTGCTGGATGCTGATTGGGATCTTGTCCCTAACCAAAACCCCGCACTGAGCAACAAATGCACTCTTTGTCCGGAGGGGTTCAATCGGTTGGCCGTCGGGCGCGATTGCTATGATCTCAAACTTTTCATCCGAGCTCAACTTTTTCTTCGGGCCTCGTCTCTTTACCGAAGTTGTACTCGATCCGGAGGGCTAGAAAAAAGAACAAAGACTTAATTAATATGTGTACATACCAAAACAATGAATGCATCAATTAGCTAGTCAGCAGAAGCTTAACTAATATATATACCTGGCCGGACTCGGTTCGGTCACCGGAGACGTCATCACGGTCTCCTTCTTGCACCGGCATTAGGTCACCAGAGTCATCATAATCATAGCCAGCTGCTTCCAGACCATCGGTGTCGTTGACAAACAACGAGCAGACGGCATCACTTCCTCATGCGATTATGTCCCCCAACAACTCTTCTTGTACTTCGTCTCGGGCGGTGTCCATAGTTTCTACAAATATTGACAATATGGCAATTATTATTCAAACATGACAGATGGATATATTAGTGGCAAACGTAGAACTAATATTAATTAGTGGCCTCGACGCTGCTTCTCTAGGGTTTGGGGTGGCCTCGACAACGCTTCAAGGATAAAAAAAGAAGAGGAAGAAGAAAAAAAAGAGGAGAAGAAAGAATAAAGGAGTAAGAACTCCTCTATTCTTTCTTCTCCTCTTTTTTTTAACTCCTCTATTCTTTCTTCTCCTCTTTTTTTCTTCTTCTTCCTCTTTTTTTATCGGGAACGAGGGTCGTCGAGGGTCACCGAGCGGTAGAGGAAACCCTAAATAGCAAGTATCGTGGGTGTGAGATACATGTGGTCGTCGGTGTCGGACACTACATCCACGTCCCACAAGTGACGTGGGCGTCGAAGCCCGCGTCACTTGTGGGACGTGGATGTACTGTCCGACACCGACGGCCACATGTATGTCACACCGACGATACTTGCTATTTAGGGTTTCCTCTACCGCTCGGCGACCCTGACCCTCGACGACCCTCGTTCCCGATAAAATAAAGAGGAAGAAGAAAAAAAGAGAAGAAGAAATCTTTCTTCTCCTCTTTTTTTTCTTCTTCTTCCTCTTTTTTTATCAGAAATGAGGGTCGTCGAGGGTCGCCGAACGGTAGAGGAAACCCTAAATAGCAAGTATCGTGGGTGTGAGATACATGTGGCCGTCGGTGTAGGACACTACATCCACGTCCCACAAGTGACGTGGGCGTCGAAGCCCGCGTCACTTGTGGGACGTGGATGTACTATCCGACACCGACGGCCACATGTATCTCACACTGACGATGCTTTCTATTTAGGGTTTCCTCTACCGCTCGGCGATCCTCGACGACCCTCGTTCCCGATAAAAAAAGAGGAAGAAGAAGAAAAAAAGAGGAGAAGAAAGAATAGAGGAGTTCTTCTCCTCTATTCTTTCTTCTCCTCTTTTTTTTCTTCTTCCTCTTCTTTTTTTATCCTCTTCTTCCTCTCATGTTCGATGACCCTCGACCCCTCAACGACCCTAGACCCCCTCTCGACCCCCTCATGTCGAAGTTATCGGGTAGGGGGTATATCGACAATGACATACCTGATACATACATACATACATACATATCACATGCATCCATACATATATGAACAAAATTAATATCTACGAATTAACAACCTAAATAAAAAACTTATACATATAGGAAGAAGAAGAAAAAAGAAGAGAAGAAAGAATAGAGGAGAAGACTTCCTCTCCTCTTCTTCTCCCTCTTCTTCCCCTTCTTCCTCGCCTCTCTCATGAATGTCCGACGTTCTCGACCCTTGAACCCCTAAACTAGTTCTCAACCCTCGACCCCCTAAACTAGTTCTCGTCCCCTCTCATGTTGAAGTTATCAGGGAGGGGGTATATCGACCTCCCCTCATGTCGAAGTTATCGGGGAGGGTTTTATCGACCCCCCCTCCTGTCGAAGTTAATGGGGAGGGGGTATATCGACAATGACATGCATACATGGAAAAAAATGCTATCCATCTATACATACATAGCCACATACATATATACATGGAAATAATGCTATGAAAAAAAATATGAACAAAAAAATGCTATGAACAAAAAAAGATATACACATAAACAAAAAAATACATATATGAACAAAAAATGCTCTAAACAAAAAAAATAATACACATATATGAACATCTATACATACATATAGCCACATACATATATACATTATATATACGAACAAAAAATGAAAAAAATGATAAACCGGGGTGGCAGCGGCTCACAGCAGCGAGGTTGACCGGCGAGGGCGACGGCGGGGGCGGCGAGGGCGTCGGCGAGGGCGGCGTATGGCTCGGGGAGGAGGGCGGCGAGGGAGGCACGGGCTCGGGGAGGAGGGCTCGGGGACGATGGCAAGATCGGGGGCGACACGGGCTCAGGGCGGCGCGGGCTTGGGGACGACAGCGAGCTCGAGGGGCGGCGTGAGCTCGGGGAGGAGGGCTCGGGGACAATGGCGAGCTCCGGGGCGGCGCGGGCTCGAGGGCGGCAAGGGCTCGGGGGCGGCGCGGGCTCGAGGAGCGGGCGGCGGCGGCGACGAGGAGCGGGAGGTGACGGCGACGGCGACCTCGGGGCGGCGACGGCGAGCATGGGCAGCCTGGCGGCATCGTCGGGGCGGGATCGAAGAACTGAACCAAAATTTTCACAAGGGTGGCTTATATAGACGGAGCATTGGTCACGGTTCGTGGCACAAACCGTGACCAATGCCCCCCTTTAGTCCCGGTTCGGCGGCATTTGGTCTCGGTTGGTGGCACCAACCGGGACTAAAGGCCTTGTGCGGCTGCAGCGTCGAATGTTTAGTCCCACCTCGCTAGTTGAGAGGGGTGCGCAGTGGTTTATAAGCCCCAATGCCGCACCCCTCTCGAGCTTCTCTCCATTGCAGGCTTACGGGCATGTCACTCCTATGCCTGTGGGCCTACTGGGCCTCCTGCGGGCCTGAATCCTGGCCCTTGGATGGGTTTCTAGTCGTATTCAGGCCGTGGGGGCCCAGTAGGTGGCACTTTTTTTGTTTTTTTGTTGCTTTATTTATTTTATTTTCTTTTGTTTTTTTCTTTATTTTTTAATTCTTTATGCTTTTAGTTTTAGAAAAATTATAAACTTTTTGTTAATGCCATTAGTTTTCAAATTTGAAAACACTTTTTTTGTTTTTTTGTTTTCTTTGTTGCTTTATTTATTTTATTTTGTTTCTACTTACAACAAAATACTAATTGTTGCTATTTTTTTCCAGTTTTTTTGTTTCGTTTTCTGCATTATTTATTTTCTTTTGTTTTTTGCTTTATTTTTTTATTCTTTTTGCTTTTAGTTTTAGAAAAATTATAAACTTTCTGTTAGTGCCATTAGTTTACAAATTTGAAAACACTTTTTTAGTTTTTTAGTTTTCTTTGTTGCTTTCTTTATTTTATTTTGTTTCTATTTACAAAAAAATACTTATTGTTGCTACTTTTTTTGTTTTCCAAATTTTTTGTTTTGTTTTCTACATTATTTATTTTCTTTTGTTTTTTGCTTTATTTTTTATTTCTTTTTGCTTTTAGGTCAGCAAAATTATAAACTTTCTGTTAGTGTTATTAGTTTTAGAAAAATTATAAACTTTTTGTTAGTGTCATTAGTTTTCAAATTTGAATAGTTAAAATTTGAATTCTTTGAAATTTGTGTGAATCACAAGTTTGTGATTAACTTTACTAAAAAATGAACATAGATGCACCTATACAGAAAATTCGACCTAAATTCATAGTTTTCAAATGAACTCTGAAAAAGTTGGCATAGCATACTCGTGTGTTACAAAGTTGGCATGGTATCATCATAATAGTTGCGGGAGAAAGTCTTCACTTCTTCTTCGCTTGTGTTATTTGTTTATTGCGTCGTAACCATGGATAATCTTCATCATTTATCAGGATGCTTGGGTCAGCCTTGACATTGAAGGGAGGAATTTCATGAAAATTTTCATAATCTTCAGACATGTCTGTCTTGCCATCCACTCCTAGGATGTCCCTTTTTTCTGAAAGAACTATGTGGTGCTTTGGCTCATCGTATGATGTATTCGCCTCCTTATCTTTTCTTTTTCTCGGTTTGGTAGACATGTCCTTCACATAGATAACCTGTGCCACATCATTGGCTAGGACAAACGGTTCATCAGTGTACCCAAGATTTTTCAGATCCACTGTTGTCATTCCGTATTGTGGGTCTACCTGTACCCCGCCGCCTGACAGATTGACCCATTTGCACTTAAACAAAGGGACCTTAAAATCAGGTCCGTAGTCAAGTTCCCATATGTCCACTATGTAACCATAATATGTGTCATTTCCGCTCTCGGTTGCTGCATCAAAGCGGACACCGCTGTTTTGGTTGGTGCTCTTTTGATCTGGGGCGATCATGTAAAATGTATTCCCATTTATCTCGTATCCTTTGTAAGTCAATACAGTCAAAGATGGTCCCCTAGACAACAAGTACAACTCATCACAAACAGTGTTGTCGCATCTGAGACGTGTTTCCAACCAACTGCTGAAAGTCCTGATGTGTTCACATGTAATCCAGTCATCGCACTGCTCCGGGTGTTTGGAGCGCAGACTGTTCTTGTGTTCATCGACATACGGGGTCACCAAGGTAGAGTTTTGTAGAACTGTGTAGTGTGCTTGAGACCAAGAATATCCGTCCCTGCATATTATTGAGTCACTTCCAAGAGTGCCTTTTCCAGTCAGTCTCCCCTCATACCGCGATTTAGGGAGACCTATCTTCTTAAGGCCAGGAATGAAGTCAACACAAAACCCGATAACATCCTCTGTTTGATGGCCCATGGAGATGCTTCCTTCTGGCCTAGCGCGGTTAAGGACATATTTCTTTAGGACTCCCATGAACCTCTCAAAGGGGAACATATTGTGTAGAAATACGGGCCCCAGGATGACAATCTCGTCGACTAGATGAACTAGGACGTGCGTCATGATATTGAAGAAGGATGGTGGGAACACCAGCTCGAAACTGACAAGACATTGCGCCACATCACTCCTTAGCCTTGGTACGATTTCTGGATCGATCACCTTCTGAGAGATTGCATTGAGGAATGCACATAGCTTCACAATGGATAATCGGACGTTTTCCGGTAGAAGCCCCCTCAATGCAACTGGAAGCAGTTGCGTCATAATCACGTGGCAGTCATGAGACTTTAGGTTCTGAAACTTTTCTCTGGCATATTTATTATTCCCTTTATATTCGACGAGAAGCCAGTCGTGACCTTCATACTGAGCAGGCATTCAAAGAAGATTTCTTTCTCTTCTTTCGTAAGAGCGTAGCTGGCAGGACCTTTATACTGCTTCAGAGGCATGCCATCTTTTCTGTGCAAACGTTGCAGGTCCTCCCGTGCCTCAGGTGTATATTTTGTCTTCCCATACACGCCCAAGAATCCTAGTAGGTTCACGCAAAGGTTCTTCATCACGTGCATCACGTCGATTGAAGAGTGGACCTCTAGGTCTTTCCAGTAGGGTAGGTCCCAAAATATAGATTTCTTCTTCCACATGGGTGTGTGTCCCTCAGCGTCATTCGGAACAGCTAGTCCACCGGGACCCTTTCCAAAGATTACGTGTAAATCATTGACCATAGCAAGTACGTGATCACCGGTACGCATGGCGGGCTTTGATGTCTACTACACAACCTTCTTCTTGTAGACGTTGTTGGGCCTCCAAGTGCAGAGGTTTGTAGGACAGTAGCAAATTTCCCTCAAGTGGATGACCTAAGGTTTATCAATCCGTAGGAGGCGTAGGATGAAGATGGTCTCTCTCAAGCAACCCTGCAACCAAATAACAAAGAGTCTCTTGTGTCCCCAACACACCCAATACAATGGTAAATTGTATAGGTGCACTAGTTCGGCGAAGAGATGGTGATACAAGTGCAATATGGATAGTAGATAATGGTTTTTGAAATCTGAAATAATAAAAACAGCAAGGTAGCAAGTGATAAAAGTGAGCGTAAACGGTATTGCAATGATGGTAAACAAGGCCTAGGGTTCATACTTTCGCTAGTGTAAGTTCCCTCAACAATATTAACATAATTGGATCACATAACTATCCCTCAACATGCAACAAAGAGTCACTCCACAGTCACTAATAGCGGAGAACGAACGAAGAGATTATGGTAGGGTACGAAACCACCTCAAAGTTATTCTTTCCAATCAATCCGTTGGGCTATTCCTATAAGTGTCACAAACAGCCCTAGAGTTCGTACTAGAATAACACCTTAAGACACAAATCAACCAAAACCCTAATGTCACCTAGATACTCCAATGTCACCTCAAGTATCCGTGGGTATGATTATATGATATGCATCACACAATCTCATATTCATCTATTCAACCAACACAAAGGACCTCAAAGAGTGCCCCAAAGTTCTACCGGAGAATCACAACAAAAACGTGTGCCAACCCCTATGCATAGGTTCATGGGCGGAACCTGCAAGTTGGTCACCAAAACATACATCAAGTGGCACGTGGTATCCCATTGTCACCACAGATATCCACGGCAAGACATACATCAAGTGTTCTCATGTCTTTAAAGACTCAATCCGATAAGATTACTTCAAAGGGGAAACTCAATTCATTACAAGAGCGAAGAGGGGGGGGAGAAACATAAGATCAAACTATAATAGCAAAGCTCACGATACATCAAGATCGTGCCAAATCAAGAACACGAGAGAGAGAGAGAGAGAGAGATCAAACACATAGCTACTAGTACATACCCTCAGCCCCGAGGGAGAACTACTCCCTCCTCATCATGGAGAGCACCGGGATGATGAAGATGGCCACCGGAGAGGGATTTCCCCCTCCGGCGAGGTGCCGGAACAGGGTCCCGATTGAATTTTGGTGGCTATGGAGGCTTCTGGCGGCGGAACTCCTGATCTAATCTCTGTTCTGGAAGTTTTAGGTTACGTAGGTATATATGGGTGCAGGAGGTACGTCGGTGGACCGAAGGGGGGGCCACGAGGTAGGGGGGCGCGCCCCCTACCCTCGTGAGCTCCTCCTTCATCTTATGACGTAGGGTCCAAGTCTATCCGGTAGGTTTCCTTCCAAAAATAACTTCTCCAGTTGATTTCGTTCCGTTTCGACTCCATTTGATATTCCTTTTCTTCGAAACACTGAAAGAGGCATAAAACAGCAAATCTGGGCTGGGCCTCCGGTTAATAGGTTAGTCCCAAAAGTAATATAAAAGTGGAAAATAAAGCCCAATATAGTCCAAAACAGTAGATAAAGTAGCATGGAGCAATCAAAAATTATAGATACGTTGGAGACGTATCAGGCATCCCCAAGCTTAATTCTTGCTCGTCCTCGAGTAGGTAAATGATAAAAAGAGAATTTTTGATGCGGAGTGATACTTTGGCATAAATCCAATGTAAATCTTCTTAATCATGGTATGAATATTCAGATCCGAAAGGTTCAACACAAAAGTTCATATTGACATAAAAATGATAATACTTCAAGCATACTAATCAAACAATTATCTCATCTCAAAATAACATGGCCAAAGGAAGTTCATCCCTACAAAATCATATAGTTAGGCTATGCTTCATTTTCGTCACACAAAGATGTTCCCAACTTCTATACCCCCGATGACAAGCCAAGCAATTGTTTCATACTCAAATAATCTCAAATGTTTTCAACCTTCACGCAATACATGAGCGCGAGCCATGGACATAACACTATGGGTGGTATAGAATATGATGATGGGGATTGTGTGGAGAAGACAAAAAAGGAGAAAGTCTCACATCAACGAGGCTAATCAATGAGCTATGGAGATGCCCATCAATTGATGTTAATGCAAGGAGTAGGGATTGCCATGCAACAGATGCACTAGAGCTAAGAATGCTCAACAAAAGAAAACTAGTGGGTGTGCATCCAACTTGCTTGCTCATGAAGACCTAGGGTATTTTGAGGAAGCCCATCGTTGGAATATACAAGCCAAGTTCTATAATGAAAAAATCCCACTAGTATGAACAAGACAACTTATGAGACTCGCTATATGAAAATCAAGGTGCTACTTTGAAGCACAAGTGTGGAAAAAGAGATATTAGCATTGCCCTTTTTATTTTCTCTTTTTTTGGGCCTTTATTTTTTTTGATTGGGCAATGCTCTAATAATGATGATCATCACACTTCTATTGATTACAACATAATGATTACAACTCGATACTAGAACAAGATATGACTCTATATGAATGCCTCCGACGGTGTACCGGGATGGTGCAATGAATCAAGAGTGACATGTATGAAAAATAATGCATGGTGGCTTTGCCACAAATACGATGTCAACTACAAGATCATGCAATGGCAATATGACAAAAGTAAAGCATGCCATGATGATGATGATGATGATGATGATGATGATGATGATGATGATGGAAGTTGCATGGCAGTATATCTCGGAATGGCTATGAAAATGCCATGATAGGTAGGTATGGTGGCTGTTTTGAGGAAGATATAGGGAGGTTTATGTGTGAAAGAGCGTATCATATCACGGGGTTTGGATGCACCGGCGAAGTTTGCACCAACTCTCAATGTGAGAAAGGGCAATGCACGGTTCCGAAGAGGCTAGCAAATGGCGGAAAGGTAAAAGTGCGTATAATCCATGGACTCAACATTAGTCAAAAGAACTCATATACTTATTGCAAAAATTTAGAAGTCATCAAAAATCAAGTACTACGCGCATGCTCCTAGGGGGATAGATTGGTAGGAAAAGACCATCGCTCGTCCCCGACCGCCACTCATAAGGATGCACAAGCCAGGTACACTTCATGCTTCAAATTTGTTACACAACTTTAACCATACATGCATGCTACGGGACTTGCTAACTTCAACACAAGTATTTCTCAAATTCACAACTACTCAACTAGCACGACTATGATATTATCACCTCCATATCTCAAAACAATTATCAAGCATCAAACTTATCTTAGTATTCAACCCACTAAAAAGAAAGTTTCACATATCTTGAATACCAAGTATATTAACATTAAGCAAATTACCATGCTATTAAAGACTCTCAAAATAATCTAAGTGAAGCATGAGAGATCAAGTTTCTTTAAAACAATCCACCATCGTGCTCTAAAAGATCTAAGTGAAGCACTAGAGCAAAAATTATCACGCTCAAAAAGATATAAGTGAAGCACATAGAGTATTCTAACAAATTTCAATTCATGCATGGATCTCTCAAAATGTGTGTACAGAAAGGATGATTGTGGTAGACTAACAAGCAAAGACACAAATAATACAAGACGCTCCAAGCAAAACACAAATCATGTGGTGAATAAAAATATAGCTCCAAGTAAATTACCGATGGAAGTGGACGAAAGAGGGGATGCCTTTCGGGGCATCCCCAAGCTTTGACTTTTTCGTGTCCTTGGATTATCTTGGGGGTGCCATGGGCATCCCCAAGCTTAGGATCTTGCCACTCCTTGTTCCATAATCCATCAAAAGAATTCACCCAAAAATTGAAAACTTCACAACACAAAACTCAATAGAAATCTCGTGAGCTCCGTTAGAGAAAGAAAACAAAAGACTACTTTAAGGTACTGTAGTGAACTTGTTATTTATTTGTATTGGTGTTAAACCTACTGTATTCCAACTTCTCTATGGTTTATAAACTATTTTACTGGCCATAGATTCATCAAAATAAGCAAACAACACACGCAAAACAGAATCTGTCAAAAACAGAACAGTCTGTAGTAATCTGTTACTAACACAAACTTCTGCAACCCAAAAATTTCTACCAAAATTACACGACCTGGGCAATTTGTTTATTGATCAGCAGCAATTGGAATCACTATTTTATCACATTCTGGTGGTTTTTGACAATTCGGGCACCGAGCGCAAAGATTCTGGAAATTACAGCAAGATCAAAAAGACTTCACCCAAGTCTTCCCAAAGGTTCTACTTGGCACAAACACTAATTAAAAGCATAAAACCCCATCTAAAAATAGGCTAGATTAATTATTTATTACTAAACAGGAACAAAAAGCAAGGAACTAAAATAGAATTGGGTTGCCTCCCAACAAGCGCTATCGTTTAACGCCCCTAGCTAGGCATGATGATTTCAATGAGGCTCACAAAAAGGATAAGAATTGAAACATAAAAAGAGCATCATGAAGAATATGACTAGCACATTTAAGTCTAACATGCTTCCTATGCATAGGGATTTTGTGAGAAAACAACTTGTGGGAACAATAATCAACTAGCATAGGAGGGCAAAACAAGCATAACTTCAAAACTTTAAGCACATAGAGAGGAAACTTGATATTATTGAAATTCCTACAAGCATATATTCCTCCCTTATAATAATATTCAGTAGCATAATGAATGAATTCAACAATATAACCAGCATCTAAAGCATTCTTTTCATGATCTACAAGCATAGAAATTTTATTACTCTCCACATGAGCAAAATTCTTCTTAATCGGAATAGTGGGAGTATCATAAGAGACTTGAATACTATAAATTGTTTCCACATTAAAAGAGTAATGTTCAGAAAAAGGGTAATCATAATCATGACAAGTTTTATAAATACAATCACTACTTTTTATAACATAAGTATCATCACAATAATCATCATAAGTAGGAGGCATGCTATCATCATTATAAACTTGCATATCAAAACTTGGGAGACTAAAAATATCATCTTCATTATTCATAGCTTCCCCAAGATTGGGACAAACATTAATTGCAGCAAATATATTCTCAAATATGTCATCCTCATCAAACATAGCTTCCCCAAGCTTGGGCCTTTTCATATCATACGCATAATCACTCTCATCATTAATAGTATAGATAGCACCGATAGTATAGCAATTATTATATTCTTTCAAGCAAGTAGCAAAAAGATTTTCAAGAACATAAGACGTATCATTATCTTCCCAATCATAATCATCACAACAAGCAATAGGCATAACGAGATCATCATCAAGTGTATCATCTTCATTTTCATGAGGCACATCAATAATAGGAGCAATGTTATTTGGGAGAGATACCTTTTTACCTCTCTTCATTTTTCTTTTCTTCTCCTTCACCACATCATGTGTGGGTTCAATCCTCCTTTTGGAGCTCCTTATTAATGAGATTGGTTGAGTAGGAGGCTCTTCCTCATTACCTGATTCATCATAAGAAAAAATAGGAGAATATTGGGAAGTCTCTTCCCTTTCGTTAGCATTCTCTTCATCTTCTATTTGTTTTCTTTTCTTTATGTAATTATCAATATAAGGATTTTCAATGCAATTCACCGCACAATACATATAAATCTTCTCTAGATCAAAATCAAGAATTTTATCAAGATTAAATTTTGGAATACCCTCAGTTATACGTTTCATTTCTTCATAACCCAAAAGAAGGCCAAGTTCTTTATGATGCTCAAGGGTAATCAAATTATCACAATATTTGGACACGACTTGATCATGAAACAAATAGCATTGGAGCTTTAAATGACCATGTTCATTTCAAAGTTTACAAGGGGCACGAAAAATATTGAATCTTTCAGCACATTCATCTAGCTCTTCTTGCAACAATATGGTTTCTAAGTACTTATGCCTCTTGCAATATCTATCTTCCCTATTTGGTGCGTACTTGCAAACCCAATCTTCTCCACAAAAATTGACATGTTTATAGGAGACATTTTCATCATAACTAGTGCAATCATCATTAGCATCATGGATATTCAAAGAATTCGTACTAACAACATTGCAATCATGCTCATCATTCAAATATTTAGTGCCAAACATTTTATAGATTTCTTCTTCTAGCACTTGAGCACAATTATCCATCATACTCATGAAAGATATTAAAAGGATGAAGCGTATGAGACAAACTCAATTCCATTTTTTTATAGTTTTCTTTTATAAACTAAACTAGTGATAAAACAAGAAACTAAAAGACTCGATTGCAAGATCTAAAGATATGCCTTCAGGCACTCACCTCCCCAGCAACGGTGCCAGAAAAGAGCTTGATGTCTACTACACAACCTTCTTCTTGTAGACGTTGTTGGGCCTCCAAGTGCAGAGGTTTGTAGGACAGTAGCAAATTTCCCTCAAGTGGATGACCTAAGGTTTATCAATCCATAGGAGGCGTAGGATGAAGATGGTCTCTCTCAAGCAACCCTGCAACCAAATAACAAAGAGTCTCTTGTGTCCCTAACACACCCAATACAATGGTAAATTGTATAGGTGCACTAGTTCGGCGAAGAGATGGTGATACAAGTGCAATATGGATAGTAGATAATGGTTTTTGAAATCTGAAATAATAAAAACAGCAAGGTAGCAAGTGATAAAAGTGAGCGTAAACGGTATTGCAATGATGGTAAACAAGGCCTAGGGTTCATACTTTCGCTAGTGTAAGTTCCCTCAACAATACTAACATAATTGTATCACATAACTATCCCTCAACATGCAACAAAGAGTCACTCCAAAGTCACTAATAGAGGAGAACGAACGAAGAGATTATGGTAGGGTACGAAACCACCTCAAAGTTATTCTTTCCAATCAATCCGTTGGGCTATTCCTATAAGTGTCACAAACAGCCCTAGAGTTCGTACTAGAATAACACTTTAAGACACAAATCAACCAAAACCCTAATGTCACCTAGATACTCCAATGTCACCTCAAGTATCCGTGGGTATGATTATACGATATGCATCACACAATCTCAGATTCATCTATTCAACCAACACAAAGGACCTCAAAGAGTGCCCCAAAGTTCTACCGGAGAATCACGACGAAAACCTGTGCCAACCCCTATGCATAGGTTCATGGGCGGAACCCGCAAGTTGGTCACCAAAACATACATCAAGTGGCACGTGGTATCCCATTGTCACCACAGATATCCACGGCAAGACATACATCAAGTGTTCTCAAGTCTTTAAAGACTCAATCCGATAAGATTACTTCAAAGGGGAAACTCAATTCATTACAAGAGAGAAGATGGGGGGGAGAAACATAAGATCCAACTATAATAGCAAAGCTCGCGATACATCAAGATCGTGCCAAATCAAGAACACGAGAGAGAGAGAGAGATCAAACACATAGCTACTAGTACATACCCTCAGCCCCGAGGGAGAACTACTCCCTCCTCGTCATGGAGAGCACCGGGATGATGAAGATGGCGACTGGAGAGGGATTGCCCCCTCCGGCGAGGTGCCGGAACAGGGTCCCGATTGACTTTTGAGTGAGCGTCATAGTCGATCACACACAGATACAGAAAGTAAATGGACACATAGATGTAGAGGAGAGTCTTTCTTTATTAATCATCATCAACTGTACATACACAGAGTGCTCTCCTCTTTATATAACTACTAGGGATGAAGGGATAAGTATCCACTTTAACGTTAAGTGAAAGGACTTGGTTTATAATGGACTAATAACTTGTTCCGTCTAAGGCCCAAGTTTCCCAACAGATAGATAGCTTAATCCATCAGCTTACGGCGGGTATGCTTTTCTTGCCGCTTCACGTCTCACGAAGGACTATCAATCGATCCTTTCCGACCTTGCGCCGCACACACTCTGTCTGTGTGCTGGTCAAAGTCAAACAAATGGCAACCTTTCTGTTTCCTGCGACGTCGCGTAAAAACTACAGTACTCGGATCATTATTCAAGTATACTTGTCCTGGCGAAACCGGAAAAGATGTTATAGCATAGCCTGCATGGGCCCCAAACCAAAGAACAACGAACCATAATTTGACCTGCGTAGAAGACTGACTAGCTGTTTCTCAAAAAAAAAAAAAAAAAGAGAAAACAAACTGACTGGGTGGCGGTGCCCAGCAGTAGTGGTTCAACGACCATCAGCAGCAAGATTAGTATTTTGTCCTTTTGTTTGTATTTAACTTTTGCGGCGGAGCAGCAAGGTTGATTAGTTGACGGGGAGAACACGTACGGACCCAGGGTAGGATGCAAGCAAAAAACTCTGCAAGGGTATGTTCGGTTAAAGCTTGCAAGAGCTCATTAACATACTACAATATGTTATAGCCTATACGAGATGATGTGGGTGATTTTTACAAAGGAAGATGATGACTACAATTGTGCTCGTTTGTTGCCTTGTATAGGCTAGGTTGGGTCAATTAGATTGAATAGATGGGTTGAGGTGTCACAGAAAAAGGCTATCACATAAAATAATAATATGTGTCATGATGTACTAACAAGTTTAAAGAGTTGCTTGTGAAATTCGTTTAGTTTGACAAGCTGAAATCAGTGAATGCCTCTATTTGTTAAGAAATAAGCTACGAGCTTGATCAGTCGAACTATCGAGCATTCATTAAGCTTGCGAGCTACGAGCTTTGGTCCACCCCTAATATCACATACCATTGCGGAGAAAGCCTCGTCAAGGTAGCACATTGGTGTCATCGTCGCCACTTCATTCCAAACAGTAGTGTCGGCCTTCCTTTACCCTTAGCAAACGACTCTAACTTCGCCATTATTCATGACCTTGCTAGATTCTGACACCCAAGGTTTTGTGACGCATCATGACCGCATGATACTGCATAACAATGATTATAGAGGAGGAGCGCCGCAAGACTTCCGTTATGAGAATGAGGGGAACAAAATTTATATACCACCCATTGAGTGAGAGAGGGGTGAACAATGAGAATTTATTGAAGTGCATTGACGGATTGAAAACCGAGCGGCGTGATGATCTTGTTGAGTATTTGTGTGTGGTCGTTGGTTAATAACTTCTCTATAAAATGTTTTACTTCGAATGACTTGGATAGTTTTTTATGTTTACTTTGAATAGTTTGGATCATATGTTATGTTCAAATTTGCATTTGAATATCCAAATATACATCTTCAATTGTAGATCTGAAATTATGTTTCCCCACAAAAAAAAGATCTGAACTTATGTTCAGTTACATTTTTTTAGAAAAGAAGGATGACCCTGGCCTCTGCATCTGGACGATGCATGCAACCACTTTATTAATTATTTACAAAGACCTTACAAAGAAATACAACAATAAGTTTGAAGCCACCGTCTAGACAACATCTGTCGCTACTCATATCCAGTTGATGAAGGGATGTTGATAGTCCGGGTCTAATACCACAGACCTCGCAACCAAGCCTAACATCTAAGACCTGAGACCCTAACCTAGCCAATTGCAGGGTCTGGGGCACACACCGGTCCGGCGCGCTCTCAGAGGCCGCCGTAGCCAACTGCCACCGTTCTATCTTCAAAACTATACTGACGCATCAACCTTGCTCGGTCTAGCTGTTGTCGACGTCACCACGTCGCCCAACGGCACCACCTCCCCGCGCGCGAATAGCTGAGCACGTTGCGGTCGCCATCGATACATCTCAACACCATGCCGACATGTACCACCAGCCGACACAGCTTGAAATCTTTGGAAGATCTATCGTGCGTAGCACCTGTCAGTTAGGCATGATTTGACATCTCCATCAAAGCTCCGTGCAAGACGAAGCCGCTCCACCTCCTGCCTCTGACTTCCAGCGCTGCTCCATGAACGATGCTCCCAAGAGAGAAACGGCACTACAATGCCGCCATTGTCCGATCTGGAACACCAGATACTAGGGTTTCCCCTGGAGCAGCATGAGTGGGCCGACAGTAGTTACACGATGATGCCTTCATCAAGGTAACGGCGTAGAACACAACCATCACCTGTCATCGGCTCGGTTTTTACCGGCAACCATGTCTCCCCAACTCGCAGCCAGGACTAAATGATGGTTCTCGAGATCCGACCACCCATCCTCTGGCTGGCCACCTCCGACAAAGAAGATGACCACCACCGCTGGCTACACCGGCCATAACAGATCTACCAGAGGTGCCACCGAGCAGTTCACCAGGCCCTCGACGCCGTCATTGATTTAAAGCCCGATGGCGCGCCGCCGCCCGACCCAGGCCAGCCACCGCAGGCAGCCGCCCGTGGCCCGAGGCAGGGCCGACCACCGCCGCCGCTTCTAGATCGGCCGCACCTCCACGCACATTGGGGCCCCGACACCCCTGAGACGCGGGAGAGAGGAAGGACCCCCGCCACCGCCGTCGGCCTCCGGACACAGGTCGGCGGCGGCAGGAGGAAGATGATTTAGGCCCCGGGGGCGACTAGGGTTGGGGTGCCCCCGAGTCGCCCGAGTGGGGGGCGACACGGGGGTTGGGACTTATGTTCTATTACGTATGCGACAAATATAGTTATTTGAACTATTATGTTGATAGAATAGACCTGCATATACCATTTGTATACAAGTTTAAAGAGAAATGAAGAACAAATTATTTGGTATACTTATCGGAATCTGCTAAAGCGCTTCATCAACAAACAGTCCCTAAATTATCAAGACACCTTCAGTAACCATTTATTGAAAAAGTTCTTATGGGATCAGTTGAAGATGCTCTTACTGTCACGGTCGACTGATTTATCCGTAGTAGCACTTGGTTACGGATATGCTTGCCGCTTGATGTGTTCTAGAAGCACCATTGTTTCCGATTTTGCGGTGCAGATATGTGTAGTGGGCTGGTCAAACGGTCCACTTTGTCTCTTGGCAGGAGCAGTTCCGCAACGTCATGCAAAAACAAATATACTACCAGCATGGCTATTCTTTTTAAAACAGTACTCTCTTCGTTTTTATTTACTCTGCGTATTATCTTTGATCAAAGTCAAGCTTTGTAAATTTTGACAAAATTTATAGACAAAAATATTAACATATACAATAACAAATTAAAACCTTAATTATTGAAAGTACATCCACACCATATAGATTTGTTATGGTAATTTTTTTTACAAACTTGGTCAAACATTAGGAAGTTTGAATTCAGTCCACTCTAATATGCAGAGTAAATAAAAATGAAGAAAGTATTACTGGTATAACCTTTGACCAGCCAAAACGATCGCAACAAAAAAATTTGTGTGTCCATCACCCACTTATCGGTTGAGGCAACATTTTGAAGGTCAGACCCGTCTCGTAAAATTAAGTTTTGCATGATTTTACTTTTGACGTGTACGCAGTCACTATGTACCACCTTTGTGTGAGCTCACCCTCTGCAGGCCCCGAAATCAAAGAACTACGAGGGCTGCACGCCCATAGCTTTATCTGTGTTGAAAGCTGACTGGTGCGTACGAGTAGTTCACCGGGAGCAGTCAGCAACAAGATTAGTGTTTTACTCTCTCCGGTCCTTTTTACTCTGCATATTAGAATTTTTTGAAGTCAAACTTCACAAAGTTTGACCGTATTTATATGAAAAAATATCAACATCTGCCATGTTAAAGTTACATAATATGAAACTTTAAATCATGACACATCTAATGATACTAATTTCAGATTGTGAATGTTGGCATTTTTTTCTAGAAAATTGGTCAAATTTTACGAGGCTTGACTTCAGTTAAATCTTATATGCAAACTAAAAAGGACCGGAGGGAGTATCCTAAAAAAACAAAATTTGTGTTTTAAAAAGAAAAAAACAAGGTTAGTTGACGAGAACATGGACCATGGTTAAGATGCCGAACTGTCGATCGGCCAAGCCAAAGAGTGTGCGCGGCGTGGACTCCGTAGACGACGTCATTAGAAATAGTTCTAGCTCTCGTTACATTAATTTCTTGGACAAGTATTTTTGGATAGAGGGAGTATTTCAGAATGAAACTTTCGGCTAGATTGAAATGTTCGTGCTCGTTGATCCATGGATGGACTCTCTGGACCAGCTGGTGGACGGCTACGACAGACGGACCGCCGCACCTGAACCTTGAAACCGCTCCCGTCGCCGGGCGGTCGGCGGCGGCGCGGTACGGCACGCAGCCGGGCCCGAATTGATCTTGGCTTCTTTCTCCTGATGTCATGCGGTGTACGTACCCGCTGATGTTCGCTAAACTGTTACCGTAGACCGCTTTAATCATCTTTTATATGGAGCAGATAGATAGCTTTATCCATCAGCTTACGGGAATGCTTTGATCGACCCTTTTCCGGCCTTGCGCCGCGCACATCTTGTCTGTGTGCTGGTCAAACAAATGGCCACCTTTCCGTTTCTTGCGACGTCTCGCGTGCAAACTACTCCTTGTAGCATCACTATCCAAGTATACCTGTCCCGGCGAAGCCGGAAAAGATAACCTGCACGGGGCCCAAACCAAAGAACAACGAGCCATAGTTTGACCTGCGTACGTACGTAGAAGAGACTGACTGGCTGGTGGTGCCCTGGAGTAGTGGTTCAGCGAGGACGGTCAGCAGCAAGATTAGTACTTTGTCCTATTGTTTGTTTTTAACTTTTGCGGTGGAGAAGCAAAGGTTGATTAGTTGACGAGGAGAACACGGACCTGGGGTAGGGCTAGGATGCAAGCAAAAAGCTCTACTCGGGTCTGTTAGCTTAGAGCATCTCTAGCTGCGTCTTCAACAGGTCTCTCCATGACCATTTTTTAGCGTCGGCGCTGAAAATTTGGCCTAGGCGCATCCCATGAGCTCGCTTTTCGTCGATTAGGCTTGAAACAGGCGTCGGCGGACCCAGACCGAACCCGCGCGCGCTGGGGACTTCCGGGGGCGCCGGGCGATTAATTTTGCCGCGAACGAAAGCGGGCCCGCCGAGTCAGCGACCCCGTCTCGTCGTCCTCGACGCCTTGGTTTCCTGCGGGGAATCAATGCCAAGGCTGCCACCGGTCAGCCTTCCATTGATTCCTCACAGGCGCCGCGGCGCGGCCACGCGTCCCCTCCCGCCACGCGTACACACGCCGCCGCCCCCGGCCGCTATATAAAGCAGCGCCACCCTCGCCGGTGGCCGCACCCGCCCACAGCCCCCCTCTCCCCCATGCATAGCCGCCGTCGCCGACCTCTCTCCTCTTCCCCTTGTCTCTTTCACAGCCTCGACGATGGGTGAGAGGTTCCCTGGCGGTGGGGCGGCGGCCAATGGCTTCAGCCGCCGCTCGCTGCACGAGTGGAAGGCCTACCTCCTGCATGAAGCGAACATCCCGGCGCCTCCCGATATATGCACGCCGGGGCGGTAGAGGCTCAACGCCGGGGGAGTCCCCATCCCCCCGCTGCCCGATGTCACCACGTGCCCGGATCACTTCGCCGACGAGGTCGACCGCGTACGGGTGTTGCTGCCGGAGGAGCAGCGAGCCCTCCCGGAGTACGTCGCCAACAACCAATAGGCGTGGGCGGCATACTTTGTGTTGGAAATATGCCCTAGAGGCAATAATAAAAGTATTATTATTATATTTCCTTGTTCATGATAATTGTCTTTTATTCATGCTATAACTGTATTATCCGGAAATCGTAATACACGTGTGAATACATAGACCACAATATGTCCCTAGTGAGCCTCTAGTTGACTAGCTCGTTGTGATCAACAGATAGTCATGGTTTCCTGGCTATGGACATTGGATGTCGTTGATAACGGGATCACATCATTAGGAGAATGATGTGATGGACAAGACCCAATCCTAAGACTAGCACAAAAGATCGTGTAGTTCATTTGCTAGAGCTTTGCCAATGTCAAGTATCTCTTCCTCCGACCATGAGAGCGTGTAACTCCTGGATACCGTAGGAGTGCTTTGGGTGTATCAAACGTCACAACGTAACTGGGTGACTATAAAGGTGCACTACAGGTATCTCCGAAAGTATCTATTGTTTTATGCGGATCGAGACTGGGATTTGTCACTCCGTGTAAACGGAGAGGTATCTCTGGGCCCACTCGGTAGGACATCATCATATGCGCAATGTGACCAAGGAGTTGATCACGGGATGATGTGTTACGGAACGAGTAAAGTGACTTGCCGGTAACGAGATCGAACAAGGTATTGGATACCGACGATCGAATCTCGGGCAAGTAACATACCGATAGACAAAGGGAATTGAATACGGGATTGATTAAGTCCTTGACATCGTGGTTCATCCGATGAGATAATCGTGGAACATGTGGGAGCCATCATGGGTATCCAGATCCCGCTGTTGGTTATTGACTGGAGAACGTCTCGGTCATGTCTGTTGGGGAACGTAGCAGAAATTCAAAATTTTCCTACGCATCACCAAGATCAATCTATGGAGAGACCAGCAACGAGTAGAAGGAGGAGTGCATCTACATACCCTTGTAGATCGCTAAGCGAAAGCGTTCAAGTGAACGGGGTTGATGGAGTCGTACTCGCCGTGATTCAAATCACCGATGATCTAGTGCCGAACGGACGGCACCTCCGCGTTCAACACACGTACAGCTCGACGATGTCTCCCACGCCTTGATCCAGCAAGGAGAGAGGGAGAGGTTGAGGAAGACTCCATCCAGCAGCAGCACAACGGCGTGGTGGTGATGGAGGAGCGTGGCAATTCTGCAGGGCTTCGCCGAGCACCTACGGGAGAGGAGATGTGTCACGGGAGGGAGAGGGAGGCAACCAAAGGCCTTAGGTATGATTGCTCCTCCTTTTCCCCACTATATATAGGGCCAAGGGAGAGGGGGAGGGCGCAGCCTTGCCCCCTCCTCCAAGGAAGGGGTGCGGCTAAGGATGGGGAGGAGTCCATCCTCCCCAAGGCACCTCGGAGGTGCCTTCCCCCTTTAGGACTCTTCCCTCTCCAAGTTTCCTTGCGCATGGGCCTCTTGGGGCTGGTGCCCTTGGCCCATGTAGGCCAAGGCGCACCCCCTACAGCCCATGTGGCCCCCCGGGGCAGGTGGCCCCACCCGGTGGGCCCCCGGGACCCTTCCGGTGGCCCCGGTACAATACCGATGACCCCGAAACTTGTTCCGATAGCCGAAACAGGACTTCCTATATATAAATCTTTACCTCCGGACCATTCCGGAACTCCTCGTGACGTCCGGGATCTCATCCGGGACTCCGAACAACATTCGGTAACCACATACAAGCTTCCTTTATAACCCTAGCGTCATCGAACCTTAAGTGTGTAGACCCTACGGGTTCGGGAGACATGCAGACATGACCGAGATGTTCTCCGGTCAATAACCAACAGCGGGATCTGGATACCCATGATGGCTCCCACATGTTCCACGATGATCTCATCGAATGAACCACGATGTCAAGGACTCAATCGATCCCGTATACAATTCCCTTTGTCTAGCGGTATTTTACTTGCCCGAGATTCGATCGTCGGTATCCAATACCTTGTTCAATCTCGTTATCGGCAAGTCACTTTACTCGTTCCGTAACACATCATCCCGTGATGAAATCCTTGGTCACATTGCGCATATGATGATGTCCTACCGAGTGGGCCCAGAGATACCTCTCCGTTTTCACGGAGTGACAAATCCCAGTCTCGATCCGCATAAAACAATAGATACTTTCGGAGATACCTGTAGTGCACCTTTATAGTCACCCAGTTACGTTGTGACGTTTGATACACCCAAAGCACTCCTACGGTATCCAGGAGTTATACGATCTCATGGTCAAAGGAAGAGATACTTGACATTCGCAAAGCTCTAGCAAATGAACTACTCGATCTTTTGTGCTAGTCTTAGGATTGGGTCTTGTCCATCACATCATTCTCCTAATGATGTGATCCTGTTATCAACGACATCCAATGTCCATAGCCAGGAAACCATGACTATCTGTTGATCACAACGAGCTAGTCAACTAGAGGCTCACTAGGGACTTATTGTGGTCTATGTATTCACACGTGTATTACGATTTCCGGATAATACAGTTATAGCATGAATAAAAGACAATTATCATGAACAAGGAAATATAATAATAATACTTTTATTATTGCCTCTAGGGCATATTTCCAACAGTCTCCCACTTGCACTAGAGTCAATAATCTAGTTCACATCGCCATGTGATTAACACTCACAGGTCACATCGCCATGTGACTAATACCCAAGAGTTTACTAGAGTCAGTAGTCTAGTTCACATCACTATGTGATTAACACTCAATGAGTTTTATGTTTGATCATGTTTCTTGTGAGAGAGGTTTTAGTCAACGGGTCTGAACCTTTCAGATCCGTGTGTGCTTTACAAATCTCTATGTCATCTCCTAGATGCAGCTACCACGCTCTATTTGGAGCTATTCCAAACAACTGTTTTACTTGGAGCTATCATAAATTATTGCTCCATTATACGTATCCGGTATCTCTACTCAGAGCTATCCGGATAGGTGTTAAGCTTGCATCGACGTAACTTTTACGACGAACTCTTTTACCACCTCCATAATCGAGAAAATTCCTTAGTCCACTAGTTACTAAGGATAACTTTGACCGCTGTCCTATGAGCCATTCTTGGATCACTCTTGTACCCCTTGACTGACTCATGGCAAGGCACACTTTCGGTGCGGTACACAGCACGGCATACTGTAGAGCCTACGTCTAAAGCATAGGGGACGACCTTCGTCCTTTCTCTCTATTCTGCCATGGTCGAGCTTTAAGTCTTGACTTCGTACCTTACAACTCATGCAAGAACTCCTTCTTTGACTGGTCCATCTTGAACACCTTCAAGATCATGTCAAGGTATGTGCTCATTTGAAAGTATTATTAAGCATTTTGATCTATCCTTATAGATCTTGATGCTCAATGTTCAAGTAGCTTAATCCAGGCTTTCCATTGAAAAACACCTTTCAAATAACCCTATATGCTTTCTAGAAATTCTACATCATTTCTGATCAACATATATGTCAACAACATATACTTATCAAAAATTCTATAGTGCTCCCACTCACTTCTTTGGAAATACAAGTTTCTCATAAACTTTGTATAAATCCAAAGTCTTTGATCATCTCATCAAAGCGTACATTCCAACTCCGAGATGCTTACTCCAGTCCTTAGAAGGATCGCTGGAGCTAGCATACCTTTTAGCATCCTTAGGATCGACAAAAATTTTCTGATTGTATTGCATACAACCTTTCCTTACGAAAACTAGTAAGGAAACTTGTCTTGACATCCATCTGCCAGATTTCATAAATGCAGCTAATGCTAACATGATTCCGACGGACTTTAAGCATCGCTACGAGTGAGAAAATCTCATTGTAGTCAACTCCTTGAACTTGTGAAAAACTCTTCGTCACAAGTCGAGCTTTATAGATGGTGACATTACCATCCACGTCCGTCTTCTTCTTAAAAGATCCATTTATCTCAATAGCTTGCCGATCATCGGGCAAGTCCACCAAAGTCCATGGATCCGTTCTCGGATTTTATGGCCTCGAGCCATTTATCGGAATCCGGGTCCACCATCGCTTCTCCATAGCTCGTAGGTTCATTGTTGTCCAGCAACATGACTTTCAAGACAGGATTACGTACCACTCTGAAGTAGTACGCATCCTTATCATCCCACGAGGTTTGGTAGTGACTTGATTCGAAGTTTCATGATCAATATCATAAGCTTCCACTTCAATTGGTGTAGGTGCCACAGGAACAACTCCATGTGCCCTGTCACACACTAGTTGAAGAGACGGTTCAATAACCTCATCAAGTCTCCACCATCCTCCCACTCAATTCTTCGAGAGAAACCTTTCCTCGAGAAAGGACCCGATTCAAGAAACAATCCATATTGCTTTCGGATCTGAGACAGGAGGTATACCCAACTGTTTTGGGTTTCCTATGAAGATGCATTTTATCCGCTTTGGGTTCGAGCTTATCAACCTGAAACTTTTTCACATAAGCGTCGCAGCCCCAAACCTTTCAAGAAACGACAACTTAGGTTTCTCTAAACCATAATTCATACGGTGTCATTTCAACGGAATTACGTGGTGCCCTATTAAAATGAGTGTGGTTGTCTCTAATGCCTAACCCATGAACGATAGTGGTAATTCGATAAGAGAAATCATGGTACGCATCATATCCAATAGGGTGCAACTATGATGTTCGGACACACCATCACACTATGGTGTTCCAGGCGGTATTAATTGTGAAACAATTTCCACAATGTCTTAATTGTGTGCCAAAACTCGTAACTTAGATATTCATCTCTATGATCATATCATAGACATTTTATCCTCTAATGATCTTCTACTTCACTCTGAAATTATTTGAACCATTCAATAATTCAGACATGTGTTTCATCAAGTAAATATTCTCAACATCTACTCGAATCATCTGTGAAGTAAGAACATAACGATATTCACTGCATGCCTCAGCACTCATTGGACTGCACACATCAAAATGTGTTGCTTCCAACAAGTTGCTATCTTGTTCCATCTTACTGAAACCGAGGCTTTTCAGTCATCTTGCCTATGTGGTATGATTTGCATATCTCAAGTGATTCAAAATCAAGTGAGTTCAAACGGTCCATTTGCATGGAGTTTCTTCATGCATATATACCAATAGACATGGTTCGCATGTCTCAAACTTTTCAAAAACGAGTGAGTCCAAAGATCCATCAACATGGAGCTTCTTCATGCGTTTTGTACCAATATGACTTACACAGCAGTGCCACAAGTAAGTGGTACTATCATTACTATCTTATATCTTTTGGCATGAAAATGTGTATCACTACGATCGAGATTCAATAAACCATTTATTTAGGTGCAAGACCATTGAAGGTATTATTCAAAAATAGAGTAACCATTATTCTCCTTAAATGAATAACCGTATTGCGATAGACATAATCCAATCATGTCTATGCTCAACGCAAACACCAATCTCGGTGGTAGAGGGAGCGTGCGATGCTTGATCATATCAACCTTGGAAACACTTCCAACATATATCGTCAGCTCACCTTTAGCTAGTCTCCGTTTATTCCGTAGCTTTTATTTCGAGTTACTAACACTTAGCAACCGAACCGGTATCCAATACCCTGGTGCTACTAGGAGTACTAGTAAAGTACACATTAACATAATGTATATCCAATATACTTCTATCGACCTTGCCAGCCTTCTCATCTACCAAGTATCTAGGGTAATGCTGCTCCAGTGGTTGTTCCCCTTATTACAGAAGCACTTAGTCTCGGGTTTGGGTTCAACCTCGGGTTTCTTCATTGGTGCAGCAGCTGATTTGTCGTTTCATGAAGCATCCCTTCTTGCCCTTGCCCTTCTTGAAACTAGTGGTTTCACCAACCATCAACAATTGATGCTCCTTCTTGATTTCTACTTTCGCGATGTCAAACAACGCGAATACCTCAAGGATCATCATCTCTATCCTTGATATGTTATAGTTCATCACGAAGCTCTAGTAGCTTGGTGGCAATGACTTTGGGGAAACATCACTATCTCATCTGGAAGATCAACTCCCACTCGATTCAAGTGATTGTTGCACTCAGACAATCTGAGCACAAGCTCAACGATTGAGCTTTTCTCCCTTAGTTTGCAGGCTAAGAAAATCGTCGGAGGTCTTATACCTCTTGACGTGGGCACGAGCCTGAAATCCCAATTTCATCCCTCGAAACATCTCATATGTTCTGTGACGTTTCGAAAACGTCTTTGGTGCCTTAATTCTAAACCGTTTAACTGAACTATCACGTAGTTATCAAAACGTGTATGTTCGATGTTCGAAACATCCACAAACGACGTTTGGGGTTCAGCACATTGAGCAGTGCATTAAGGACATGAGCTTTCTACTGATCGCATAATTGCTACTATCAACTTTCAACTATATTTTCTCTAGGAACATATCTAAACAGTAGAACTATAGCGTGAGCTACGACATAATTTGCAAAAACCTTTTGACTATGTTCAGGATAATTAAGTTCATCTTATGAACTCCCACTCAGATAGACATCCCTCTAGTCATCTAAGTGATTACATGATCCGAGTCAAACTAGGCCGTGTCCGATCATCACGTGAGACGGACTAGTCATCATCGGTGAACATCTTCATGTTGATCGTATCTTCTATACGACTCATGTTCGACCTTTCGGTCTTCGTGTTCCGAGGCCATGTCTGCACATGCTAGGCTCGTCAAGTTAACCCTAAGTGTTTTCGCTGTGTAAAACTGTCTTACACCCGTTGTATGTGAACGTAAGAATCCATCACACCCGATCATCACGTGGTGCTTAGAAACACGAACTGTCGCAACGGTGCACAGTTAGGGGAGAACACTTCTTGAAATTGTTGTAAGGGATCATCTTATTTACTACCGTCGTTCTAAGCAAATAAGATGTATAAACATAATAAACATCACATGCAATTATATAGTTGTGACATGATATGGCCAATATCATATAGCTCCATTGATCTCCATCTTCGGGGCTCCATGATCATCTTGTCACCGGCATGACACCATGATCTCCATCATCATGATCTCCATCATCGTGTCTTCATGAAGTTGTCACGCCAACGACTACTTCTACTTCTATGGCTAACGCGTTTAGCAATAAAGTAAAGTAAGTTACATGGCGTTCTTCAATGACACGCAGGTCATACAAAAAATAAAGACAACTCCTATGGCTCCTGCCGGTTGTCATACTCATCGACATGCAAGTCGTGAATCCTATTACAAGAACATGATCAATCTCATACATCACATATATCATTCATCACATCCTTTTGGCCATATCACATCACATAGCATACCCTGCAAAAACAAGTTAGACGTCCTCTAATTGTTGTTTGCATGTTTTACGTGGCTGCTATGGGTTTCTAGCAAGAACGTTTCTTACCTACGCAAAACCACAACGTGATATGCCAATTGCTATTTACCCTTCATAAGGACCCTTTTCATCGAATCCGATCCGACTAAAGTGGGAGAGACAGACACCCGCCAGCCACCTTATGCAACTAGTGCATGTTTGTCGGTGGAACCGGTCTCACGTAAGCGTACGTGTAAGGTTGGTCCGGGCCGCTTCATCCCACGATGCCGCCGAATCAAGATAAGACTAGTAACGGCAAGCATATTGAACAATATCGATGCCCACAACTACTTTGTGTTCTACTCGTGCAAAGAATCTACGCAATAGACCTAGCTCATGATGCCACTGTTGGGGAACGTAGCAGAAATTCAAAATTTTCCTACGCATCACCAAGATCAATCTATGGAGAGACCAGCAACGAGTAGAAGGAGGAGTGCATCTACATACCCTTGTAGATCGCTAAGCGGAAGCGTTCAAGTGAACGGGGTTGATGGAATCGTACTCGCCGTGATTCAAATCACCGATGATCTAGTGCCGAACGGACGGCACCTCCGCGTTCAACACACGTACAGCTCGACGATGTCTCCCACGCCTTGATCCAGCAAGGAGAGAGGGAGAGGTTGAGGAAGACTCCATCCAGCAGCAGCACAACGGCGTGGTGGTGATGGAGGAGCGTGGCAATTCTGCAGGGCTTCGCCGAGCACCTACGGGAGAGGAGATGTGTCACGGGAGGGAGAGGGAGGCAACCAAAGGCCTTAGGTATGATTGCTCCTCCTTTTCCCCACTATATATAGGGCCAAGGGAGAGGGGGAGGGCGCAGCCTTGCCCCCTCCTCCAAGGAAGGGGTGCGGCTAAGGATGGGGAGGAGTCCATCCTCCCCAAGGCACCTCGGAGGTGCCTTCCCCCTTTAGGACTCTTCCCTCTCCAAGTTTCCTTGCGCATGGGCCTCTTGGGGCTGGTGCCCTTGGCCCATGTAGGCCAAGGCGCACCCCCTACAGCCCATGTGGCCCCCCGGGGCAGGTGGCCCCACCCGGTGGGCCCCCGGGACCCTTCCGGTGGCCCCGGTACAATACCGATGACCCCGAAACTTGTCCCGATAGCCGAAACAGGACTTCCTATATATAAATCTTTACCTCCGGACCATTCCGGAACTCCTCGTGACGTCCGGGATCTCATCCGGGACTCCGAACAACATTCGGTAACCACATACAAGCTTCCTTTATAACCCTAGCGTCATCGAACCTTAAGTGTGTAGACCCTACGGGTTCGGGAGACATGCAGACATGACCGAGATGTTCTCCGGTCAATAACCAACAGCGGGATCTGGATACCCATGATGGCTCCCACATGTTCCACGATGATCTCATCGGATGAACCACGATGTCAAGGACTCAATCGATCCCGTATACAATTCCCTTTGTCTAGCGGTATTTTACTTGCCCGAGATTCGATCGTCGGTATCCAATACCTTGTTCAATCTCGTTATCGGCAAGTCACTTTGCTCGTTCCGTAACACATCATCCCGTGATCAAATCCTTGGTCACATTGCGCATATGATGATGTCCTACCGAGTGGGCCCAGAGATACCTCTCCGTTTTCACGGAGTGACAAATCCCAGTCTCGATCCGCATAAAACAATAGATACTTTCGGAGATATCTGTAGTGCACCTTTATAGTCACCCAGTTACGTTGTGACGTTTGATACACCCAAAGCACTCCTACGGTATCCAGGAGTTATACGATCTCATGGTCAAAGGAAGAGATACTTGACATTCGCAAAGCTCTAGCAAATGAACTACTCGATCTTTTGTGCTAGTCTTAGGATTGGGTCTTGTCCATCACATCATTCTCCTAATGATGTGATCCCGTTATCAACGACATCCAATGTCCATAGCCAGGAAACCATGACTATCTGTTGATCACAACGAGCTAGTCAACTAGAGGCTCACTAGGGACTTATTGTGGTCTATGTATTCACACGTGTATTACGATTTCCGGATAATACAGTTATAGCATGAATAAAAGACAATTATCATGAACAAGGAAATATAATAATAATACTTTTATTATTGCCTCTAGGGCATATTTCCAACAATGTCTACATGTCTCCCGAACCCGTAGGGTCTACACACTTAAGGTTCGATGACGCTAGGGTTATAAAGGAAGTTTGTATGTGGTTACCGAATGTTGTTCAGAGTCCCGGATGAGATCCCGGACGTCACGAGGAGTTCCGGAATGGTCCGGAGGTAATGATTTATATATGGGAAGTCCTATTTTGGCCACCGAAAAATGTTCGGGATTTTTCGGTATTGTACCGGGAAGGTTCTAGAAGGTTCCGGAGTGGGGCCCACCTGCATGGGGGGACCCACATGGACGTGGGTTGTGGGGGCAAGGCCCCACACCCCTGGTCAAGGCGCACCAAGATCCCCCCTTAGAAGGAATAAGATCATATCCCGAAGGGATAAGATCAAGATCCCTAAAAAGGAGGGATAACAATCGGTGGGGAAGGAAATAATGAGATTTCTTTCCTCCAACCTTGGCCAATGCCCCAATGGACTTGGAGGGCAAGAAACCAGCCCCTCCACCCCTATATATAGTGGGGAGGCGCATGGGAGCTATACACGAAGTTCTGGCACAGCCCTAGCTCTCTCCCTACTCCTCCTCTTCCATGGTGCTTGGCGAAGCCCTGCTGGATTGCCACGCTCCTCCACCACCACCACACCGTTGTGCTGCTGTTGGATGGAGTCTTCCTCAACCTCTCCCTCTCTCCTTGCTGGATCAAGGCGTGGGAGACGTCACCGGGCTGTACGTGTGTTGAACGCGGAGGTGCCGTCCGTTCGGCACTAGGATCATCGGTGATTTGAATCACGACGAGTACGACTCCATCAACCCCATTCACTTGAACGCTTCCGCTTAGCGATCTACAAGGGTATGTAGATGCACTCTCTTTCTACTCGTTGCTGGTCTCTCCATAGATAGATCTTGGTGACACGTAGGAAAATTTTGAATTTCTGCTACGTTCCCCAACAGTGGCATCATGAGCTAGGTCTATTGCGTAGATTCTTTGCACGAGTAGAACACAAAGTAGTTGTGGGCGTTGATGTTGTTCAATATGCTTACCGTTACTAGTCCAATCTTGTTTCGACGGTATTGTGGGATGAAGCGGCCCGGACCGACCTTACACGTACTCTTACGTGAGACAGGTTCCACCGATTGACATGCACTTGGTGCATAAGGTGGCTAGCGGGTGCCAGTCTCTCCCACTTTAGTCGGAACGGATTCGATTAAAAGGGTCCTTATGAAGGGTAAATAGCAATTGGCATATCACGTTGTGGTCTTGCGTAGGTAAGAAACGTTCTTGCTAGAAACCCATAGCAACCACGTAAAACATGCAACAACAATTAGAGGACGTCTAACTTGTTTTTGCAGGGTATGCTATGTGATGTGATATGGCCAAGAAGAATGTGATGAATATATGTGATGTATGAGATTGATCATGTTCTTGTAATAGGATTCACGACTTACATGTCGATGAGTATGACAACCGGCAGGAGCCATAGGAGTTGTCTTTATTTATTGTATGACCTGTGTGTCATTGAACAACGCCATGTAATTACTTTACTTTATTGCTAACCGGTAGCCATAGTAGTAGAAGTAATAGTTGGCGAGACAACTTCATGAAGACACGATGATGGAGATCATGATGATGGAGATCATGGTGTCATGCCGGTGACGATGATGATCACGGAGCCCCGAAGATGGAGATCAAAAGGAGCAAAATGATATTGGCCATATCATGTCACTATTTGATTGCATGTGATGTTTATCATGTTTATGCATCTTGTTTAGTTAGGACGACGGTAGTAAATAAGATGATCCCTTACAAAATTTCAAGAAGTGTTCTCCCCTAACTGTGCACCGTTGCTACAGTTCGTCGCTTCTAAGCACCACGTGATGATCGGGTGTGATGGATTCTTACGTTCACATACAACGGATGTAAGACAATTTTACACAGCGAAAACACTTAGGGTTAACTTGACGAGCCTAGCATGTGCAGACATGGCCTCGGAACACGGAGACCGAAAGGTCGAGCATGAGTCGTATAGCAGATACGATCAACATGAAGATGTTCACCGATGATGACTAGTCCGTCTCACGTGATGATCGGACACGGCCTAGTTGACTCGGATCATGTAATCACTTAGATGACCAGAGGGATGTCTATCTGAGTGGGAGTTCATAAGATGAACTTAATTATCTTGAACATAGTCAAAAGACCTTTTGCAAATTATGTCGTAGCTCGCGCTTTAGTTCTACTGTTTTAGACATGTTCCTAGAGAAAATATAGTTGAAAGTTGATAGTAGCAATTATGCGATCAGTAGAAAGCTTATGTCCTTAATGCACCGCTCAGTGTGCTGAACCCCAACGTCGTTTGTCGATGTTGCGAACATCGGACATACACGTTTTGATAACTAAGTGATAGTTCAATTAAATGGTTTAAGTAGAGGCACCAAAGACGTTTTCGAAACGTCGCGGAACATATGAGATGTTTCGAGGGCTGAAATTGGGATTTCAGGCTCGTGCCCACGTCAAGAGGTATAAGACCTCCGACGATTTTCTTAGCCTGCAAACTAAGGAAGAAAAGCTCAATCGTTGAGCTTGTGCTCAGATTGTCTGAGCACAACAATCACTTGAATCGAGTGGGAGTTGATCCTCCAGATGAGATAGTGATGTTTCCCCAAAGTCATTGCCACCAAGCTGCTAGAGCTTCGTGATTAACTATAACATATCAGGGATAGATATGATGATCCTTGAAATATTCATGATGTTTGACACCGCGAAAGTAGAAATCAAGAAGGAGCATCAATTGTTGATGGTTGGTGAAACCACTAGTTTCAAGAAGGGCAAGGGAACAAAGGGATACTTCATGAAACGGAAATTCAGCTGCTGCTCTAGTGAAGAAACCCAAGGTTGAACCCAAACCCGAGACTAAGTGCTTCTGTAATAAGGGGAACAACCACTGGAGCAGCATTACCCTAGATACTTGGTAGATGAGAAGGCTGGCAAGGTCGATAGAAGTATATTGGATATACATTATGTTAATGTGTACTTTACTAGTACTCCTAGTAGCACCAGGGTATTGGATACCGGTTCGGTTGCTAAGTGTTAGTAACTCGAAATAAAAGCTACGGAATAAACGGAGACTAGCTAAAGGTGAGCTGACGATATATGTGGAAGTGTTTCCAAGGTTGATATGATCAAGCATCGCACGCTCCCTCTACCACCGAGATTGGTGTTTGCGTTGAGCATAGACATGATTGGATTATGTCTATCACAATACGGTTATTCATTTAAGGAGAATAATGGTTACTCTATTTTTGAATAATACCTTCAATGGTCTTTCACCTAAAGGAATGGTTTATTGAATCTCGGTCGTAGTGATACACATTTTCATGCCAAAAGATATAAGATAGTAATGATAGTACCACTTACTTGTGGCACTGCCATGTAAGTCATAATGGTATAAAACGCATGAAGAAGCTCCATGTTGATGGATCTTTGGACTCACTCGTTTTTGAAAAGTTTGAGACATGCGAACCATGTCTATTGGTGTATATGCATGAAGAAACTCCATGCAAATGGATCGTTCGAACTCACTTGATTTTGAATCACTTGAGATATGCAAATCATACCACATGGGCAAGATGACTGAAAAGCCTCATTTTCAGTAAGATGGAACAAGATAGCAACTTGTTGGAAGTAACACATTTTGATGTGTGCAGTCGAATGAGTGCTGAGGCATGCAGTGAATATCATTATGTTCTTACTTCACAGATGATTCGAGTAAATGTTGAGTATATTTACTTGATGAAACACAAGTCTGAATTATTGAATGGTTCAAGTAATTTCAGAGTGAAGTAGCAGATCATTGTGACAAGAGGATAAAATGTCTATGATATGATCATAGAGATGAATATCTGAGTTACGAGTTTTGGCACACAATTAAGACATTGTGGAAATTGTTTCGCAATTAATACCGCCTGGAACACCATAATGTGATGGTGTGTCCGAACATCATAGTTGCACCCTATTGGATATGGTGCGTACCATGATGTCTCTTATCGAATTACCACTATCGTTCATGGGTTAGGCATTAGAGACAACCACATTCACTTTAAATAGGGCACCACGTAATTCCGATGAGATGACACCGTATGAATTATGGTTTAGAGAAACCTAAGTTGTCGTTTCTTAAAAGTTTGGGGCTGCGACGCTTATATGAAAAAGTTTCAGGTTGATAAGCTCGAACCCAAAGCGGATAAAATGCATCTTCATAGGAAACCCAAAACAGTTGGGTATACCTCCTAATTCAGATCCGAAAGCAATATGGATTGTTTCTAGAATCGGGTCCTTTCTCGAGGAAAAGTTTCTCTCGAAAGAATTGAGTGGGAGGATGGTGGAGACTTGATGAGGTTATTGAACCGTCTCTTCAACTAGTGTGTGACAGGGCACAGGGAGTTGTTCCTGTGGCACCTACACCAATTGAAGTGGAAGCTTATGATATTGATCATGAAACTTCGGATCAAGTCACTCCCAAACCTCGTAGGATGACAAGGATGCGTACTACTTCAGAGTGGTACGTAATCCTGTCTTGAAGGTCATGTTGCTAGACAACAATGAACCTACGAGCTATGGAGAAGCGATGGTGGGCCCGGATTCCGATAAATGGCTTGAGGCCATAAAATCCGAGAGAGGATCCATGTATGAAAACAAAGTATAGACTTTGATAGAACGGCTCGATGGTCGTAAGGCTAATGAGTACAGATGGATTTCAAAAGGAAGACGGACAATGATGGTAAATGTCACCATTAAGAAAGCTCGACTTGTCGTTAAGATGTTTTTCGACAAGTTCAAGGAGTTGACTACGATGAGATTTTCTCACTCGTAGCGATGCTAAGAGTCTGTTGGAATTATATTAGCGATTACTGCATTATTTATGAAATCTTGCAGATAGGATGTCAAAACATTGTTTCCTCGACGATTTTAATGAGGAAAGGTTGTATGTGATACAACCGGAAGGTTTTGTCAATCCCGAAAGATGCTAATAAGTATGCAAAGCTCCAGCAATCCTTCTAAGGACTGGAGTGAGCATCTCGGAGTTGGAATGTATGCTTTGATGATGATAAAAATTTTTGGGTTTGTACAAAGTTTATGAGAAACTTGTATTTCCAAAGAAGTGAGTGGGAGCACTATAGAATTTCTGATGAGTATATGTTGTTGACATATTGTTGATCAGAAATGACGTAGAATTTCTGGAAAGCATATAGGGTTATTTTGAAAGTGTTTTTCAATGGAAAGCCTGGATTAAGCTACTTGAACATTGAGCATCAAGATCTATAAGGATAGATCAAAATGCTTAATAATACTTTCAAATGAGCACATACCTTGACATGATCTTGAAGGTGTTCAAGATGCACCAGTCAAAGAAGGAGTTCTTGCCTGAGTTGTAAGGTACGAAGTTAAGACTTAAAGCACGACCACGGCAGAATAGAGAGAAAGGACAAAGGTCGTCCCCTATGCTTAAGACGTAGGCTCTTCAGTATGCTATGCTGTGTACCGCACCTGAAGCGTGCCTTGCCATGAGTCAGTCAAGGGGTACAAGAGTGATCCAAGAATGGCTCACAGGACATCGGTCAAAGTTATCCTTAGTAACTAGTGGACTAAGGAATTTTCTCGATTATGGAGGTGGTAAAAGAATTCGTCGTAAAGGTTACGACGATGCAAGCTTGACACCTATCCGGATAGCTCTGAGTAGAGAGACCGGATACATATAATGGAGCAATAATTTAGAATAGCTCCAAGTAGAACAGTTGTTTGGAATAGCTCCAAATAGAGCGTGGTAGCTGCATCTAGGAGATGACATAGAGATTTGTAAAGCACACACGGATCTGAAAGGTTCAGACCCGTTGACTAAAACCTCTCTCACAAGCAACATGATCAAACATAAAACTCATTGAGTGTTAATCACATAGTGATGTGAACTAGACTACTCACTCTAGTAAACTCTTGGGTATTAGTCACACGGCGATGTGACCTGTGAGTGTTAATCACATGGCGATGTGAACTAGATTATTCACTCTAGTGCAAGTGGGAGACTGTTGGAAATATGCCCTAGAGGCAATAATAAAAGTATTATTATTATATTTCCTTGTTCATGATAATTGTCTTTTATTCATGCTATAACTGTATTATCCGGAAATCATAATACATGTGTGAATACATAGACCACAATATGTCCCTAGTGAGCCTCTAGTTGACTAGCTCGTTGTGATCAACAGATAGTCATGGTTTCCTGGCTATGGACATTGGATGTCGTTGATAATGGGATCACATCATTAGGAGAATGATGTGATGGACAAGACCCAATCCTAAGACTAGCACAAAAGATCGTGTAGTTCATTTGCTAGAGCTTTGCCAATGTCAAGTATCTCTTCCTTCGACCATGAGAGCGTGCAACTCCTGGATACCGTAGGAGTGCTTTGGGTGTATCAAACGTCACAACGTAACTGGGTGACTATAAAGGTGCACTACAGGTATCTCCGAAAGTATCTATTGTTTTATGTGGATCGAGACTGGGATTTGTCACTCCGTGTAGACGGAGAGGTATCTCTGGGCCCACTCGGTAGGACATCATCATATGCGCAATGTGACCAAGGAGTTGATCACGGGATGATGTGTTACGGAACGAGTAAAGTGACTTGCCGGTAACGAGATTGAACAAGGTATTGGATACCGACGATCGAATCTCGGGCAAGTAACATACCGATAGACAAAGGGAATTGAATACGGGATTGATTAAGTCCTTGACATCGTGGTTCATCCGATGAGATCATCGTGGAACATGTGGGAGCCATCATGGGTATCCAGATCCCGCTGTTGGTTATTGACTGGAGAACGTCTCGGTCATGTCTACATGTCTCCCGAACCCGTAGGGTCTACACACTTAAGGTTCGATGACGCTAGGGTTATAAAGGAAGTTTGTATGTGGTTACCGGATGTTGTTCGGAGTCCCGGATGAGATCCCGGACGTCACGAGGATTTCCGGAATGGTCCGGAGGTAAAGATTTATATATGGGAAGTCCTATTTTGGCCACCGGAAAATGTTCGGGATTTTTCGGTATTGTACCGGGAAGGTTCTAGAAGGTTCCGGAGTGGGGCCCACCTGCATGGGGGGACCCACATGGACGTGGGTAGTGGGGGCAAGGCCCCACACCCCTGGTCAAGGCGCACCAAGATCCCCCCTTAGAAGGAATAAGATCATATCCCGAAGGGATAAGATCAAGATCCCTAAAAAGGGGGGATAACAATCGGTGGGGAAGGAAATAATGAGATTTCTTTCCTCCAACCTTGGCCAACGCCCCAATGGACTTGGAGGGCAAGAAACCAGCCCCTCCACCCCTATATATAGTGGGGAGGCGCATGGGAGCTATACACGAAGTTCTCGCACAGCCCTACCTCTCTCCCTACTCCTCCTCTCCCATGGTGCTTGGCGAAGCCCTGCTGGATTGCCACGCTCCTCCACCACCACCACGCTGTTGTGCTGCTGTTGGATGGAGTCTTCCTCAACCTCTCCCTCTCTTCTTGCTGGATCAAGGCGTGGGAGACGTCACCGGGCTGTACGTGTGTTGAACGCGGAGGTGCCGTCCGTTCGGCACTAGGATCTGTTAGAAATATGCCCTAGAGGCAATAATAAAAGTATTATTATTATATTTCCTTGTTCATGATAATAGTCTTTTATTCATGCTATAACTGTATTATCCAGAAATCGTAATACACGTGTGAATACATAGACCATAATATGTCCCTAGTGAGCCTCTAGTTGACTAGCTCGTTGTGATCAACAGATAGTCATGGTTTCCTGGCTATGGACATTGGATGTCGTTGATAACGGGATCACATCATTAGGAGAATGATGTGATGGACAAGACCCAATTCCTAAGCATAGCACAAAGATCGTGTAGTTCATTTGCTAGAGCTTTGCCAATGTCAAGTATCTCTTCCTTCGACCATGAGATCGTGTAACTCCTGGATACCGTAGGAGTGCTTTGGGTGTATCAAACGTCACAACGTAACTGGGTGACTATAAAGGTGCACTACAGGTATCTCCGAAAGTATCTATTGTTTTATGCGGATCGAGACTGGGATTTGTCACTCCGTGTAAACGGAGAGGTATCTCTGGGCCCACTCGGTAGGACATCATCATATGCGCAATGTGACCAAGGAGTTGATCACGGGATGATGTGTTACGAAACGAGTAAAGTGACTTGCCGGTAACGAGATTGAACAAGGTATTGGATACCGACGATCGAATCTCGGGCAAGTAACATACCGATAGACAAAGGGAATTGAATACGGGATTGATTAAGTCCTTGACATCGTGGTTCATCTGATGAGATCATCGTGGAACATGTGGGAGCCATCATGGGTATCCAGATCCCGCTGTTGGTTATTGACTGGAGAACGTCTCGGTCATGTCTACATGTCTCCCGAACCCGTAGGGTCTACACACTTAAGGTTCGATGACGCTAGGGTTATAAAGGAAGTTTGTATGTGGTTACCGAATGTTGTTCGGAGTCCCGGATGAGATCCCAGACGTCACGAGGAGTTCCGGAATGGTCCGGAGGTAAAGATTTATATATAGGAAGTCCTGTTTCGGCCATCGGGACAAGTTTCGGGGTCATCGGTATTGTACCGGGGCCACCGGAAGGGTCCCGGGGGCCCACCGGGTGGGGCCACCTGCCCCGGGGGGCCACATGGGCTGTAGGGGGTGCGCCTTGGCCTACATGGGCCAAGGGCACCAGCCCCAAGAGGCCCATGCGCCTGGGGAAACCCTAAAGGAAGAGTCCCAGCAGGGGAAGGCACCTCCTAGGTGCCTTGGGGGGGGGGGAGGACTCCTCCCCTGGCCGCCGCCCCCTTGGAGATTGGATCTCCTAGGGGCTGGCGCACCCCCCCCTTGGGATCCCTATATATAGTGGGGTAGGAGGGCCTCTCAAACATACCTTATGCCTTTGGTGCAGCCCCTCCCTCTCTCCCAAGTTCTTCTCCTCTCCCATGGTGCTTGGCGAAGCCCTGCGGGATTGCCACGCTCCTCCACCACCAGCACGCCGTTGTGTTGCTGCTGGATGGAGTCTTCCTCAACCTCTCCCTCTCTCCTTGCTGGATCAAGGCGTGGGAGACGTCACCGGGCTGTACGTGTGTTGAACGCGGAGGTGCCGTCCGTTCGGCACTTGATCATCGGTGATCTGAATCACGACGAGTACGACTCCATCAACCCCGTTCACTTGAACGCTTCCGCTTAGCGATCTACAAGGGTATGTAGATGCACTCCCCTTTCTACTCGTTGCTGGTCTCTCCATAGATAGATCTTGGTGTTACGTAGGAAATTTTTTGAATTTCTGCTACGTTCCCCAACAGTGGCATCATGAGCTAGGTCTATTGCGTAGATTCTTTGCACGAGTAGAACACAAAGTAGTTGTGGGCGTTGATGTTGTTCAATATGCTTACCGTTACTAGTCCAATCTTGTTTCGACGGTATTGTGGGATGAAGCGGCCCGGACCGACCTTACACGTACTCTTACGTGAGACAGGTTCCACCGATTGACATGCACTTGGTGCATAAGGTGGCTAGCGGGTGCCAGTCTCTCCCACTTTAGTCGGAACAGATTCGATGAAAAGGGTCCTTATGAAGGGTAAATAGCAATTGGCATATCACGTTGTGGTTTTGCGTAGGTAAGAAACGTTCTTGCTAGAAACCCATAGCAGCCACGTAAAACATGCAAACAACAATTAGAGGACGTCTAACTTGTTTTTGCAGGGTATGCTATGTGATGTGATATGGCCAAAAGGATGTGATGAATGATATATGTGATGTATGAGATTGATCATGTTCTTGTAATAGGATTCACGACTTGCATGTCGATGAGTATGACAACTGGCAGGAGCCATAGGAGTTGTCTTTATTTTTTGTATGACCTGCGTGTCATTGAAGAACGCCATGTAACTTACTTTACTTTATTGCTAAACGCGTTAGCCATAGAAGTAGAAGTAGTCGTTGGCGTGACAACTTCATGAAGACACGATGATGGAGATCATGATGATGGAGATCATGGTGTCATGCCGGTGACAAGATGATCATGGAGCCCCGAAGATGAAGATCAAAGGAGCTATATGATATTGGCCATATCATGTCACTACTCTATTTGATTGCATGTGATGTTTATCATGTTTATGCATCTTGTTTGCTTAGAACGACGGTAGTAAATAAGATGATCCCTTACAAAATTTCAAGAAGTGTTCTCCCCTAATTGTGCACCGTTGCTACAGTTCGTCGCTTCTAAGCACCACGTGATGATCGGGTGTGATGGATTCTTACGTTCACATACAACGGGTGTAAGACAGTTTGACACAGCGAAAACACTTAGGGTTAACTTGACGAGCCTAGCATGTGCAGACATGGCCTCGGAACACGAAGACCGAAAGGTCGAGCATGAGTCGTATGGTAGATACGATCAACATGAAGATGTTCACCGACGTTAACTAGTCCGTCTCACGTGATGATCGGACACGGCCTAGTTGACTCGGATCATGTGATCACTTAGATGACCAGAGGGATGTCTATCTAAGTGGGAGTTCATAAGATGAACTTAATTATCCTAAACATAGTCAAAAAGATTTTGCAAATTATGTCGTAGCTCGCGCTATAGTTCTACTGTTTAGATATGTTCCTAGAGAAAATTATAGTTGAAAGTTGATAGTAGCAATTATGCGGACAGTAGAAAGCTTATGTCCTTAATGCACTGCTCAGTGTGCTGAACCCCAAACATCGTTTGTGGATGTTTCGAACATCGAACATACACGTTTTGATAACTACGTGATAGTTCAGTTAAACGGTTTAGAGTTGAGGCACTAAAGACGTTTTCGAAACGTCACGGAACATATGAGATGTTTCGAGGGCTGAAATTGGGATTTCAGGCTCGTGCCCACGTCAAGAGGTATGAGACCTCCGATGATTTTCTTAGCCTGCAAACTAAGGGAGAAAATCTCAATCGTTGAGCTTGTGCTCAGATTGTCTGAGTGCAACAATCACTTGAATTGAGTGGGAGTTGATCTTCCAGATGAGATAGTGATGTTTCCCCAAAGTCATTGCCACCGAGCTGCTAGAGCTTCGTGATGAACTATAACATATCAGGGATAAATAAAATGATCCTTGAGGTATTCACGATGTTTGACACCGCGAAAGTAGAAATCAAGAAGGAGCATCAATTGTTGATGGTTGGTGAAACCACTAGTTTCAAGAAGGGCAAGGGAACAAAGGGATACTTCATGAAACGGCAATTCAGCTGCTGCTCAAGTGAAGAAACCCAAGTTGAACCCAAACCCGAGACTAAGTGCTTCTGTAATAAGGAACAACCACTGGAGCAGCATTACCCTAGATACTTGGTAGATGAGAAGGCTGGCAAGGTCGATAGAAGTATATTGGATATACATTATGTTAATGTGTACTTTACTAGTACTCCTAGTAGCACCAGGGTATTGGATACCGGTTCGGTTGCTAAGTGTTAGTAACTCGAAATAAAAGCTACGGAATAAAACGGAGACTGGCTAAAGGTGAGCTGACGATATGTGTTGGAAGTGTTTCCAAGGTTGATATGATCAAGCATCGCACGCTCCCTCTACCACCGAGATTGGTGTTTGCGTTGAGCATAGACATGATTGGATTATGTCTATCGCAATACGGTTATTCATTTAAGGAGAATAATGGTTACTCTGTTTATTTGAATAATACCTTCAATGGTCTTACACCTAAAATGAATGGTTTATTGAATCTCGATCGTAGTGATACACATTTTCATGCCAAAAGATATAAGATAGTAATGATAGTACCACTTACTTGTGGCACTGCTGTGTAAGTCATATTGGTATAAAACGCATGAAGAAGCTCCATGTTGATGGATCTTTGGACTCACTCGTTTTTGAAAAGTTTGAGACATGCGAACCATGTCTATTGGTGTATATGCATGAAGAAACTCCATGCAAATGGATCGTTCGGACTCACTTGATTTTGAATCACTTGAGATATGCAAATCATACCACATGGGCAAGATGACTGAAAAGCCTCATTTTCAGTAAGATGGAACAAGATAGCAACTTGTTGGAAGTAACACATTTTGATGTGTGCAGTCCAATGAGTGCTGAGGCATGCAGTGAATATTGTTATGTTCTTACTTCACAGATGATTCGAGTAGATGTTGAGAATATTTACTTGATGAAACACATGTCTGAATTATTGAATGGTTCAAATAATTTCAGAGTGAAGTAGAAGATCATTGTGACAAGAGGATAAAATGTCTATGATATGATCATAGAGATGAATATCTGAGTTACGAGTTTTGGCACACAATTAAGACATTGTGGAAATTGTTTCGCAATTAATACCGCCTGGAACACCATAGTGTGATGGTGTGTCCGAACATCATAGTTGCACCCTATTGGATATGGTGCGTACCATGATGTCTCTTATCGAATTACCACTATTGTTCATGGGTTAGGCATTAGAGACAACCACATTCACTTTAAATAGGGCACCACGTAATTCTGTTGAGATGACACCGTATGAATTATGGTTTAGAGAAACCTAAGTTGTCGTTTCTTAAAGGTTTGGGACTGCGACGCTTATGTGGAAAAGTTTCAGGTTGATAAGCTCGAACCCAAAGCGGATAAAATGCATCTTCATAGGAAACCCAAAATAGTTGGGTATACCTCCTAATTCAGATCCGAAAGCAATAAGGGATTGTTTCTAGAATCGGGTCCTTTCTCGAGGAAAGGTTTCTCTCGAAAGAGTTGAGTGGGAGGATGGTGGAGACTTGATGAGGTTATTGAACCATCACTTCAACCAGTGTGTAGCAGGGCACAGGAAGTTGTTCCCGTGGCACCTACACCAATTGAAGTGGAAGCTTATGATATTGATCATGAAGTTTCGGATCAAATCACTGCCGTACCTCGTAGGGTGACAAGGATACGTACTACTTCAGAGTGGTACGGTAATCCTGTCTTGAAAGTCATGTTGCTGGACAACAATGAACCTACGAGCTATGGAGAAGCGATGGTGGGCCCGAATTCCGACAAATGGTTAGAAGCCATGAAATCCGAGATAGTATCCATATATCAGAACAAAGCATGGACTTTGGTGGACTTGCCCGATGATCGGCAAGCCATTGAGATAAATGGATCTTTTAAGAAGAAGACGGACGTGGATGGTAATGTCACCATCTATGAAGCTCGACTTGTGGCGAAGTGTTTTCCGACAAGTTCAAGGAGTTGACTACGATGAGATTTTCTCACTCGTAGCGATGCTTAAAGTCCGTCGGAATCATGTTAGCATTAGCTGCATTTATGAAATCTGGCAGATGGATGTCAAGACAAGTTTCCTTACTAGTTTTCGTAAGGAAAGGTTGTATGCAATACAATCAGAAAAGTTTTGTCGATCCTAAGGATGCTAAAAGGTATGCTAGCTCCAGCGATCCTTCTAAGGACTGGAGTAAGCATCTCGGAGTTGGAATGTACGCTTTGATGAGATGATCAAAGATTTTGGATTTATACAAAGTTTATGAGAAACTTGTATTTCCAAAGAAGTGAGTGGGAGCACTATAGAATTTCTGATGAGTATATGTTGTTGACATATTGATGATCAGAGATGATGTAGAATTTCTAGAAAGCATATAGGGTTATTTGAAAGTGTTTTTCAATGGAAAGCCTGGATTAAGCTACTTGAACATTGAGCATCAAGATCTATAAGGATAGATCAAAATGCTTAATAATACTTTCAAATGAGCACATACCTTGACATGATCTTGAAGGTGTTCAAGATGGACCAGTCAAAGAAGGAGTTCTTGCCTGAGTTGTAAGGTACGAAGTTAAGACTTAAAGCTCGACCACGGCAGAATAGAGAGAAAGGACGAAGGTCGTCCCCTATGCTTAAGACGTAGGCTCTTCAGTATGCTATGCTGTGTACCGCACCTGAAGTGTGCCTTGCCATGAGTCAGTCAAGGGGTACAAGAGTGATCCAAGAATGGCTCACAGGACAGCGGTCAAAGTTATCCTTAGTAACTAGTGGACTAAGGAATTTTCTCGATTATGGAGGTGGTAAAAGAGTTCGTCGTAAAGGTTACGACGATGCAAGCTTGACACCTATCCGGATAGCTCTGAGTAGAGAGACCGGATACATATAATGGAGCAATAATTTAGAATAGCTCCAAGTAGAACAGTTGTTTGGAATAGCTCCAAATAGAGCGTGGTAGCTGCATCTAGGAGATGACATAGAGATTTGTAAAGCACACACGGATCTAAAAGGTTCAGACCTGTTGACTAAAACCTCTCTCACAAGCAACATGATCAAACATAAAACTCATTGAGTGTTAATCACATAGTGATGTGAACTAGACTACTGACTCTAGTAAACTCTTGGGTATTAGTCACATGGCGATGTGACCTGTGAGTGTTAATCACATGGCGATGTGAACTAGATTATTGACTCTAGTGCAAGTGGGAGACTGTTGGAAATATGCCCTAGAGGCAATAATAAAAGTATTATTATTATATTTCCTTGTTCATGATAATAGTCTTTTATTCATGCTATAACTGTATTATCCGGAAATCGTAATACACGTGTGAATACATAGACCACAATATGTCCCTAGTGAGCCTCTAGTTGACTAGCTCGTTGTGATCAACAGATAGTCATGGTTTCCTGGCTATGGACATTGGATGTCGTTGATAACGGGATCACATCATTAGGAGAATGATGTGATGGACAAGACCCAATCCTAAGCATAGCACAAAGATCGTGTAGTTCGTTTGCTAGAGCTTTGCCAATGTCAAGTATCTCTTCCTTTGACCATGAGATCGTGTAACTCCTGGATACCGTAGGAGTGCTTTGGGTGTATCAAACGTCACAACGTAACTGGGTGACTATAAAGGTGCACTACAGGTATCTCCGAAAGTATCTATTGTTTTATGCGGATCGAGACTGGGATTTGTCACTCCGTGTAAACGGAGAGGTATCTCTGGGCCCACTCGGTAGGACATCATCATATGCGCAATGTGACCAAGGAGTTGATCACGGGATGATGTGTTACGGAACGAGTAAAGTGACTTGCCGGTAACGAGATTGAACAAGGTATTGGATACCGACGATCGAATCTCGGGCAAGTAACATACCGATAGACAAAGGGAATTGAATACGGGATTGATTAAGTCCTTGACATCGTGGTTCATCCGATGAGATCATCGTGGAACATGTGGGAGCCAACATGGGTATCCAGATCCCGCTGTTGGTTATTGACCGGAGAACGTCTCGGTCATGTCTACATGTCTCCCGAACCCGTAGGGTCTACACACTTAAGGTTCGATGACGCTAGGGTTATAAAGGAAGCTTGTATGTGGTTACCGAATGTTGTTCGGAGTCCCGGATGAGATCCCGGACGTCACGAGGAGTTCCGGAATGGTCCGGAGGTAAAGATTTATATATAGGAAGTCCTGTTTCGGCCATCGGGACAAGTTTCGGGGTCATCGGTATTGTACCGGGACCACCGGAAGGGTCCCGGGGGCCCACCGGGTGGGGCCACCTGCCCCGGGGGGCCACATGGGCTGTAGGGGGTGCGCCTTGGCCTACATGGGCCAAGGGCACCAGCCCCAAGAGGCCCATGCGCCTGGGGAAACCCTAAAGGAAGAGTCCCAGCAGGGGAAGGCACCTCCTAGGTGCCTTGGGGGGGGGGGGGGAGGACTCCTCCCCTGGCCGCCGCCCCCTTGGAGATTGGATCTCCTAGGGGCTGGCGCACCCCCCCTTGGGATCCCTATATATAGTGGGGTAGGAGGGCCTCTCAAACATACCTTATGCCTTTGGTGCAGCCCCTCCCTCTCTCCCAAGTTCTTCTCCTCTCCCATGGTGCTTGGCGAAGCCCTGCGGGATTGCCACGCTCCTCCACCACCACCACGCCGTTGTGTTGCTGCTGGATGGAGTCTTCCTCAACCTCTCCCTCTCTCCTTGCTGGATCAAGGCGTGGGAGACGTCACCGGGCTGTACGTGTGTTGAACGCGGAGGTGCCGTCCGTTCGGCACTTGATCATCGGTGATCTGAATCACGACGAGTACGACTCCATCAACCCCGTTCACTTGAACGCTTCCGCTTAGCAATCTACAAGGGTATGTAGATGCACTCCCCTTTCTACTCGTTGCTGGTCTCTCCATAGATAGATCTTGGTGTTACGTAGGAAATTTTTTGAATTTCTGCTACGTTCCCCAACAGGATCATCGGTGATTTGAATCACGACGAGTACGACTCCATCAACCCCGTTCACTTGAATGCTTCCGCTTAGCGATCTACAAGGGTATGTAGATGCACTCTCTTTCTACTCGTTGCTGGTCTCTCCATAGATAGATCTTGGTGACACGTAGGAAAATTTTGAATTTCTGCTACGTTCCCCAACACTTTGAACACCGGCGGGCGCAGCGGCTAGCCTCCACCAACAACGCGCCGGTCGTGCGGGGGACGAAGAACATCGACGGCCGCCGCCTGTGGTGGGGCGCCCCCGGCCGCACGCTCCACGCCGTCCTCCAGCACCTCGTGGGCGGCAACGAGCTGCCATTGACGTACCCTGCCGTCCCTGTCCCGCGGCGGAGCGGCGGCCAATGGATGCCAAGGAGGACGGTGTCCTCTTCTTCCTCCTCCCGCTCCTCCTCCCACTCCTCCGGGTCACCGGCGCTGTTCAACGTCAAGGCCGAGCCCGCGGAGATGCCGCTCGGCCGGCGCACCTGCAACCCCGCGTCGTCAAGCCGAAGACGAAGCCGGGGCTCGCCGCCGTGAAGACGGAGCCAGGGCTCTCCGCCGTGAAGACGGAGCCGGAGCTCGACGACGCGGCGATCTTGAAGTGGGCCCACGAAGACTGGGCGCGAACGTTGCTGGAGCGCCAGTGCTGCGCCCTAGAGCAGATCGCCGCTCGGCGCCGTGGCCGCAACAAGGGAGGCGTCGTCGTGCTCGACGATGACAGCGACGACGACGCGCCGCCACCGGTCCGCCACGGCGACCCCGGGCAGGGGTCCAGCAGGGGCGGCCGCGTTAAGGAGGAGAAGGACGACGAGGACAACGGCGGGGACGGCGACTTCGCCGCGCTCATCGCTGTCTTCGGGCTGTAGTTGCGGCCTTTTTTTAAGTATTTAACTTTGCTATGTAAAAAACTATTTAAGTCGCCTTTGGCCGAATCTTTGTCCCTTTGGCCGAATTTTAGCCGAATCTTTGTTCAAAAAACTTGAAATAAAGGCGTCTAGGGGGCGATCCTGGGACCGGCGGCTAGGAACTCGATGGCCGCCAAGCCGAGTTTTAACAGGTTCGCCTCCAGGCGACGATTTTATGAGCCCCCCGGCTGGAGATGCTCTTTAAGCTTGCAAGCACGCGTTAACCGACTACAACATGTTATGTCCTACGATAGTTTGTTGCCTCATATAGGCAAGATTCCCCCGCAAAGAAAAAGGCTAGGTTGGGTTTATTAGATTGAGTAGACGGGTTGAGGTGTCACAAAAAGACTGCCACATAAGATAAGAATATGTGTTGTGATGTCTTTAGCGAACTAAACACTCTTATATTAGTTTACGGAGGGAGTACTAACGAGTTTAGCGAGTTACTTGTGAAATTCGTTAAGTTTGACGAACTAAAATCAATGAATGACTCTGTTCATTAAGAAGCAAGCTACGAGCTTGATGAGTTGAACTATCGAGAACTCATTAAGTTTGCAAACTACGAGCTTTGGTCCAACCCTAATATCACATACCATTGCAGAGAAAGACTCGTCAAAGTAGCATATTGCCGTCGTTGTCATCACTTCATCCCAAGGAGCATCACCAGGCTTCCTTTACCCTTAGCAAACCACTCTAACTTCGCTGCGTACAACCATCGACCAATCCACTCCGAAGAGGTCGTGCGAAAACATATAAAGACCATGCCAATCACTTAGTTATCCATGGTAAAGACAATGCAACTTTGATTCTGATGAAGAGCTAAGAAGGAGAACTATGCAACTTGGACGGCTGGACGTGCTAAGGGCATGGCCAATGCGTAGCCCCATGGTGATGCCACGTAGGCCACATATGATCGGATATCAGAAAAAGTAAGTTCAGATGGAGCAGCAGGATCCTCTGCAGAAGGCGGGTGCTTGGGGAGAAAAAATATGATCCGGTGCATAAAGTTAAAAAGATTGAAGAGGAGAGTAGAGATGCATGTGTAGTGGGAGTATTTAGACTCTGTTTTTTTTATGAGTTCCACTATTGATAGCTTGCATTGGGGAGAAAAAAAAAGTCAATGTAGATGCCTCAAGTTATTTTTTATCACGGGGCATCTGTATTCATATGTCATCATTGTACATGCAGTCAGGTGCAGTATAGCCACGTCATGTTAAAGAACAAATAGTATGACGTATTATCCTTTGGAAAAAGGAAGAAGAAAAGGTAGTCCGTAGTAGGAGTATACCTTTGTAGGTGGCCAAAACCAAGAAGGAGGCTGAACGTACGCAAGCCCATAGTTTTACCTGTGCTGACGATGCGCTGGTGCCCAGGATTAGGTTCAGAGAGAAGAGTCGGCAACATGATTAGATTGTGTGACGAGGGCGCGCACGGATGAAGAGTCGGCGAGGATGCCGCCGGCCTGTACGTAGAGCGGCCATGCATGTGAATCAGTAGGCGCGAAGGAAGCAGTTGTGGCTCCTCATTTTGCTCTAGCTTCTGACTGTTCCAGAACGAGAATTAGCCGCGTGTTTCAAAAAAAAAAAAGAGAATGGCGAGGAGGAGCGTGGGCCGACGTGGCGCCTCGATCCACTCTGGCGCAGCGTGGATGATGTCTCTGCACATGCACGCACGCGCAGCAATATCATACTCCCTCCATTCCAAAATACAATGTGCCCGCGCTTTCCAAGATCCAACTTTGAGCATAAATTTAACCAACGAGACCAACTACGACGGGAGAAAAAATTATATAATTGAAAACTTCTTTCGAATACGAATTCACTGATATAATTTTTGTTCCGGCCGCAATCAGTCCTGGTAGTTAAATTTACGGTCAAAGTTAAAATACGTGGATATAGAAAACACTACATTATGGAATGGAGGAAGTACAGTAGAGATCACATGTCGGCGTCGGTGCAGTAGACTGAAGCAGTAGCAAAAGAAAAAGTAAAGAGCAAAATTGCCAGATGGATGTGGGTGGATCCAGGCCCCGGTCCAACCCAGCACCAACGTTCCGCGCACACGCGCAACACCGCCGCTCTGACGATCCTCGAGCTGGCCACGAGGAAGAACAATTCGCAGTTCGCAATTCGCACCTCCCACTGCCCCACATCCCCAAACCCAATAAGGACCCGCCACGTCGTCCCTTTTAACCACTCCCGTTCTCCTCCCGTCTCCATGGCCGTCCGCTTTGACCATTGACCCAGCCAGGGCCACCCGACCGGCCGCAATACAAAACCGAAAATGAATAAACAAGCACGTGTGCACGGAACGCCGAGGACCAGCTCAGCTGCAGCTCCCGTTGAATCGTCCAACTTCCGAGGTCAAACCCCCGTCCAACCATGGCGAGACGAGAGCCCGGAGGGAATACATATACACCTCCCCCCTCAGATCCACACGCCGCAATCCTCGTGCTCACTGCCCACCCAGCTCATCCATCTCCAGATCTCCTCCTCCAGCACCATCATCTAGAAGCTTCTCGAAGGCAGGCACTATACACTTCTCTTCTCTCGCTATGGGCAATGGGCTGTCTCCGTGCGTGAGCATGCCGGCGGCCGCTGAGGCGCCCGCGGCGGCCAGGCTGGTGTACTGGGGCGGGCGGACGAGGGCGCTGCCGGTCACCGACGACGAGGAGGGCGAGGGCGAGGGCAACGGCGGTGTCCTCTGCACGGCCGCGGACGTGACGGCGGAGCTGCTCCCGGCCGACCACGTGGTCTGCCCGGCCGACTCCTTCTTCGTCGGCCTCCCGGTCCCCGTCGCGTTGCCGGGGGAGCGGCTGCTGCCCGGCCGGACCTATTTCGTGCTCCCCCGCCGCCTCCTCTCCTCCCCCTCCCCCGGCGGCAAGGCGGCCGTGCTCACCGCGGCCACGCTCGCGTCGCTGTCGGCCGCGCCGGGGGGCAGGAAGACGGTGCAGCTCGCCGGCCCCGGCCAGTGCCCATTCGAGTACGTCAAGGGCGGCGAGGACGGCGCCGCGGCGCTCATCCGGGTCCTGCCGCAGTTCATCGAGAAGGTCATCACCTGCGACGGCGGCAACGGCAACGCCGATGCTGCCAGCCGGCGCGGGCCGGGCAAGGTGGCTGCGACGGGGACGGAGCTGTGCAGCACGCCGGAGCTGAAGCGGCACTACGCGCAGCTCGTGGGCGCCAAGGGCCGCCCGTGGTCGCCGAGGCTGGAGACCATCTCCGAGCGCAGCAAGAGGAGGATCTTCTCGTCGCCGGCCAGACTGCTGTTGTCTTCGCAATGATATAATTAGCTAATGAGCCTAGATCGTTCTGGATTAGAGATTAATGGGGATTAATTAGGTAGCGAACATAGCGTTCGATTTTACTTGTACAATAGTTGGAACTGAAATACAAATGTACAAATTTGTCGAAAACATTTACAAATGTATGTAAGATTTTTGGATCCTACAAGTCATGGCACCCTCTCTCGTTTCCGTAAACTGACCGGGCTGTCCGTTCGAACGTTTAGGGTCGGTTTATGGGTCCGGCTGTAGATACTCGCAGGACATCCAATGGCATCCTTTGAAATCGTTTGATCAGATTGTCCATTTTATCCTTTCTCCCAGCGCGTTGCACACACTGTGGATGTGCTCGCCCCTTCGCAGTCATCTTTAGTAAACCGTGCTCGCAGCACCCCCCCCCCCCCCCCAATCGGCGAAGCTTGCAGTGCCACCACTAGATTTGCTCCTGCAACATGTGCAAGACGAGAGTCGCGCTGTCGTCAACACACGTCTTCCCTCGTTGCGGCAACGTCGCTCGCCATACCCAGCCTCGCGGTACCATTCCGACAGTCGAAGGCCTCGTAGCTCCATTGGTAGGGTTGCAACCAGGGGCGGAGCCAGCCCAGCGGGCCGCCCCGGGCCCTCTTCGTGTACTGTAGTGATGTGCACAGTAATTCGCTCCAATCTAGGAAGAAATTGGGCCTCACGCCCCAGGCCTGGGCCCTGGGGGCCCGGGGCCTGTATCCGCCACTGGTTGCAACACTCATTGGCTGACGGCCCCTTCCGGCGACCCACCAGCTCCCCCACTCCCGCTAGGGTCCTCCTCCCCCCGCCCCCGCCGGCGGGCCCTAGGCCTCTCCCGCAGCCGTCGCCCGCCCGGCGCGGCACCCCGCTCCCGCTCCCGCCGCCGCTCGCCCCGCCCCCCTTCTCCGTCCCGCCACCTCCGCCGTCTCCCCGGGAGGCGGCCGGGGCGGCGCGCGACCCCCTTCCGCCTCGACCGCCCCCTCCGCCCTTCCCTCCCGTCGGCGGCGGTCGCCCTCGGATCTGACCGGGTGGTGTCGGCGGCGGTGGGCCGTTCCTTACCCGCACGCGCTCCTCCTTCCTGGGGTGGGGGGAGGCGGCGGTGATGCTCGATCGTGGCGGTCCGGCGTCCTGTGGTGCGGAGGCCGGCGGCACTCGTCGTGGTGGTGCCGCTTCTTGGCGGCGGGGCGGTCCGGTGGTGCTGGTCGGCCGGTGGCGTGTCCTCGACCTAGATCTGGGCCCGTAGGGTCCCTTCTGGGTCCTTGCGGGTCAGCTCCGGCGCGACCGCGACGCTCTCTGTATGGGGAGGCAGGGGAGTGGCTTGGACTGGGACAGCAACGCCGACGACGTGCCAGCTGCTGCATGGAGGCGGGAGCTATCCGGGCCTGTAGGGCCACGGTCCCGGTAGGCTCCTGCTATGGCGTCCGGTCGGCTACCGTCATGGATGGTGGAGGTGGGGCCCTCCCGTATGCCGACGGTGCCGCTACGCTAGTCCCGACTCCTCTTCTTCGTTGTGTAGACCATCTTCGTGGGCCCGTGGTGAGACAGCGTGGGAAGCTTCGTGTCCGTGTTGGCGCTAGGTGGTGGTCGGTTTGGTGGCGAGCTCCGAAGTGCCTGAGGTAGTGGCTGGGATCAAGAGAAATCCCTGTTGGCTTGGCCGACACCGACGCCGTGGCGCCTGAGGGTGCCGCCGGACCTTCCTGAAGGGCGACGAAGGAGGTGGACGGGCGGCGTCTAGGTTAGGAGCACGGCGGCGGTGCTCGAAGTATGCGAAGAACCCGACAGCATGACGAAGACCGGCGCGGACGGTGGCGTTCCCGCGCCAAGGGAGGTGGCGCGACGCATACCACGGGAAGTCAACGCGCGTGGACGACGAAGTGGACCGTGGGCCGCCGCGCTATGGCCCGAAGGGGTGACGCAGCGGAGGCGGGCAGGTCTGGGTGACGGCGGGAAGACCTCGGGGCGGCGGCAGGGACCGCGGGCCGCGGTGCGACAGCCCGAAGGGGCGGCGCGGCGGAGGAGCGCGGGTCGGTGCAACCGCGGGGGACGGCCTCTGGACGGCGGCGTGGACCGCGTGCCACGCTCGCTACGGCCCGACGGGGCGACGCAGTGGTGGCGCGAGGGTCGGTGCCGCCACGGGGACGACCTAGAGCGGACAGCCTCTAGGCGGCGGTGGACCGCGGGCCGCGGTACTACGGCCGGAAGGGGTGACGCAATGGTGATGCGTGTCGGTGCAGCTGGGAGAAGAAATACGGGGCGGCAGTGCTGCGGCCCGACACAGCGACAACCCATTGCTCGATTGGTAGAGGGGCACGCTGAACACGGGACCGTCTTCACGGGGCCCGCGGAGGCGCGCGCCACCGACGGGTCAGGTCGGTCGCACGGCGTAGATGAGGCGGATCGCGGCGGCGGGCGGGTGATCAATCCGATTGCGCGCGAGGTCGGGGACGCCGCTCGGTGAAGGCACGGTGGTAGCGGAGTCCGAGATGAAGCCGGCGGCGCCGGGCAGCAGGGCGGCTATGATTGACCGCCACATGGCGTGAGGCCGTCGGGTCGGGATGATTCACGAGTCCCGGTCGGAGCAGGGCGGTGACGGTCGACGTAGATCGACGGGCGGGCCGTCGCGCGAACGGCGGCGGTGAAGGGCCGCCGCATGACGCGAGGTCGCCGGGTCGGGGCGACCGGCGGGCCGACGCAATGACGCCGCGCGAGGCCGCCAAGTCGGTCAAGAAGCCGGCAGATCGCGCCGGTGTTGGAGTAGAGGCGCACGGAATCGACGGCGGCGGTGGGCGACGCAAACTGGGTCAGATGGACCAAAAAACAAAATAGAAGACACCGATCAAAGCAACCAACGAGAAAGAGAAAATCCGGATCAAAGGATCAGAAAAAAAAACTCTCTAGGGCAGCCGGCCAACACAGCCGGCGGACAAACCTTAGGTATGGACGGCGCGGCCCCAGGCGACGGTCATGGAGGCCGACCGCCCCAGAGGCAGCGCGCGGGTGCGGAAGCGGCGGCAGCTAGGGTTTAGAACCCGAAAACTGATACCGTGTTAGAAGAGAGAGAGGATTAGGTGGAATAGTTGTTGTATTGCTTGAGCCTCGTGTGCATATATATATATATATATATATATATATATATATATATATATATATATATATATATATAAGTTACATGATTTACTTGGAGTATAAGGCAAGCCAGAATATTTCCTAGTCTAACATATGTTTCCTGATACAATCACGTTACTCAATAAGGATTCTTGATTGGTCGTCTATGGTGCAGTTGAAGTTGCTTGCTCGGGGAGAAGTAATGACGACGAAAGTTGATGTCAACCTCGACTGAGTTCCCCTGTGTTAATCTTTGGTGGTAGCCACATCAGTTGGAGTGCCCTATTCTTTGGGTGTGATGTATCGGTTTTCGCCTGATTTTTTGTCAATCATTCAAGCAATTTTCTTCTTCTTAATTATTGGATAGATCTCTAAGTGTTGTCTACAGTAAAGATCCAAAATATAAGAATCCAAATAGTTCATGATCTTCGGCACAAGAAGACATTAAATGCGGTTGGTGCGAAATATTAACTATTATGAGCAGACAACTTAGATAACAACATGGATGAATCAACTTAGAAGATATATCGATATGCATATCTAACAAGAATGCAGATCCTACTAAAAAAGCGCGAATGATCAGCCTAACGCATTGACGGTTCACACACAAGAGTGCTACCTCAATTCCAAAATATAAGACGTTTTGGTAGGGTATTATATTATGGAATGGAGGTAGATGCTAGAATATTCACAAAAATGTAGATACTACTGCTAGTAATAATTCTATCCAACACACTTTATTTCCAAAAGTAACTCCTTTTAGAAATTTAGGACAGTATAACCGAACCACTTCCGAGCCCTCACACGCTATCAGCACTTCTAGCTGTTCGATTTGGCGTCTCGGTCATTTCCAGCCGTTCAATGATCGTTAATTGCTAGCAGTTTCACAGTTGAAGCATGCTGGTTCATTGGGCTGTGTGGTCCATCTCCGTGCTTGCCGTAAAAAGGCCCAGATAGTCTATCAGATCCAGCTAACACAATGGCAAGCCCCTAAAAGGACGGCATTTCCTAAACGGCGCCCGTAGCGTCCGTTATAGGCTTAACCGTACAGGACGCACACCCCACGCACCGCCCTGGGCTGGCCCACTTTACTTTTCTTTTTCTGTTTTAGAGGCGCAAAACGAGAGCGTGTGCAACGTGACTAGAACTCCCAATCTCCTGGCGTAGTGTTCGTTCTCACAACCAACAAGCCACCCTCCTTGACTTGTTTACTCAAAGCTTTTTCCTTCTTATACTCTTCGTTATTTTTCTTTTTTTCCTGGAATGCTTTCGTTTGTTTTTTTATTTTTTATTTTATTTTCTTTTTCGTTTTTTGGAACAGTTTTTTTGCTAAACTTTTTTAAAATACATTTTTTAACATTCGTGAACTTTTTTCAAATTTGATGAACTTTTTCAAATTCAATGAACGTTTTTCGAATTTGATGAACCTTTTCAAATTCAATGAACTTTTTTTTGAATTCTGTGAACATTTTTCAAATTTGGTGAACTTTTCTCAAAATTAGTGAACCTTTTTTCAAACTTGGTGAACTTTTCAAAAAACTTTGATGAACTGTTTTTTAAGTTACAAAAAATATTCGTGAACTTTTTTCCAAAATCGATGAACCTTTTTCCATTTTTGATGAACTTTTTTCATGATTGGTGAACTTTTTTCGAATTCGTGAACCCTTTTTGAAAATCCGTGAACTCTTTTCCAAATCAATGACCTTTTTTTCGAAATCGATGAACCTTTTCCAACTTTATGAACTTTGTTTTTCAAAAAATTGAACTTTTTTTGAATTCTTGAACCTTTTTTTGAAAACCCGTTAACTCTTTTTCAAATTGATGAACTTTTTTCATGATTGGTGAACTTTTTCTTCAAAAAAATTAAACTCTTTCGATTTTATGAACCCTTTTTGAAAATCTGTGAACTCCTTTTCTAATAGAATGATTTTTTTCAAAATATGTGATTTTTCTTTTCAAATCCGATGAACTTTTTAAAAATCGATGAACCTTTTCCAGATTTGTGAACTTTTCTTCAAAAATGATGAACTTTTTCTAAAGTGATGAACTTTTTCAAGTTCACGGTTATTTTAAATAATCAGAAAACTAAGTGCATTAAATAGCGTGGCCGCATGTCCTTATATTATTGATACTTTCCTCATCCACTAGAGTCGAGTAGGTCTACTGGTTATGTGCGCTAGTACGTGAAGTTAATGTCTCGAGTTCGAATCCTGAACAGGGTGACCTTTTTTTGCGCTTTTTCGCTCGTTCAGGTTGTGGCAACCGGGCGCATCGACTTTGTTGGGCCAGGCCCAGGTGGGCAGCGCGTGGGCGCCAGTACCTGTTAGCGGCGCCAAAAGCGCTGCTTAGGAGCTCCCCAAAAAAAGCCCATTTCCTTCCTTGCTGGCTGTTTGCTAGATAACCACCACGCGTCCAAGAATACTCTGCTTTCCGTCGGTGTCCACGACCTAGCGGGCGGCAGCGGCGGCGGAGTCCACCGTTTCCTCCGGCGATTAGTTCGCCGGAGTACACCAATTCCTCACATTCTGCCGGCTCTCCCCGGTAGAGCGGGAGTCTTTGAGGGCCCAAGGAGGCGCGGGGTGAGCTCGTATGGCGGAACCACCGGCGACAGGGGGAGGAAGTGGGGGAGCGAAGGAAGACTTGGAGAGGATGGCAGCGCAGTCCGACTCTGCGGTCGAAGATGAGAACCACCTGGGAGACGGCGGTAAGAAGGGGGCCGCAGGGAGTGGAAGTGGAAGCCAGGGGCGGGAGGGAGCAGATGGGGAGTACCATGCTTGGGGACCTCCCGCAAGTCTTGAGGATAGATTTGAAGGTCTGCACCTACGTGGAGAGGAGGAAGTTGAACTCGATTTCAGTGCTGAATTTGAAGATCTAGTCAAGGACATTAGGTGGCTGGCGATATTCAGAGTTCATACAACTCGTCAGTTCAGCCATTCAGCTCTGTACAACGCGATGCGCACGGCATGGTCGTCGTCCCAACAAGTTATCTTCAAACCAAAGGGTGTCAACCTGTTCATTGCACAATTTAGTTGTTTGGGGGATTGGAAGAGGGTGATGGACAGTGGCCCCTGGTTGTTCAGGAACGCGGCTGTTGTGATCCAGGAATACGACGGGTTTAGCAATGTTAATGAATACAAGCTGGATAAGATCCCAGTTTGGGCAAGAATTGAAGGGGTGCCCGAGGGTTTGATGCGGAAGAAAGAGCTAGCAGAGAAGGTAGCCCGCAAGGCAGGGGAACCGCCAATAACGGTGGTAGTGAATGAAGGCTTCATCAATACCGCCAAATTTCTTAGGGCCAGAGTGTTTCTTGATGTTCATGTGCCTCTGGTCAGGTTTGTGCCCATAACCTTGAAGGAGAGGAAAAAGTACCCAGTTTACTATGAAAAGCTTCCCGACTTTTGCTACTTTTGTGGCCTGATGGGGCACCAAGTGGAGGAGTGCAGGGATGGTGTGCACGATCCTACTGCTTGTGAACGGGGAGAATGGCTTTTGTGGAACTTTGAAAATACTATGCCAAAATAGAATGGGGGGAGAGGAGGAGGCAGAGGTGGGGAAGATAGGGGAGGAAGTGCTTCAGGAGGTAGAGGAGGTTGGGGTCGAGGGAGCATGGCTCGTGGCAGCACCAAAAGTGATACAAATGAGGCCACTGAAATGGAGTATAGTACTCAAGATGTTAGATATGGTATTGACCCGGGACAACATGGAGTAAGGAAAAGGCTGGTTGGCCCAGATGGCACTGTCAATGCGAACGGGACTGATGCAGTTCCTATTATGCCAGGCACTGTTGCTGAAAAAATTCTTCAGATTGAGGCAGCTCCAGTAGCGAATGACGCAAATGCAGGGACCCCTGGCAAGCAACCTATTGTAAAGAGGCGTAGGCGGGGAGATGATGGAGCTGATGGTGAAGTGGATCCTATAACTGAGGCGGCATCCCATGTGGATGGCTGCCAAACCAATGAGAACCCTGTGCTGGAACTGTCGTGGGATTAGCGACCCCGCGACAGTTTGTGAGCTCCGGGAGCTCATACAGGAGTGTGCGCCATCGGTGGTTTGTATTGTGGAAACACAGTTATCAAAACAGCGTGTGGAAGGCCTGACGGCGATGTTAGGTTTTGAAGGTGGTTTTGCGGTGGCTAGTAGCGGGAGGAGTGGAGGCTTGGGTGTTTTCTGGAGGCATGGTTTGTACTTGAGAGTCAAGAACTTCTCAAGGTATCATATTGATGCCTGGGTAGCTGAACCGGGAAAGGAGGATTGGAGGCTGACGTGTTTCTATGGAGAGGCCAACAGATCACTTAGGCAAAATACTTGGAACACTATGGCTAGACTGCAAGGTGAATCAACCCTACCATGGTTATGTATCGGGGATTTCAATGGAATTTTGAGAAGAGAAGAACAAATGAGGCCGAACGAGCGGGACCGTGCTCAAATGGAGGGATTTAGAGAGGCGGTGGATGTATGCGGTCTGGCTGATATTGGCTATGTGGGGCTTGACTGGACTTTTGAAAAGAAGGTTCATGGGGGACAATTCTGTCATGTACGCCTTGACAGGGCACTTGCATTGCCGGACTAGAGTGCTTATGTTCCCCTTTGCAACTCTTCGTCATCTACAAGCAGCAAAGTCGGATCACTCTCCGATTGTTTTAGGTAATGATCTTGATGATGTAAACAACCGCATTGCAATAAAAAAACCTTTCCGTTTTGAGCGCATGTGGGAGACCCACAATGATTTTTTCCCTCTGATTGATTGCCTGTGGTCAGCGGAAAAAGGGGGGACACTTCAGGAACTAAAATCGAAGTTGGAACAGCTTGCTGATTCCCTGGCAAGATGGGGATCCAGAACCTTTGGGTATGTTCGAGCTGAACTTAGAACTCCGAAGCGGCGATTAGCTAAGCTGAGAGCTGATTCTTCGAGAAGTGGACCATCACATGAGGAGATTAAATTGCAAGAAAGGATAGTGGAGCTGAACTTCCGGGAAGAAATCATGTGGAGGCAACGTTCCCGTATCCAATGGCTCGCTGAGGGCGACGGTAATACAAATTTTTTTCACCAGAAAGCAACAATGAGAAAGAGGAGAAACCGTATATCTCGGCTAACAAGGGAAGATGGTACCGTTTGTTCTGATGAGGAGGAGATCAGAGATATGGCAAGACAATTTTATAAAAATTTATATGCTTCAGAGGGTACTGTAGGCATGGAGGAGGTGTTGTCACACATACCCAGAAAGGTGAATGAGGAGATGAATGATATGCTATGCGCCCCATACAAAGACTCGGAAGTCAAGGAAGCCCTTTTTCAAATGTTCCCAACCAAAGCACTGGGCCCTGATGGCTTCCCAGCGCATTTCTTTCAGAAAAATTGGGGTGTTTGTGGGGAGGAAGTAACCAAGGTAGTACTAAGAGTGCTTAATGGGGAAGAGTCTCCGGAGGTGGTTAACAGGACGTTTATCATTATGATCCCTAAGGTATTGAATCCAACCACCCTATCACAGTTTTGACCGATTAGCCTGTGCAATGTGATTTTCAAAATCATATCAAAAGTTCAGTCCAATCGGTTGAAGAGGATTTTACCAGAGATTATTTCACATGAGCAATCAGCGTTCGTACCGGGGCGACTGATCACCGACAATATCATAGCAGCTTACGAGTGTTTACATTTTATGAAACGCTCAAGAAGTAAGAAGAATTCGCACTGCGCATTAAAACTGGACATGATGAAGGCGTATGATCACGTTGAGTGGAGGTACTTAGAAGCAGTTTTGGAGAAGCTTGGCTTCAGACGCTCTTGGGTGATGAAAATCATGGCATGCGTATCAAAGGTTTCTTTCTCGGTTCTTGTTAATGGTAACAGTGATGGGTAACGTAGCAAAAATTCAAAATTTTCCTACGTGTCACCAAGATCTATCTATAGAGAAACCAGCAACAAGGGGAGGGAGAGTGCATCTACATACCCTTGTAGATCGCTAAGCGGAAGCGTTCAAGAGAACGGGGTTGAAGGAGTCGTACTCGTCATGATCCAAATCACCGGAGATCCTAGTGCCGAACGGACGGCACCTCCGCGTTCAACACACGTACAGCCCGGTGACGTCTCCCATGCCTTGATCCAGCAAGGAGAGAGGGAGAGGTTGAGGAAGACTCCATCCAGTAGCAGCACAACGGCATGGTGGTGGTGGAGGAGCATGGTACTCCAGCAGGGCTTCGCCAAGCACCGCAAGAGACGAGGAGGGAGAGGGGTAGGGCTGCGCCAAGAAGGAGAGGAACTCATGTGTCTTGGGCAGCCCAAACCTCAAGTATATATAGGGGGAGGGGAGGGGCTGCGCCCCCACCTAGGGTTCCCTCCCTAGGGGTGGAGGCAGCCCCCCAGATCCCATCTGGGTGGCGGCCACAAGGGGGAGAGGGGGAGGCGCACCTGGGGTGGGCCTTAGGGCCCATCTGCCCTAGGGTTTGCCCCCTTCCCTCTTGGAGGCGTCTTGGGCCTTGGTGGGGGGGGGGGCACCAGCCCACCTGGGGCTGGTCCCCTCCCACACTTGGCCCATGCAGCCCTCCGGGGCTGGTGGCCCCACTTGGTGGACCCCCGGACCCCTCCGATGGTCCCGGTACACTACCGGTAAAACCCGAAACTTTTCCGGTGACCAAAACAGGACTTCCCATATATAAATCTTTACCTCCGGACCATTTCGGAACTCCTCGTGACGTCCGGGATCTCATCCGGGACTCGGAACAACATTCGGTAACCACGTATATCTATTCCTTATAACCCTAGCGTCATCGAACCTTAAGTGTGTAGACCCTACGAGTTCGGGAACCATGCAGACATGACCGAGACGTTCTCCGGTCAATAACCAACAGCGGGATCTGGATACCCATGTTGGTTCCTACATGTTCCACGATGATCTCATCGGATGAACCACGATGTCGAGGATTCGATCAATCCCGTATACAATTCCCTTTGTCTAGCGGTACGATACTTGCCCGAGATTCGATCGTCGGTATCCCGATACCTTGTTCAATCTCGTTACTGGCAAGTCTCTTTACTCGTTCCGTAACACATCATCCCGTGATCAACTCCTTGGTCACATTGTGCACATTATGATGATGTCCTACCGAGTGGGCCCAGAGATACCTCTCCGTTTACACGGAGTGACAAATCCCAGTCTCGATTCGTGCCAACCCAACAGACACTTTCGGAGATACCCGTAGTGCACCTTTATAGCCACCCAGTTACGTTGTGACGTTTGGCACACCCAAAGTATTCCTACGGTATCCGGGAGTTGCACAATCTCATGGTCTGAGGAAATGATACTTGACATTAGAAAAGCTTTAGCATGCGAACTACACGATCTTGTGCTATGCTTAGGATTGGGTCTTGTCCATCACATCATTCTCCTAATGATGTGATCCCGTCATCAACGACATCCAATGTCCATGGTCAGGAAACCGTAACCATCTGTTGATCAACGAGCTAGTCAACTAGAGGCTTACTAGGGACATGGTGTTGTCTATGTATCCACACATGTATCTGAGTTTCCTATCAATACAATTCTAGCATGGATAATAAACGATTATCATGAACAAGGAAATATAATAATAATCAATTTATTATTGCCTCTAGGGCATATTTCCAACAGTCTCCCACTTGCACTAGAGTCAATAATCTAGTTCACATCGCCATGTGATTAACACTCACAGGTCACATCGCCATGTGACCAACATCCAAAGAGTTTACTAGTGTCACTAAACAAGTTCACATCATCATGTGATTAAGACTTAATGAGTTCTGGGTTTGATCATGTTTTCCTTGTGAGAGAGGTTTTATTCAACGGGTCTGCAACATTCAGATCCGTATGTACTTCGCAAATCTCTAGGTCATATTATAAATGCTGCTTCCACGCTCCACTTGGAGCTTATTCCAAATGGTTGCTCCACTATACGTATCCGGTTTGCTACTCAGAGTCATTCGGATAGGTGTTAAAGCTTGCATCGATGTAACCCTTTACGCCGAACTCTTTATCACCTCCATAATCGAGAAACACGTCCTTATTACTCCAAGGACAATTTTGACTGCTATCTGGAAATCCACTCCTGGATCACCTTTGTACCCTCTTGCCAGACATGTGGCAAGGCACACATCAGGTGCGGTACTCAGCATGGCATACCGTATAGAGCCTATGACAAAAGCATAGGGGACGACATTCGTCCTTTCTCTTTCTTCTGCCGTGGTCGAGCTTTAAGTCTTAACTTCATACCTTACAACTCAGGCAAGAACTCCTTCTTTGACTGATCCATCTTGAACACCTTCAAGATCATGTCAAGGTATGTGCTCATTTGAAAGTACCATTAAGCGTTTTGATCTATCCTTATAGATCTTGATGCTCAATGTTCAAGTAGCTTAATCCAGGCTTTCCATTGAAAAACACTTTTCAAATAACTCTGCATGCTTTCTAGAAATTCTACATCATTTCCGATCAACAACATGTTAACAACACATACTCATCGGAAATTCTATAGTGCTCCCACTCACTTCTTTGGAAATACAAGTTTCTCATAAACTTTGTATACACCCAAAATCTTTGATCATCTCATCAAAGCATACATTCCAACTCCGAGATGCTTACTCCAGTCCTTAGAAGGATTGCTGGAGCTTTGCATACTTATTAGCATCTTTCAGGATTGACAAAACCTTCCGGTTGTATCACATACAACCTTTCCTCAAGAAAATCGTCGAGGAAACAATGTTTTGACATCCTGTCTGCAAGATTTCATAAATAATGCAGTAATCGCTAATATAATTCCAACAGACTCTTAGCATCGCTACGAGTGAGAAAGTCTCATCATAGTCAACTCCTTGAACTTGTCGGAAAAAAAATCTTAATGACAAGTCGAGCTTTCTTAATGGTGATACTTACCATCATTGTCCGTCTTCCTTTTAAAATCCATCTGTACTCAATAGCCTTACGACCATCGAGCCGTTCTGCCAAAGTCTACACTTTGTTTTCATACATGGATCCTCTCTCGGATTTTATGGCCTCGAGCCATTTATCGGAATCCGGGCCCACCATCGCTTCTCCATAGCTCGTAGGTTCATTGTTGTCTAGCAACATGACTTCCAAGACAGGATTACGTACCATTCTGAAGTAGTACGCATCCTTGTCATCCTACGAGGTTTGGGAGTGACTTGATCCGAAGTCTCATGATCAATATCATAAGCTTCCACTTCAATTGGTGTAGGTGCCACAGGAACAACTCTTTGTGCCCTGCTATACACTAGTTGAAGTGACGGTTCAATAACCTCATCAAGTCTCCACCATCCTCCCACTCAATTCCTTCGAGAGAAACTTTTCCTCGAGAAAGGACCCGATTCTAGAAACAATCCCTTATTGCTTTCGGATCTGAGACAGGAGGTATACCCAACTGTTTTGGGTGTCCTATGAAGATGCATTTATCCGCTTTGGGTTCGAGCTTATCAGCCTGAAACTTTTTCACATAAGCGTCGCAGCCCCAAACTTTTAAGAAATGACAGCTTAGGTTTCTCTAAACCATAGTTCATACGGTGTCATCTCATCAGAATTACGTGGTGCCCTATTTAAAGTAAATGTGGTTGTCTCTAATGCCTAACCCATAAACTATCGTGGTAATTCGATAAGAGACATCATGGTATGCATCATATCCAATAGGGTGCAGTTATGATGTTCGGACACACCATCACACTATGGTGTTCCAGGCTGTATTAGTTGTGAAACAATTTCCACAATGTCTTAATTCTGTGCCAAACTCGTAATTCAGATATTCATCTCTATGATCATATCATAGATCTTTTATCCTCTTGTCACGATGATCTTTCAACTTCACCCTGAAATTACTTGAACCTTTCAATAATTCAGACTCATGATTCATCAAGTAAATATACTCAACATCTACTCAAATCATCTGTGAAGTAAGAACATAACGATATCCACTACATGCCTCAGCACTCATTGGACTGCACACATCAAAATGTATTACTTCCAACAAGTTGCTTTCTAGTTCCATTTTACTGAAAACGAGGCTTTCAGTCATCTTGCCCATGTGGTATGATTTGCATGTCTCAAGTGATTCAAAATCAAGTGAGTCCAAACGGTCCATTTGCATGGAGTTTCTTCATGCATATACACCAATAGACATGGTTCGCATGTCTCAAACTTTTCAAAAACGAGTGAGCCCAAAGATCCATCAACATGGAGCTTCTTCATGCGTTTTATACCGATATGACTCACGTGGTAGTGCCACAAGTAGGTGGTACTATCATTACTATCTTATATCTTTTGGCATGAACATGTGTATCACTACGATCGAGATTCAATAAACCATTCATTTTAGGTGCAAGACCATTGAAGGTATTATTCAAATAAACAGAGTAACCATTATTCTCCTTAAATGAATAACCGTATTGCGATAGACATAATCCAATCATGTCTATGCTCAACGCAAACACCAATCTTGATGGTAGAGGGAGCGTACGATATTTGATCAACCTTGGAAATACTTCCAACACATATCGTCATCTCACCTTTTAGCTAGTCTCCGTTTATTCCGTAGCTTTTATTTCGAGTTACTAACACTTAGTAACCGAACCGGTATCTAATACCCTGGTGCTACTAGGAGTACTAGTAAAGTACACATTAACACAATGTATATCCAATATACTTCTACCGACCTTGCCAGCCTTCTCATCTACCAAGTATCTAGGGTAATTCTGCTCCAGTGGCTGTTCCCCTTATTACAGAAGCACTTAGTCTCGGGTTTGGGTTCAACTTTGGGTTTCTTCACTAGAGCAGCAGCTGATTTGCCGTTTCATGAAGTATCCCTTCTTTCCCTTGCCCTTCTTGAAACTAGTGGTTTCACCAACCATCAACAATTGATGCTCCTTCTTGATTTCTACTTTTGTGGTGTCAAACATCGCGAATATCTCAAGGATCATCATATATGTCCCCGATACATTATAGTTCATCACGAAGCTCTAGCAGCTTGGTGGTAATGACTTCGTAGAAACATCACTATCTCATCTGGAAGATCAACTCCCACTCGATTCAAATGATTGTTGTACTCAGACAATCTAAGCACAAGCTCAACAATTGTGCTTTTCTCCTTAGTTTGCAGGCTAAGAAAATCGTCGGAGGTCTCATACCTCTTGACGTGGGCACGAGCCTGAAATCCCAATTTCAGCCCTCGAAATATCTCATATGTTTCGCGACGTTTCAAAACGTCTTCGGTGCCTCAACTCTAAACCGTTTAACTGAACTATCACATAGTTATCAAAATGTGTATGTCAGATGTTCGCAACATCCACAGACGACGTTCGAGGTTCAGCACACTGAGCGGTGCATTAAGGACATAAGCCTTCTATGAAGCAACGAGGACAATCCTCAGTTTACAGACCTCGTCCGCATAATTGCTACTATCATCTTTCAACTAAATTTTCTCTAGGAACATATCTAAACAGTAGAACTAAAGCGCGAGCTATGACATAATTTGCGAAGACCTTTTGACTATGTTCAGGATAATTAAGTTCATCTTATGAACTCCCACTCAGATAGACATCCCTCTAGTCATCTAAGTGATTACATGATCCGAGTCAACTAGGCCGTGTCCAATCATCACGTGAGACGGACTAGTCATCATCGATGAACATCTTCATGTTGATCGTATCTACCATACGACTCATGCTCGACCTTTCGGTCTCTTGTGTTCCGAGGCCATGTCTGTACATGCTAGGCTTGTCAAGTCAACCTAAGTGTTTCGCGTGTGTAAATCTGTCTTACACCCGTTGTATGTGAACGTTAGAATCTATCACACCCGATCATCACATGGTGCTTCGAAACAACGAACTGTCGCAACGGTGCACAGTTAGGGGGAACACTTTCTTGAAATTATTATGAGGGATCATCTTATTTACTACCGTCGTTCTAAGTAAACAAGATGCAAAAACATGATAAACATCACATGCAATCAAATAATAGTGACATGATATGGCCAATATCATATAGCTCCTTTGATCTCCATCTTGGGGCTCCATGATCATCTTGTCACCGGCATGACACTATGATCTCCATCATCACGATCTCCATCATCGTGTCTCCATGAAGTTGCTCGCCAACTATTGCTTCTACTACTATGGCTACCGGTTAGCAATAAAGTAAAGTAATTACATGGCGTTGTTCAATGACACGCAGGTCATACAATAAATAAAGACAACTCCTATGGCTCCTGCCGGTTGTCATACTCATCGACATGCAAGTTGTGATTCCTATTACAAGAACATGATCAATCTCATTCATCACATCCTTTTGGCCATATCACATCACATGGCATACCCTGCAAAAACAAGTTAGACGTCCTCTAATTGTTGTTTGCTTGTTTTACGTGGCTGCTATGGGTTTCTAGCAAGAATGTTTCTTACCTACGCAAAACCACAACGTGATATGCCAATTGCTATTTACCCTTCATAAGGACCCTTTTCATCGGATCCGTTCAGACTAAAGTGGGAGAGACTGGCACCCGCTAGCCACCTTATGCAACTAGTGCATGTCAGTCGGTGGAACCTGTCTCACATAAGAGTACGTGTAAGGTCAGTCCGGGCCGCTTCATCCCACAATACCGTCGAAACAAGATTGGACTAGTAACGGTAAGCATATTGAACAAAATCAACACCCACAACTACTTTGTGTTCTACTCGTGCATAGAATCTACGCAATAGACCTAGCTCATGATGCCACTGATGGGTAACGTAGCAAAAATTCAAAATTTTCCTACATGTCACCAAGATCTATCTATGGAGAAACCAGCAACGAGGGGAAGGAGAGTGCATCTACATGTTGGAAATATGCCCTAGAGGCAATAACAAAAGTATTATTATTATATTTCTTTGTTCATGATAATAGTCTTTTATTCATGCTATAACTGTATTATCCGGAAATCGTAATACACGTGTGAATACATAGACCACAATATGTCCCTAGTGAGCCTCTAGTTGACTAGCTCGTTGTGATCAACAAATAGTCATGGTTTCCTGGCTATGGACATTGGATGTCATTGATAACGGGATCACATCATTAGGAGAATGATGTGATGGACAAGACCCAATCCTAAGCATAGCACAAAGGTCGGTTAGTTCGTTTGCTAGAGCTTTTCCAATGTCAAGTATCTCTTCCTTCGACCATGAGATCGTGTAACTCCCGGATACCGTAGGAGTGCTTTGGGTGTATCAAACGTCACAACGTAACTGGGTGATTATAAAGGTACACTACAGGTATCTCCGAAAGTGTCTGTTGGGTTGACACGGATCGAGACTGGGATTTGTCACTCCGTATGACGGAGAGGTATCTCTGGGCCCACTCGGTAATGCATCATCATAATGAGCTCAAAGTGACCAAGTGGTTGATCACGGGATCATGCATTACGGTACGAGTAAAGTGACTTGCCGGTAACGAGACTGAACAAGGTATTGGGATACCGACGATCGGGTCTCGGGCAAGTAACGTACCGATTGGCAAAGGGAATTGTATACGGGGTTTGATCGAATCCTCGACATCGTGGTTCATCCGATGACATCATCGAGGAGCATGTGGGAGCCAACATGGGTATCCAGATCCCGCTGTTGGTTATTGACCGGAGAGTCTCGGTCATGTCTGCATGTCTCCCGAACCCGTAAGGTCTACACACTTAAGGTTCGGTGACGCTAGGGTTATCAGGAAGACAAGTATGTGTTCACCGAATGTTGTTCGGAGTCCCGGATGAGATCTCGGACATCACGAGGAGTTCCGGAATGGTCCGGAGGTAAAGTTTTATATGTGGGAAGTTGTTAAACGGACACCGGAAAGTTTCGGGGTCATACCGATATTGTACCGGGACCACCGGAGAGGTTCCGGGGGTCCACCAGGAGGGACCACCCCTCCCAGGTGGCCACTTGGGCTGCGTAGGGATAGCAGCCAGACCCTAGTGGGCTTGGCGCCCCCCCCTTGGGCCCATGTGCCTAGGGTTGGGGGGGGGGAACCCTAAAGGGGGCGCACCCCCCTTGCTTGGGGGGCAAGTCCCCCACCCTTTGGCCGCCGCCCCCCTCTAGGGTTTCCCCTAGAGGGCTGGCCCCCTTGCCCCTCTCCTCCTATATATAGAGGGGTGAGGGGAGGGCTGCTGGACACAACTTAAGGTGCAGCCCCTCTCCTCCCCAACACCTCTCCTCCTCCGTACGTGCTTGGCGAAGCTCTGTCGGAGTACTGCTGCACCAACTACACCACGCCGTCGTGCTGCCGTTGGATCTGCCTTCCTCAACCTCTCCTTCCTCCTTGCTGGATCAAGACGGAGGAGACGTCGTCCGTCCCGTACGTGTGTTGAACGCGGAGGTGCTGTCCGTTCAGCACTTGGTCATCGGTGATCCGAATCACGTCGAGTACGACTCCATCATCACCATCCCCTTGAACGCTTCCGCACTCGATCTACAAGTGGTATGTAGATGCAAAATCTTCCCCTTGACTCGTTGCTTAGATGAACTCATAGATGGATCTTGGTGAAACCGTAGGAAAAATTTTAATTTTCTGCAACGTTCCCCAACAGTGGCATCATGAGCTAGGTCTATGCGTAGTTCTCTTTGCACGAGTAGAACACAATTTTGTTGTGGGCGTGGATCTTGTCAACTTACTTGCCACTACTAGTCTTTTCTTGCTTCAACGGCATTGTGGGATGAAGCGGCCCGGACCAACCTTACACGTACGCTTACGTGAGACCGGTTCCACCGATTGACATGCACTAGTTGCATAAGGTGGCTGGCGGGTGTCTGTCTCTCCCACTTTAGTTGGAGCGGATTCGATGAAAAGGGTCCTTATGAAGGGTAAATAGAAGTTGACAAAATCACGTTGTGGTTATTCGTAGGTAAGAAAACGTTCTTGCTAGAACCCAATTGCAGCCACGTAAAAGATGCAACAACAATTAGAGGACGTCTAACTTGTTTTTGCAGCGATTGATCATGTGATGTGATATGGCCAGAAGTTGTGATGAATGATGAATTGTGATGTATGAGATCATGTTCTTTGTAATAGGATTCACGACTTGCATGTCGATGAGTATGACAACCGGCAGGAGCCATAGGAGTTGTCTTTATTTTTGTATGACCTGCGTGTCATTGAAGAACGCCATGTAACTTACTTTACTTTATTGCTAAACGCGTTAGTCATAGAAGTAGAAGTAGTCGTTGGCGTGACAACTTCATGAAGACACGATGATGGAGATCATGATGATGGAGATCATGGTGTCATGCCGGTGACAAGATGATCATGGAGCCCCGAAGATGAAGATCAAAGGAGCTATATGATATTGGCCATATCATGTCACTACTTTATATAATTGCATGTGATGTTTATTATGTTTTATGCATCTTGTTTACTTAGGACGACGGTAGTAAATAAGATGATCCCTTACAACAATTTCAAGAAGTGTTCTCCCCTAACTGTGCACCGTTGCTAAAGTTCGTCGCTTCTAAGCACCACGTGATGATCGGGTGTGATGGATTCTTACGTTCACATACAACGGGTGTAAGACAGTTTTACACAGCAAAACACTTAGGGTTAACTTGACGAGCCTAGCATGTACAGACATGGCCTCGGAACACGGAGACCGAAAGGTCGAACACGAGTCGTATGGAAGATACGATCAACATGAGAATGTTCACCGATGATGACTAGTCCGTCTCACGTGATGATCGGACACGGGCTAGTCGACTCGGATCGTGTAACACTTAGATGACTAGAGGGATGTCTAATCTGAGTGGGAGTTCATAATTTGATTAGAACTTAATTATCATGAACTTAGTCTAAAACCTTTGCAAATATGTCTTGTAGATCAAATGGCCAACGCACATGTCAACATGAACTTCAACGCGTTCCTAGAGAAAACCAAGCTGAAAGATGATGGCAGCAACTATACGGACTGGGTCCGGAACCTGAGGATCATCCTCATAGCTGCCAGGAAACAATATGTCCTAGAAGGACCGCTAGGTGACGCTCCCGTCCCAGAGAACCAAGACATTATGAATGCTTGGCAGTCTCGTGCTGATGATTACTCCCTCGTTCAGTGCGGCATGCTTTACAGCTTAGAACCGGGGCTCCAAAAGCGTTTTGAGCATCACGGAGCATATGAGATGTTCGAGGAGCTGAAACTAGTTTTCCAAGCTCACGCCCGGGTCGAGAGATATGACATCTCCGACAAGTTCTATAGTTGTAAGATGGAGGAAAATAGTTCTGTCAGTGAGCACATACTCAAGATGTCTGGGTTGCACAACCGTATGACCCAGCTGAATATTAACCTCCCTGATGAGGCAGTCATTGACAGAATCCTTCAGTCGCTCCCACCAAGCTACAAGAGCTTTGTGATGAACTACAATATGCAGGGGATGGTAAAGACCATTCCTGAAGTATTTTCTATGCTAAAGTCAGCAGAGGTTGAAATCAAGAAAGAACATCAAGTGTTGATGGTCAATAAGACCACTAAGTTCAAGAAGGGCAAGGGTAAGAAGAACTTCAAGAAGGACGGCAAAGAGGTTGCCGCGCCTGGTAAGCCAGTTGCCGGGAAGAAGTCAAAGAATGGACCCAAGCCTGAGACTGAGTGCTTTTATTGCAAGGGGAAGGGTCACTGGAAGCGGAACTGCCCCAAATACTTAGCGGATAAGAAGGCCGGCAACACTAAAGGTATATTCGATATACATGTAATTGATGTGTACCTTACCAGTACTCGTGGTAACTCCTGGGTATTTGATACCGGTGCCGTTGCTCATATTTGTAACTCACAGCAGGAGCTGCGGAATAAGCGGAGACTGGCAAAGGACGAGGTGACGATGCGCGTCGGGAATGGTTCCAGAGTCGATGTGATCGCCGTCGGCACGCTACCTCTACATTTACCTACGGGATTAGTTTTGAACCTTAATAATTGTTATTTGGTGCCAAGTTTGAGCATGAACATTGTATCTGGATCTCGTTTAATACGAGATGGCTACTCATTTAAGTCCGAGAATAATGGTTGTTCTATTTATATGAGAGATATGTTCTATGGTCATGCTCCGATGGTCAATGGTTTATTCTTAATGAATCTCGAACGTAGTGTTACACATATTCATAGCGTGAATACCAAAAGATGTAAAGTTGATAACGATAGTCCCACATACTTGTGGCACTGCCGCCTTGGTCACATTGGTGTCAAGCGCATGAAGAAGCTCCATGCTGATGGACTTTTAGAGTCTCTTGATTATGAATCGTTTGACACATGCGAACCATGCCTCATGGGCAAGATGACCAAGACTCCGTTCTCCGGAACAATGGAGCGAGCAACCAACTTGTTGGAAATCATACATACCGATGTGTGCGGTCCAATGAGTGTTGAGGCTCGCGGAGGATATCGTTATGTTCTCACTCTCACAGATGACTTGAGTAGATATGGGTATGTCTACTTGATGAAACACAAGTCTGAGACCTTTGAAAAGTTCAAGGAATTTCAGAATGAAGTAGAGAATCAACGTGACCGAAAGATAAAATTCTTACGATCAGATCGTGGAGGAGAATACTTAAGTCACGAATTTGGTACACACTTAAGAAAATGTGGAATCGTTTCACAACTCACGCCGCCTGGAACACCTCAGCGTAACGGTGTGTCCGAACGTCGTAATCGCACTCTATTGGATATGGTGCGGTCTATGATGTCTCTTACCGATTTACCGCTATCATTTTGGGGATACGCTCTAGAGACAGCTACATTCACTTTAAATAGGGCACCGTCTAAATCCGTTGAGACGACACCGTATGAATTATGGTTTGGGAAGAAACCTAAGCTGTCGTTTCTGAAAGTTTGGGGATGCGATGCTTATGTCAAGAAACTTCAACCTGAGAAGCTCGAACCCAAGTCGGAAAAATGCGTCTTCATAGGATACCCTAAGGAAACCATTGGGTATACCTTCTACTTAAGATCCGAGGGCAAGATCTTTGTCGCTAAGAACGGATCCTTTCTGGAAAAAGAGTTTCTCTCGAAAGAAGTAAGTGGGAGGAAAGTAGAACTCGATGAAGTACTACCTCTTGAGCGGGACAGTAGTGCAGCTCAGGAAGATGTTCCTGTGATGCCTACACCAACTGAAGAGGAAAATAATGATGATGATCAAGGTACTTCGGATCAAGTTGCTACTGAACTTCGTAGGTCCACAAGGACACGTTCCGCACCAGATTGGTACGGCAACCCTGTCCTGGAAATCATGTTGTTAGACAACGATGAACCTTCGAACTATGAAGAAGCGATGGCGGGCCCAGATTCCAACAAATGGCTTGGAGCCATGAAATCCGAGATAGAATCCATGTATGAAAACAAAGTATGGACTTTGACTGACTTGCCCAATGATCGGCGAGCGATAGAAAACAAATGGATCTTTAAGAAGAAGACGGACGCGGATGGTAATGTCACCATCTATAAAGCTCGACTTGTCGCTAAGGGTTATCGGCAAGTTCAAGGGATTGACTACGATGAGACTTTCTCTCCCGTAGCGAAGCTTAAGTCCGTCCGAATCATGTTAGCAATTGCCGCATACTATGATTATGAGATATGGCAGATGGACGTCAAAACGGCATTCCTTAACGGTTATCTTAAGGAAGAACTGTATATGATGCAGCCGGAAGGTTTTGTCGATCCTAAGAACGCTAACAAAGTATGCAAGCTCCAGCGATCCATTTATGGGCTGGTGCAAGCATCTCGGAGTTGGAACATTCGCTTTGATGAGATGATCAAAGCGTTTGGGTTTATGCAGACTTATGGAGAAGCCTGCGTTTACAAGAAAGTGAGTGGGAGCTCTGTAGCATTTCTCATATTATATGTAGATGACATACTCCTGATGGGAAATGATATAGAATTCTTGGACAGCATTAAGGCCTACTTGAATAAGTGTTTTTCAATGAAGGACCTTGGAGAAGCTGCTTATATATTAGGCATCAAGATCTATAGAAATAGATCGAGACGCCTCATAGGTCTTTCACAAAGCACATACCTTGATAAGATTTTGAAGAAGTTCAAAATGGATCAATCCAAGAAAGGGTTCTTGCCTGTATTGCAAGGTGTGAGATTGAGCTCGGCTCAATGCCCGACCACGGCAAAAGATATAGAAGAGATGAGTGTCATCCCCTATGCTTCAGCCATAGGATCTATTATGTATGCCATGCTGTGTACCAGACCTGATGTAAACCTTGCCGTAAGTTTGGTAGGAAGGTACCAAAGTAATCCCGGCAAGGAACACTGGACAGCGGTCAAGAATATCCTGAAGTACCTGAAAAGGACAAAGGACATGTTTCTCGTTTATGGAGGTGACGAAGAGCTCGTCGTAAAGGGTTACGTCGACGCTAGCTTCGACACAGATCTGGATGACTCTAAGTCACAAACCGGATACGTGTATATGTTGAATGGTGGAGCAGTAAGCTGGTGCAGCTGCAAGCAGAGCGTCGTGGCGGGATCTACATGTGAAGCGGAGTACATGGCAGCCTCGGAGGCAGCGCATGAAGCTATTTGGGTGAAGGAGTTCATCACCGACCTAGGAGTCATACCCAATGCGTCGGGGCCGATCAAACTTTTCTGTGACAATACTGGAGCTATTGCCCTTGCGAAGGAGCCCAGATTTCACAGGAAGACCAGGCACATCAAGCGTCGTTTCAACTCCATCCGTGAAAATGTTCAAGATGGAGACATAGAAATTTGCAAAGTACATACGGATCTGAATGTCGCAGATCCGTTGACTAAACCTCTCTCGCGAGCGAAACATGATCAACACCAGAACTCTATGGGTGTTCGATTCATCACAATGTAACTAGATTATTGACTCTAGTGCAAGTGGGAGACTGTTGGAAATATGCCCTAGAGGCAATAATAAAAGTATTATTATTATATTTCTTTGTTCATGATAATAGTCTTTTATTCATGCTATAACTGTATTATCCGGAAATCGTAATACACGTGTGAATACATAGACCACAATATGTCCCTAGTGAGCCTCTAGTTGACTAGCTCGTTGTGATCAACAGATAGTCATGGTTTCCTGGCTATGGACATTGGATGTCGTTGATAACGGGATCACATCATTAGGAGAATGATGTGATGGACAAGACCCAATCCTAAGCATAGCACAAAGGTCGGTTAGTTCGTTTGCTAGAGCTTTTCCAATGTCAAGTATCTCTTCCTTCGACCATGAGATCGTGTAACTCCCGGATACCGTAGGAGTGCTTTGGGTGTATCAAACGTCACAACATAACTGGGTGATTATAAAGGTACACTACAGGTATCTCCGAAAGTGTCTGTTAGGTTGACACGGATCGAGACTGGGATTTGTCACTCCGTATGACGGAGAGGTATCTCTGGGCCCACTCGGTAATGCATCATCATAATGAGCTCAAAGTGACCAAGTGGTTGATCACGGGATCATGCATTACGGTACGAGTAAAGTGACTTGCCGGTAACGAGACTGAACAAGGTATTGGGATACCGACGATCGGGTCTCGGGCAAGTAACGTACCGATTGACAAAGGGAATTGTATACGGGGTTTGATCGAATCCTCAACATCGTGGTTCATCCGATGACATCATCAAGGATCATGTGGGAGCCAACATGGGTATCTAGATCCCGCTGTTGGTTATTGACCGGAGAGTCTCGGTCATGTCTGCATGTCTCCCGAACCCATAAGGTCTACACACTTAAGGTTCGGTGACGCTAGGGTTATCAGGAAGACAAGTATGTGTTCACCGAATGTTGTTCGGAGTCCCGGATGAGATCCCGGATGTCACGAGGAGTTCCGGAATGGTCCGGAGGTAAAGTTTTATATATGGGAAGTTGTTAAACGGACACCGGAAAGTTTCGGGGTCATACCGGTATTGTACCGGGACCACCGGAGAGGTTCCGGGGGTCCACCGGGAGGGACCACCCCTCCCGGGGGGCCACTTGGGCTGCGTAAGGATAGCAGCCAGCCCCTAGTGGGCTTGGCGCGCCCCCCCCCCTTGGGCCCATGCGCCTAGGGTTGGGGGGGGGGAAACCCTAAAGGGGGCGCACCCCCCTTGCTTGGGGGGCAAGTCCCCCACCCTTTGGCCGCCGCCCCCCTCTAGGGTTTCCCCTAGAGGGCCGGCCCCCTTGCCCCTCTCCTCCTATATATAGAGGGGTGAGGGGAGGGCTGCTGGATACAACTTAAGGCGCAGCCCCTCCCCTCCCCAACACCTCTCCTCCTCCGTACGTGCTTGGCGAAGCTCTGTCGGAGTACTGCTGCACCAACTACACCACGCCGTCGTGCTGCCGTTGGAGCTGCCTTCCTCAACCTCTCCTTCCTCCTTGCTGGATCAAGACGGAGGAGACGTCGTCCGTCCCGTACGTGTGTTGAACGCGGAGGTGCTGTCCGTTCAGCACTTGGTCATCGGTGATCCGAATCACGTCGAGTACGACTCCATCATCACCATCCCCTTGAACGCTTCCGCACTCGATCTACAAGTGGTATGTAGATGCAAACTCTTCCCCTTGACTCGTTGCTTAGATGAACTCATAGATGGATCTTGGTGAAACCGTAGGAAAAATTTTAATTTTCTGCAACGTTCCCCAACACTACATACCCTTGTACTCCCTCCGTTCCGAAATATAGGTCGCTGGGGCTTCTGTTCCGACCAGGTGAAAACGTGACAATTGACCTGAATACCCCTCGTTCAAAATTTGAATCCCCGATCGATCGTCTTCCACCTTCGCTTCCGCCCTCCACCTCCACCTCCGCCTCCGCCTCCGCCCTCCACCTCCACCCTCACCTCTGCCCTCCACCTCCACCTCCACCTCCAGCTCCACCTCCACCTCCATCTCCACCTCCACCTCCACCTCCACCTCCACCTCCGCCCTCCACCTCCTCTGCCCCCTGCCCCCTGCCCAGGCGCTACCGCCGCTGGAGTAGAGCTGGTACTCTGCTGCCGCCCACGCACAGGGGCTCCTCCTGGCCCGCGCCCAGGTGGAGGCGAGCACAGGTTGTTCCTCCACCTCCACCTCCGTACCCACCTCCGGCCACTACATCCAGGCGCAGGCGCTCCTCCTCTCCCACGTCCAGGGGCTGCTGCTGGGCTCGGCTGCTGCTGGGCAGGTTCATCTCCTCTCTCTGATCATTTGATCCTCTGCTGGAGTACATCTCTCTGCTGTCGCTGGAAACAAACTGCAAGCATAAACAAAACTCAAGTGATTCAAGAGATGTACTGATTCAAGTGTAGTCAAGAGTATAACTGAATTTGGTAGAATAATTCAGAGAAACCACTAAGTTTGAACTAATAATTTGATTCAAGTGATAGAGTACTGATGGAGTAAGTAATTTGAACAAAAGGACTAGCAAATCATAACCGTGGCATTTCAGATAATAGGAGTAGCAGATCATAAACTGTAGCAAATTTTGTCAGTAAACTGAATACTCCCAGCAAATTTTGTTATGCACTGGAGTTCCCAGCAAATTTTGTTTGCCTAACTGGATCCGAGCAGTGACTGTGATAACAAGTCTCCTTGAACCTGATAGTAGTCAGTGTGGAGCTCTTGTCAACAAACTCCCTGATACAAACATCACCATCCAACCAATCATGGCAGCCAGGCAGGCAAAGTAACCCAAAATAAGCTACTGTACCTATGTAGCTACACTGAAGTGAAGCGAGCTGATCATAGTGGTAGGTAGCAGTACCTTTGCGTTGAAGGTGTATCGCTCGATGCCCTTCCAGTTGTCGACGTCGTAGGCAGTGTAGTGCTTGCAGCATGCGGCGACCTTGAGCGCGCCGTCGGTGACGCCGCCGGCGCCGGCGTCCTGGAGCCCGTGATGTATCCGACGGCGTACTTGCTGGCCAGCAGCGGGTCCTCGCCGGGCGTCTCCTGGCCCCGGCCCCACCGCGGGTCCCGGAAGATGTTGATGTTGGGGCTCCAGAAGGTCAACCCTGCCAACCCCACATTGTGCATCGCCCGCGCCTCCGTCGACACCACCTGCACGCACCAGGAAAAACCTTCAGAAATTTTCAACAATGTCGACGACCCATGCTGCCATGCACGCACAGGTCGGCACGGCGCACTGAAGTGGTGGCAGCTGGGCGTTGGTCCAGGCAAGCAGTGGATAATGATATTGAGATGGTAGGTGCAACCGAATGGAGGAAAAAAGAGTAATGTCGGCCTATCTGGCATCAAAACGGCATAAAAAACCAGGCATCTGCTACAGAACCAGCATCTCCTACAAGCATGCTGAAACGGCCTATCTAGGAACTTTGAACCTGATAGAGGTCTTGCTGACATGCTCTTTGAATATCTTAAGCATATGAATACCTTGCTCAAGGTTGATCTGAATTGTCGACAAAAACGAGCAAATAGAACAATAAGGTACGGCCTATCTGGGATGTCAGAGAACCAAAAAATAATAAACATTCATCGACACTTACATCCTGTGTGTCACGGCTGTTTGTGACCGGTTTGCCCTTGTTGTTCTCTAGGATGATGTGCTTGAGAATGTTGTTGGGAACATCCTTGACAATGTGCCACTTGACAGAGAATTAACCATTCCACTTGTCTTGTTGCCAGTACTCTAGAGTTTTTTCAAAATCAACAGGACCAGTCATTTCAGCAACACCAACAAACTGTCCACTTGTATTCACCTGAAAGTTTGTAAGAAAGGAGATTCAATTAGCCCAAGGAAATCAAACTAAACATTCATAAAAGCAATAGCAAGTGTTGAGAACGTCCTTACTGAGAAAAACAAGAATACAGGGCAACTAGAGCCCTTTGCCTAAGCTTCTTGATAAGCAACATCAAGCTTCTTATTTCCACTGGTGGTACTTGCCCACACATTGTATTTTATACTCTTATGGATATCATCCTCGCTGGATGGTTTGATATCATTCACACTTTATTACAGTTAAAAGTACTCTAAGCACTTTATTACAGTTTGTACTCGAAGCACAAGTATTAAAATTACTCCTACTCTTTATTATAGGTTATATTCCAAGCACAAGAGTAGTACCTGAAAGCAACGGAAGATGGTTGTCCCAGACCTCAACTGCACTCCACCTGCAGAAGATGAAATGGATGGTGATGATGCAGGAGTACAAATGGATGATGATGCAGGAGTACAAATGGATGAAGATGCAGGAGTACAACATGCAGGTACAACTACAGTGGCATTTCAAAAAAATTCAGTTAATGATGGAAGAAAAAACCAGTTAAATTACAGAATACAGTTTGATGATATGATGATATACTCATTTGAGCATTTGATGATATGATCATATCATCATTTGATCATTTGATGATATGATGATATAATCATTTGAGCATTTGATGATATGATCATATCATCATTTGATCATTTTCTTATGTTCATTTGACCATTTTTCCTTTGATCATTTGATCATTTTTCCTTTGTTGTATTTCTTTGTGCAGGTGTTGAGCAATCAGTTAAAAAAAGGGATGGCCTCGATGACAAGCAAAAGTATGCTGCTTATGTTGCAATGCACACACTTTGCATGAGTAGAGGGGGCAAATTCGAAAGAGATGACAGGAAAAAGATTGCCAGTTTCTTTGGAGTGGGTGTATGGAATGTACAAAGAGTTTGGAAGAAAGCAATGAAGCAAACTGCTAACGGTCAGGAGGTGGATGTTTCAAGTGAGAGAAAAGGGAACTGCGGAAGAAAGCCAAAAGACATCAATCTAGATCAAATACCTACCATCCCACTTAACAAGAGGTCTACTATCAGGTCACTTGCTTGGCAACTCGGGTGCAGCCCTACGACACTCCATCGGAATTTCATGCTGAAGTTGATAAAGAGGCATACAAACTGCTTGAAGCCAGCTCTGAATGAAAAGAACAAGAAGGATAGAATGAAATTTTGCTTGTCAATGCTCGATGAGACAACAACACAAACTGAAAGGCCAAAATTCAAGACCATGCACAACATTATTCATATTGACGAGAAATGGTTCTATATGACCAAGAAAAAAAGAAACTATTATCTGTTGTATGGGGAGGAAGAGCCTACAAGAACTCTGCAAAACGGCAGTTGTATTGGAAAGGTTATGTTCTTGACAGCTGTTGCTAGGCCGAGGTGGGATAATGAAGGAAATGTGACCTTCTCTGGAAAAATTGGAATTTGGCCGTTTGTGAAAGAAGTTCCGGCTCAGAGGAGAAGCGACAACAGGCCCAGAGGAACATTGGAGACAAAGTCTATAAAAGTCAACAGGCAAGTAATGAGAGAGTTCATGATAGAGAACCTACTGCCAGCAATACAAGCATCTTGGCCTGAGAATGATGTTGGGCAAACTATCTATATACAGCAAGACAACGCTAAACCTCATATCTTGCCTAACGACCCAGAATTTATAGCGGCTGTGGAAAGAACTGGACTCGATATCAGACTAATTCAACAACCTGCCAATAGCCCTGATCTGAATGGCCTTGACCTTGGGTTCTTCAACTCGTTGCAATCACTGACAGATTGTCTAAGCCCTAGAACGCTTAAGGATCTTATCAACGGTGTGCTAGATGAATTTAATAACTATGAGGTTTACAAGCTGAACAGAGTTTTCCTATCTCTACAAGCTTGCATGATTGAAATCTTGAACCATGCAGGGGGTAATGGGTATAAAATACCCCATGGGAACAAGGAAAGGCTAGAGAACATTGGGATGCTACCTCCAAGACTTACATGCCCTCAAGAGGTATATGCAAATGCCTTGCACAATCTTGGGATAATGGAGAGAGTTGCTTGTTAAGATGCTTGAGGAGTTGCTTGTCGAGATGCTTGTTGAGATGCTTGAGGAGTTGCTTGTCGAGATGCTTGTTGAGATGCTTGAGGAGTTGCTTGTCGAGATGCTTGTTGATATGCTTGAGGAGTTGCTTGTCGAGATGCTTGTTGAGATGCTTGAGGAGTTGCTTGTCGAGATGCTTGTTGATATGCTTGAGGAGTTGCTTGTCGAGATGCTTGTTGAGATGCTTGAGGAGTTGCTTGTCGAGATGCTTGTCGAGATGCTTGTTGATATGCTTGAGGAGTTGCTTGTCGAGATGCTTGTTGAGATGCTTGAGGAGTTGCTTGTCGAGACATGTTTGCAAAAGGCTTGTGTGGAGTATGAGATATGACTATGATCATTTGTATGAGAAGTGGCTATGATCATTTGTATGAGATGTGGCTATGATAATTTTGTAAACTCAACATTTGTACTATGATCATTTCGTGTACCTCCTTGTTGTGATAAGTTTTGAAAAAATATATTTGTATGATCATTTGAACTCCTCATGTGTATGATCATTTGTGTAATTCCTTGTTGTGATAAGTTTTCGTTTTTTTATTTGTATTGTACTCCTCATTTTGTACTCCTTGTTTTGAGTAAAGGAGAGGAGTATGAAAATTTTCTTATGAGAAGAGTAGGAGAGGAACAGTTTAAAGTTTCAGTGGTCAAAATAGAAGAAGAGAAGAGAAGTTAAAGCATGCACAACTTGCTTCCGCTACTGAAAATGAAGACAAAATTGCTGAACTAGTGTTGTGTGCAAGTGCAAGTACTCAAGTGCAAGCAAACAAAATTTCTTTGAGTAGCTATCATGTTCAGTAATCAAACTGAATCAAATGCATGCACATAATACTTGCATGTTCATAATACTTGCTGAAAAATTAAAGGAACAGTTTCATGTTCAGAATACTTGCATGTTCATAATAGTTGCTGAAAAATACTCCAAGCAAAATTACTTCAAGCAAAATTGACAAGTTAAATCTTGTTCAAAATTACTCTAAGCAACATACCCCAACCACATGCCTTATTTTAAACAGAACAAGGAATTCTAACTACCTTGTGTCAGGTGTCCTCCCACGATGTGGGTGATTCAGGGTGTCGTGCCGTTACTGCATTGCAAAGAGATCAAACACAAGACACCAAGTGTGGCTGAATAAACACTGAATATCCCTGTCAAAACAACAGACATCTGAAATTATGGTCGACAGGTAGACAGACAGAGATCAGTTGACCTTATCTTACCCCATCAATTCGAGATAACTCTGCGTGAACTCTAGAGGGCCCCGTCGCCCATGACTCCATGAGGCGATGACCAGTGACTTCAAGCATAGCACTAGCCCGGCGATAAATCCAATTGTCTGCAAGGATACAGTTAACACCAAATTCAGTCAAAAAAAACCTTTTACCCTCGCAGTGACACAGTGTACAGTGTTGCAGTTCACCAGGCAGAGACCTACTGCAGATATGTTCATCAGCGATATTCAGTAAACTAAATTCAGCGCGGGGGCAGCTGCGAGCTACACAAACTAAATTTTGTCTTCATAAACTAAATTTTGTCTTCATAAATTTTCTGAAGAAGCACATGTAGAACTAAGGCAAATTTTCTGAAGTTTAACAAAACTACAGAAGCTGCACCATGACAAAACTACAGAAGTTGGAGTACAAATTTTCTAAGGAGAGAAGAAGACAATTTACTCCAGGGCTACATGAGTAACATAAAAAGGTTTCTACTCCAGCAAGAAAAATGCTACTGCTAATGCAAGCACAAGTTAACTGCTACTGCTAATGCAAGTTAAAGTTATACTCCTACATGAGTACACTTTACTGAAAAGAAGAGAGGAAGGGAGGACACTGCTGCAAAAGCACAAGTTACTGCTACTCTAGTTTTAAGCAAGCATCACTAGAGTACTCCAAATTATCAATTCAAGCTACTGCAGTGCAAGCTAGTGCTATACTCCTACTCCCTTTTGTCAGAAATCTACATCTAAGAAACAAATCTAAACATTTCAGATTTGGAGTAGTACAAAAATATGGATTAATTTCCTTTACATTTCACTTTTCACAGCTCCTCCAATATGGATTTTGTTGGCAGGTCACACAGGAAGCATAGTTCAACTAATGTTCACAGGAAGAACAAAATCCTCTGCACCACCGCAGATAAGTACACCAACATCTGCAGCTAAGAAGAACATCTGCAGCTAAGTACAACAACATTTACACGGCCGCCTCCTCATCCAGCGCACTCATTAACCCCTGTGAGTGGCCAGGCCATGGAGAGAGATTCCTTACCTTGAGGTTCAGCTCGTGAGTAGGCGCTCCACTGTCGCCCCGCCGCTGCAGCTCCGTTGCTCCGCCGCCGCGACGCTGCTCCACATCCAGCGCGACTTCGTCACCGGCGTCGGGGCACGCGGATCCATCATCGACGCGTGCGGATCCAGCGCTAGCGCACACGAACCCAGCGCCTCCGCCGCCCAGAAGCTCGTCGCCGGTGCTAAAAAGGTAGTCTTTTGACCTCGGCATGTTGGATTTCTGGCGCCCGCCGTGGGAGAAAACGGGGTCACGCCGTGGGAGGAAGCTAGCGACGACAGGGGGGAAAGGAGAGTTCGGCGTTCTTGGGAGGAAAGGAGAGACCGGCGACGAGAGCAGAGGAGAGGCGGGCGAGAGGAGGGGATCTGGGAGTGGCGGGCGTGAGGAGGCAGACGAGTGGAGTGGAGCGAGTGGAACGAGACATGGAGCGAGTGGAGCGGTGGGAGGGCATTTTGGGAAAGTAGAAAAATCTCGTAACGTGAAAAATTTTGTACGTGGATCGCTCCAGCGACTTACATTTCGGAACAGAGGGAGTAGATCGCTAAGCGGAAGCGTTCAAGAGAATGGGGTTGAATGAGTCGTACTCGTCCTGATCCAAATCACCAGAGATCCTAGTGCCGAACGGACGGCACCTCCGCGTTCAACACACGTACAGCCCGGTGACGTCTCCCATGCCTTGATCCAGCAAGGAGAGAGGGAGAGGTTGAGGAAGACTCCATCCAGCAGCAGCACAACGGCGTGGTGGTGGTGGAGGAGTGTGGTACTCCAGCAGGGCTTCGCCAAGCACCGCAAGAGACGAGGAGGGAGAGGGGTAGGGCTGCGCCAAGAAGGAGAGGAACTCATGTGTCTTGGGCAGCCCAAACCTCAAGTATATATAGGGGGAGGGGAGGGGCTGCGCCCCCACCTAGGGTTCCCTCCCTAGGGGTGGCGGCCACAAGGGGGGGAGGGGGAGGCGCACCTGGGGTGGGCCTTAGGGCCCATCTGCCCTAGGGTTTGCCGCCCTTCCCTCTTGGAGGCGCCTTGGGCCTTGGTGGGGGGCGCACCAGCCCACCTGGGGCTGGTCCCCTCCCACACTTGGCCCATGCAGCCCTCCGGGGCTGGTGGCCCCACTTGGTGGACCCCCGGACCCCTCCGGTGGTCCCGGTACACTACCGGTAAAACCCGAAACTTTTCCGGTGACCAAAACAGGACTTCCCATATATAAATCTTTACCTCCGGACCATTCCGGAACTCCTCGTGACGTCCGGGATCTCATCCGGGATTCCAAACAACATTCGGTAACCACGTATATCTATTCCTTATAACCCTAGCGTCATCGAACCTTAAGTGTGTAGACCCTATGGGTTTGGGAACCATGCAGACATGACTGAGACGTTCTCCGGTCAATAACCAACAGCGGGATCTGGATACCCACGTTGGTTCCTACATGTTCCACGATGATCTCATCGGATGAACCACGATGTTGAGGATTCGATCAATCCCGTATACAATTCCCTTTGTCTAGCGGTACGATACTTGCCCGAGATTCGATCGTCGGTATCCCGATACCTTGTTCAATCTCGTTACTGGCAAGTCTCTTTACTCGTTCCGCAACATATCATCCCGTGATCAACTCCTTGGTCACATTGTGCACATTATGATGATGTCCTACCGAGTGGGCCCAGAGATACCTCTCCGTTTACACGGAGTGACAAATCCCAGTCTCGATTCGTGCCAACCCAACAGGCACTTTCGGAGATACCCGTAGTGCACCTTTATAGCCACCCAGTTACGTTGTGACGTTTGGCACACCCAAAGTATTCCTATGGTATCCGGGAGTTGCACAATCTCATGGTCTGAGGAAATGATACTTGACATTAGAAAAGCTTTAGCATGCGAACTACACGATCTTGTGCTATGCTTAGGATTGGGTCTTGTCCATCACATCATTCTCCTAATGATGTGATCCCGTCATCAACGACATCCAATATCCATGGTCAGGAAATCGTAACCATCTATTGATCAATGAGCTAGTCAACTAGAGGCTTACTAGGGACATGGTGTTGTCTATGTATCCACACATGTATCTGAGTTTCCTATCAATACAATTCTAGCATGGATAATAAACGATTATCATGGACAAGGAAATATAATAATAATCAATTTATTATTGCCTCTAGGGCATATTTCCAACAAACAGAACAGAGGAGTTTTTACCAACCCGAGGAATCAGGCAGGGAGATCCAATCTCCCCATATTTATTTCTATTGGGAGCTGAGGGTCTATCTTGCTTATTAAGGTCGAGGAGTAGCAACGAGCATGTGAGGGGCGTGGTGATTGCCCCAACCGCCCCTCCGGTTAATCATCTTTTATTTGCTGATGATTGTCTTCTTATGTTTAAGGCTAATACCGAGGGAGAAATTGTTATGAGAGACACCATTCAACCATATTGTGATGCATCGGGACAACGAATCAACCTTTCAAAATCAAGTATTTTCTTTGGTAAGGGTTGTCCGAAAGAGACTAGGAATGTGGTGAAAGACATCCTCGAGGTCACCAATGAATCTCTTTCAGAGAAATATTTAGGGCTGCCGACCGAGGTTGGCAAGTCAACGAACGGGGCCTTCAGGTACATTAAAGACAGATTATGGGGTAAGATTCTGTTGGAAATATGCCCTAGAGGCAATAATAAATAAGTTATTATTATATTTCCTTGTTCATTATAATCGTTTATTATCCATGCTAGAATTGTATTGATAGGAAACTCAGATACATGTGTGGATACATAGACAACACCATGTCCCTAGTAAGCCTCTAGTTGACTAGCTCGTTGATCAATAGATGGTTACGGTTTCCTAACCATGGACATTGGATGTCATTGATAACGGGATCACCTCATTAGGAGAATGATGTGATGGACAAGACCCAATCCTAAGCCTAGCACAAAGATCATGTAGTTCGTATGCTAAAGCTTTTCTAATGTCAAGTATCATTTCCTTAGACCATGAGATTGTGCAACTCCCGGATACCGTAGGAATGCTTTGGTGTACCAAACGTCACAATGTAACTGGGTGGCTATAAAGGTGCACTACGGGTATCTCTGTAAGTGTATGTTGGGTTGGCATGAATCGAGACTGGGATTTGTCACTCCGTGTAAACGGAGAGGTATCTCTGGGCCCACTCGGTAGGACATCATCATAATGTGCACAATGTGATCAAGGATTTGATCACGGGATGATGTGTTACAGAACGAGTAAAGAGACTTGCCGGTAACGAGATTGAACAAGGTATCGGGATACCGACGATCGAATCTCGGGCAAGTATCGTACCGCTAGACAAAGGGAATTGTATACGGGATTGATTAAGTCCTTGACACCGTGGTTCATCCGATGAGATCATCGTGGAACATGTGGGAGCCAACATGGGTATCCAGATCCCGCTATTGGTTATTGACCGGAGAACGTCTCGGTCATGTCTGCATGTCTCCCGAACCCGTAGGGTCTACATACTTAAGGTTCGATGACACTAGGGTTATAAAGGAAGTTTGTATGTGGTTACCGAATGTTGTTCGGAGTCCCGGATGAGATCCCGGACATCACGAGGAGTTCCGGAATGGTCTGGAGGTAAAGATTTATATATGGGAAGTCCTGTTTTGGTCACCGAACAAGTTTCGGGGTCACCGGTATTGTACCGGGACCACCGGAAGGGTCCCGGGGGTCCACCGGGTGGGGCCACCTGCCCCGGGGGGGGGGGGCACATGGGCTGTAAGGGGGTGTGCCTTGGTCTATATGGGCCAAGGGCACCAGCCCCAAGAGGCCCATGCGCCAAGTGATAAGGAAAGGAAGAGTCCTAAAGGGGGAAGGCACCTCCGAGGTGCCCTGGGGAGGAGGGACTCCTCCCTAGCCGCACCCTTCCTTGGAGGAAGGGCCAAGGCTGCGCCCCCCTCTATATATATGTGTGGGGGTGGGAGGGCAGCCATACCTTTGCCTTTGGTGCAGCCCTCCCCTCTCCCAAGTCCTTCTCCTCTCCCGTGGTGCTTGGCGAAGCCCTGCAGGATTGCCACGCTCCTTCACCACCACCACGCCGTTGTGCTGCTGCTGGATGGAGTCTTCCTCAACCTCTCCCTCTCTCCTTGCTGGATCAAGGCATGGGAGACGTCACCGGGCTGTACGTGTGTTGAACGCGGAGGTGCCGTGCGTTTGGCACTTGGTCATCGGTGATTTGGATCACGGCGAGTACGACTCCATCAACCCCGTTCACTTGAACGCTTCCGCTTAGCCACAAGGGTATGTAGATGAACTATCCTTCCCCTCGTTGCTAGTTTCTCCATAGATAGATCTTGGTGACACGTAGGAAATTTTTGAATTTCTGCTACGTTCCCCAACAGTGGCATCATGAGCTAGGTCTATGCGTAGTTTCTATGCACGAGTAGAACACAAAGTAGTTGTGGACGTTGATTTTGTTCAATATGCTTGCCGTTACTAGTCTTATCTTGATTCGGCGGCATCGTGGGATGAAGCGGCCCGGACCAACCTTACACGTATGCTTACGTGAGACCGGTTCCACCGACTGACATGCACTAGTTGCATTAGGTGGCTGGCGGCTGTCTGTCTCTCCCACTTTAGTCGGATCGGATTCGATGAAAAGGGTCCTTATGAAGGGTAAATAGCAATTGGCATATCACGTTGTGGTTTTTGCGTAGGTAAGAAACGTTCTTGCTAGAAACCCATAGCAGCCACGTAAAACATGCAAACAACAATTAGAGGACGTCTAACTTGTTTTTGCAGGGTATGCTATGTCATGTGATATGGCCAAAGGATGTGATGAATGATATATGTGATGTATGAGATGATCATGTTCTTGTAATAGGAATCACGACTTGCATGTCGATGAGTATGACAACCGACAGGAGCCATAGGAGTTGTCTTAATTTATTTATGACCTGCGTGTCAACATAAACGTCATGTAATTACTTTACTTTATTGCTAACCGTTAGCTGTAGTAGTAGAAGTAATAGTTGACGAGACAACTTTAAGAAGACACGATGATGGAGATCATGATGATGGAGATCATGGTGTCATGCCGGTGACGATGATGATCATGGAGCCCCGAAGATGGAGATCAAAAGGAGAAATATGATATTGGCCATATCATGTCACTATTTGATTGCATGTGATGTTTATCATGTTTATGCATCTTGTTTGCTTAGAACAACAGTAGTAAATAAGATGATCCCTCATTAAAATTTCAAGAAGGTGTTCCCCCTAACTGTGCACCGTTGCGACAGTTTGTTGTTTCAAAGCACCACGTGATGATCGGGTGTTTGATTCCAACGTTCACATACAACGGGTGTAAGACAGATTTACACATGCAAACACTTAGGTTGACTTGACGAGCCTAGCATGTGTACAGACATGGCCTCGGAACACAGAAGACCGAAAGGTCGAGCATGAGTCGTATGGTAGATACGATCAGCATGAAGATGTTCACCGATGTTGACTAGTCCGTCTCACGTGATGATCGGACACGGCCTAGTTGACTCGGATCATGTAATCACTTAGATGACTAGAGGGATGTCTATCTGAGTGGGAGTTCATAAGATGAACTAAATTATCCTGAACATAGTCAAAAGGTCTTCGCAAATTATGTCGTAGCTCGCGCTTTAGTTCTACTGTTTAGTTATGTTCCTAGAGAAAAATTAGTTGAAAGTTGATAGTAGCAATTAAGCGGACTAGGTCCGTAAACTGAGGATTGTCCTTATTGCTTCATAGAAGGCTTGTGTCCTTAATGCACCGCTCAGTGTGTTGAACCTCGAACGTCGTCTGTGGATGTTGCGAACATCTGACATACACGTTTTGATGACTACATGATAGTTCAGTGCGTAATGCTAAACGGTTTAGAGTTGAGGCACCGAAGACGTTTTGAAACATCGCGAAACATATGAGATGCTTCGAGGGCTGAAATTGGGATTTCAGGCTCATGCCCACGTCAAGAGGTATAAGACCTCCGACGATTTTCTTAGCCTGCAAACTAAGGGAGAAAAGCTCAATTGTTGAGCTTGTGCTCAGATTGTCTGAGTACAACAATCATTTGAATCGAGTGGGAGTTGATCTTCCAGATAAGATAGTGATGTTTCTCCGAAGTCATTACCACCAAGCTGCTAGAGCTTCGTGATGAACTATAATATATAAGGGACATATATGATGATCCTTGAGATATTCGTGATGTTTGACACCAAAGTAGAAATCAAGAAGGAGTATCAATTGTTGATGGTTGGTGAAACCACTAGTTTCAAGAAGGGCAAGGGCACGAAGGGATACTTCATTAAACGGCAAATCAGCTGCTGCTCTAATGAAGAAACCCAAGGTTGAACCCAAACCCGGGACTAAGTGCTTCTGTAATAAAGGGAACAACCACTGGAGCTGAATTACCCTAGATACTTGGTAGAAGAGAAGGCTGGCAAGGTCGATAGAAGTATATTGGATATACATTGTGTTAATGTGTACTTTACTAGTACTCCTAGTAGCACCAGGGTATTAGATACCGGTTCGGTTGCTAAGTGTTAGTAACTCGAAACAAAAGGCTACTGAATAAACGGAGACTAGCTAAAGGTGAGCTGACGATATGTTTTGGAAGTGTTTCCAATGTTGATATGATCAAGCAACGCACGCTCCCTCTACCATCGAGATTGGTGTTAAACCTAAATAATTGTTATTTGGTGTTTGCGTTGAGCATAGACATGGTTGGATTATGTCTATCGCAATACGGTTATTCATTTAAGGAGAATAACGGTTACTCTGTTTATTTGAATAATACCTTCAATGGTATTGCACCTAAAATGAATGGTTTATTGAATCTCGATCGTAGTGATACACATGTTCATGCCAAAAGATATAAGATAGTAATGATAGTACCACCTACTTGTGGCACTGCCACTTAAGTCATATCGGTATAAAACGCATGAAGAAGCTCCATGTTGATGGATCTTTGGGCTCACTCATTTTTGAAAGGATTGAGACATCCGAACCATGGTTGTTGGTAGATATGCATGAAGAAACTCTATACAGATGGATCGTTTGGACTCACTTGATTTTGAATCACTTGATACATGCAAATCATACCACATGGGCAAGATGACTGAAAGCCTCGTTTTCAGTAAAATGGAACTAGAAAGCAACTTGTTGGAAGTAATACATTTTGATGTGTGCAATCAAATGAGTGCTGAGCCATGTAGTGGATATCGTTATGTTCTTACTTCACAGATGATTTGAGTAGATGTTGAGTATATTTACTTGATGAATCACGAGTCTGAATTATTGAAAGGTTCAAGTAATTTCAGGGTGAAGTTGAAAGATCGTCGTGACAAGAGGATAAAAGATCTATGATATGATCATAGAGATGAATATCTGAATTACGAGTTTGGCACAGAATTGAGACATTGTGAAAATTATTTCACAACTAATACAGCCTGGAACACCATAGTGTGATGGTGTGTCCGAACATCATAACTGCACCTTATTGGATATGATGCATACCATGATGTCACTTATCGAATTACCACGATAGTTTATGGGTTAGGCATTAGAGACAACCACATTCACTTTAATAGGGCACCACGTAATTCCGATGAGATGACACCGTATGAAATATGGTTTAGAGAAACCTAAGCTGTCATTTCTTAAAAGTTTGGGGCTGCGACGCTTATGTGAAAAAAGTTTCATGCTGATAAGCTCGAACCCAAAGCGGATAAATGCATCTTCGTAGGACACCTAAAACAATTGGGTATACCTCCTGTCTCAGATCCGAAAGCAATAAGGGATTGTTTCTAGAATCGGGTCCTTTCTCGAGGAAAAGTTTCTCTCGAAAGAATTGAGTGGGAGGATGGTGGAGACTTGATGAGGTTATTGAACCGTCACTTCAATTAGTGTATAGCAGGGCACAAAGAGTTGTTCCTGTGGCACCTACACCAATTGAAGTGGAAGCTTATGATAGTGATCATGAAACTTCAGATCCAGTCACTACCAAACCTCGTGGGATGACAAGGATGCGTACTACTTCAGAGTGGTACGTAATCCTGTCTTAGAAGTCATGTTGCTAGACAACAATGAACCTACAAGCTATGGAGAAGCGATGGTGGGCATGGATTCCGATAAATGGCTCAAGGCCATAAAATCCGAGAGAGGATCCATGTATGAAAACAAAGTGTAGACTTTGGAAGAACTACTTGATGGTCGTAAGGCTGTTGGGTACATATGGATTTTAAAAGGAAGACAGACAATGATGGTAAGTGTCACCATTGAGAAAGCTCGACTTGTCATTGAGATGTTTCCCGACAAGTTCAAGGAGTTGACTATGATGAGACTTTCTCACTCGTAGCGATGCTAAGAGTCTGTTGGAATAATATTAGCGATTACTGCATTATTTATGAAATCTTGCAGATAGGATGTCAAAACATTGTTTCCTCGATGATTTTTGAGGAAAGGTTGTATGTGATACAACCGGAAGGTTTTGTCAATCCTGAAAGATGCTAATAAGTATGCAAAGCTCCAGCTGTCCTTCTAAGGACTGGAGTAAGCATCTCGGAGTTGGAATGTATGCTTTAATGAGATGATCAAAGATTTTGGGTGTATACAAAGTTTATGAGAAACTTGTATTTCCAAAGAAGTGAGTGGGAGCACTATAGAATTTCTGATAAATATATGTTGTTGACATATTGTTGATCAGAAATGACGTAGAATTTCTGGAAAGCATATAGGGTTATTTGGAAAGTGTTTTTCAATGGAAAGCCTGGATTAAGCTACTTGAACATTGAGCATCAAGATCTATAAGGATAGATCAGAACACTTAATGGTACTTTCAAATGAGCACATACCTTGACATGATCTTGAAGGTGTTCAAGATGGATCAGTCAAAGAAGGAGTTCTTGCCTGAGTGGTAAGGTATGAAGTTAAGACTTAAAGCTCGACCACGGCAGAATAGAGAGAAAGGATGAAGGTCGTCCCCTATGCTTAAGACATAGGCTCTACAGTATGCTGTGCTGTGTACCGCACCTGAAGTGTGCCTTGCCATGAGTCAGTCAAGGGGTACAAGAGTGATCCAAGAATGGATCACAGGACAGCGGTCAAAGTTATCCTTAGTAACTAGTGGACTAAGGAATTTTCTCGATTACAGAGGTGGTAAAAGAGTTCGTCGTAAAGGGTTACGCCGATGCAAACTTTGACACTAATCCAGATTATTCTGAGTAGTAAACTGGATTCGTATAGTAGAACAGTTATTTGGAATAGCTCCAAATAGAGCGTGGTAGTTGCATCTAGGAGATGACATAGAGATTTGTAAAGCACACACGGATCTGAAAGGTTCAGACCCGTTGACTGTAACCTCTCTCACAAGCATAACATGATCAAACCCAGAACTCTTCGAGTGTTAATCACATGGTAAATGTGAACTAGATGATTGACTCTAGTAAACTCTTTGGGTGTTAGTCACATGGGGATGTGACCTTGAGTGTTAATCACATATCGATGTGAACTAGATTATTGACTCTAGTGCAAGTGGGAGACTGTTGGAAATATGCCCTAGAGGCAATAATAAATAAGTTATTATTATATTTCCTTGTTCATGATAATCGTTTATTATCCATGCTAGAATTGTATTGATAGGAAACTCAGATACATGTGTGGATACATAGACAACACCATGTCCCTAGTAAGCCTCTAGTTGACTAGCTCGTTGATCAATAGATGGTTACGGTTTCCTAACCATGGACATTGGATGTCATTGATAACGGGATCACCTCATTAGGAGAATGATGTGATGGATAAGACCCAATCCTAAGCCTAGCACAAAGATCATGTAGTTCGTATGCTAAAGCTTTTCTAATGTCAAGTATCATTTCCTTAGACCATGAGATTGTGCAACTCCCGGATACCGTAGGAATGCTTTGGGTGTACCAAATGTCACAACGTAACTGGGTGGCTATAAAGGTGCACTACGGGTATCTCCGTAAGTGTCTGTTGGGTTGGCACGAATCGAGACTGGGATTTGTCACTTCGTGTAAACGGAGAGGTATCTCTGGGCCCACTCGGTAGGACATCATCATAATGTGCACAATGTGATCAAGGAGTTGATCACGGGATGATGTGTTACCGAACGAGTAAAGAGACTTGCCGGTAACGAGATTGAACAAGGTATCGGGATACCGACGATCGAATCTCGTCAAGTATCGTACCGCTAGACAAAGGGAATTGTATACGGGATTGATTAAGTCCTTGACACCGTGGTTCATCCGATGAGATCATCGTGGAACATGTGGGAGCCAACATGGGTATCCAGATCCCGCTATTGGTTATTGACCGGAGAACGTCTCGGTCATGTCTGCATGTCTCCCGAACCCGTAGGGTCTACACACTTAAGGTTCGATGACGCTAGGGTTATAAAGGAAGTTTGTATGTGGTTACCGAATGTTGTTCGGAGTCCCGGATGAGATCCCGAACGTCACGAGGAGTTCCGGAATGGTCCGGAGGTAAATATTTATATATGGGAAGTCCTGTTTTGGTCACCGGACAAGTTTCGGGGTCACCGGTATTGTACGGGGACCACCGGAAGGGTCCCGGGGGTCCACCGGGTGGGGCCACCTGCCCCGGGGGGCCACATGGGCTGTAAGGGGGTGCGCCTTGGCCTATATGGGCCAAGGGAACCAGCCCCAAGAGGCCCATGCGCCAAGTGATAAGGAAAGGAAGAGTCCTAAAGGGGGAAGGCACCTCCGAGGTGCCCTGGGGAGGAGGGACTCCTCCCTAGCCGCACCCTTCCTTGGAGGAAGGGCCAAGGCTGCGCCCCCCTCTCCCTTGCCCCTATATATATGTGTGGGGGTGGGAGGGCAGCCATACCTTTGCCTTTGGTGCAGCCCTCCCCTCTCCCAAGTCCTTCTCCTCTCCCGTGGTGCTTGGCGAAGCCCTGCAGGATTGCCACGCTCCTTCACCACCACCACGCCGTTGTGCTGCTGCTGGATGGAGTCTTCCTCAACCTCTCCCTCTCTCCTTGCTGGATCAAGGCATGGGAGACGTCACCGGGCTGTACGTGTGTTGAACGCGGAGGTGCCGTGCGTTCGGCACTTGGTCATCGGTGATTTGGATCACGACGAGTACAACTCCATCAACCCCGTTCACTTGAATGCTTCCGCTTAGCGATATACAAGGGTATGTAGATGCACTCTCCTTCCCCTCGTTGCTAGTTTCTCCATAGATAGATCTTGGTGACACGTAGGAAAATTTTGAATTTCTGCTACGTTCCCCAACAGATTCAAGGGTGGATTGAAAAGTGCTTGGCAGCTGCTGGAAAGGAGGTGCTCATAAAGTCCGTTGCCCAGGCCATATCCACCTTCTCAATGTCATGTTTTCTACTTCCAAGAGGGCTGTGTCAAAACATTGATACTATGATCAAAAAAATTTATTGGGGAAGCAAGGACGGATAAATAAAAGTTGCATGGGTATCATGGGATGTGCTTACAATGCCTAAATACATGGGTGGATTAGGCTTTCGTGATACTCACTTGTTCAATCTTGCAATGGTAGCAAAACAGGCTTGGCGCCTCACTCAAGACACGTGTTCCTTGAGTGCCCGCCTATTGAAAGCAGTTTACTACCCATCCTGTGATGTACTTGATGATGTTTTGGGGAATCATCCATCTAAAATTTGGCGAGCTATTATGGAAGGGAAAGAAGTTCTCAAGCAGGGGCTTGTGAGGAGAATTGGTGATGGCAGATCCACTAGTATTTGGAATCATAACTGGATCCCGAGAGACCACATGCTGCGTACAGTACATCCTAGGTCTCCAAATCCGCCGGAGTTGGTGTCTGAGCTTATTAATGGAGTAGAGAGGTGTTGGGATCAGGCGACAGTCTTGCATCATCTGCAGCCCATTGATGCCTGTGAGATCCTTAATATTCCCCTGTCAACCTTTCCTTCCGAGGATTGCTGGGCGTGGCAGTATGAACGAAATGGTCATTTTTCAGTAAGATCATGTTACCGCATGCTCAAGGAGACAAAACAGAGGAGAGAGGACTGGCTAAACGGGAATGGAAGGAACTCGGATTTCCAATCAAAGAAGAAACAGTGGTGTAGGCTTTGGGGTGCAAAAATTCCAGCCAAACTGAAAAACTTTGTGTGAGGCTCTCCCTTAACTCTATACCGACAGAGGGAGTCAGACATCACAGACACATGGCAGAAAATGATGTTTGCAAAATATGCAATGGTGCTGTGGATAGCTGGAAGCATGCGATGATAGAATGTCAAATGGCGAAGTGTGTTTGGGCTATGGTTGATGAGGAGTTAGTCCAGCATATGGTAACAATTACCACTGATGATGCTCGATTATGGCTAGTGGAGCTACAAGGTACATCGAACGAAGAAAAAATCATCAAGGCCGTGGTCACGCTGTGGTCGATATGGTGGGTGCGCAGGAAGGCCATACATGAAGAGCAGTACCAATCACCCCATTCAACACTCAGCTTCATAAATAGATTTATTGAGGATCTGTCTTTTATCCCTCAAAAGAAGCATTCTGTGTAACAGGTTAGCTCAAGAGCCAATGTACAGGCAAAGAAATGGCTACCACCCAGGTACGGTTGGGCAAAGGTGAATGTTAATGCTGCAATTTCTTGAAATGCCGAGAGGGGAGCTGTGGCTGCTGTTTGCCGTGACTACACTGGTCTCTTTTTGGGAGCATCAGCGTTGGTGGTGGACAACCTGCATCCGGAAACCCTGGAGGTGATTGTCGTGGATCTAAGACTGACAGTAGAATGGGGGGTAGGTATGAGGAGGCAAGATCCTAGCTATGGAGTAGTTGTACACACGAGTTTTACGAGTTCAGGCCCTTCTCGGAGGAAGTAACAGCCCTACGTCTCAGTGCCCTAAAGCGGTCGACTGGATTATATGTGTGTGTGTGTGTGTTTACAAAAGTGCGAACCCTTGTCCCAGAGGAAGGAGGTGGCTTATATAGAGTGCGCCAGGACCCCAGCTCCCCTCCGTTACACAGAGTTCAATGCTCATAAAGGAAAGGCGTTACATGTAACGTCTACAATAAATGTCATAAATGCTCATAATGCTATGGTTTAAGTCTTAACCGTTGCAGAGTGGAGGGTTCCTCATCTTCTGGTGGTCGAGTGTCTTCAAGGTGGTCGAGTGAGCGCATCTCCACGGTCGAGTGGATTATGATTTCTCTTCGACTGCTTCTGATTCTTTGTAAAGATGTCCTTGGGGAGGGTATGCTGGACAGGTCCATGACCCTACCCTAGGTACATAGCTTCATCATTAGCCCCCAAATGGATCAGGGTTTGAGTGAGGAAGGGGTCGAGAACATTTCCGACCCACTCTTTGTGCTATGAATATGCCTTGTCCTGAAACAATGAGTTGAGGAGACGACGTCGACTCCTTTCTCAATCGCCTTGGTCCATTCTTGGTTGTTGTCGAGTGAACTTTCATGGTTGAATTCCGAATGATGATGTAGAGGGTGTTTGTCTTCAGTCTGACAGGTTGTTCCGCTCTCCGCGGATCTCGCGGGATTCAAATTTTGGGAATCGCGCCAGACGGGAGGAAACGAGGTTATCGGGACGGATTAGGTAAGTCTCCTCGATCCCCACGCCACCTTTTTCGCCACGTACTGCGCGCGCGACTGTTGCGGGATTTGTTTAGATCGCTTGGGTCCACTAGTCAGCCACTCAGTGGAAGGCCTTATAAAAGGTCTCGGGCCGGGCCTCTGCTCCGCACGCCCCCATTCTCTCTTCTCTTTCTCCCGATCCCTCCGCCACTCTCGCTTCCACCTTGTTCCGGACCTCCACTCGAGCTCGATCCGCCACCATGGGGAAGGATAAGGCGGCGGCGCTGGAACACGCGAAGAAGGCGACCACGAAGGCGAAGGGCAAGCGGACCAGCCGGGGCGGATCCTTGTTGAGGTCCGGCCTGCCGGCGGGCTGGATCCAGGGTGACTGGATCCGCTCGGCAATCACGCAGGATGACCTCGACGACCTGGTGGAGGGGGGATTGATCCCCCACAAGTCGGCTCGGCTCCCGGGGGACGAAACCGAGCCGCAGCCTAGAGAGGGTGAGTGTGTCCTCCTAGCAACCCACGTAGATCGCGGATTCTCACTGCCTCCCCGCCCTTTCTTCTGGGGTTTTTTGAACTTCTTTGAGGCTCAGCTCCACCATTTCACTCCGAACACCATAGTCTATCTGGCCGCTTTCGTGTCCATGTGCGAAAACTTCTTGGGCTGTCGACCGCACTGGGGGCTTTCCAAACACATCTTCACTTGCCGTTCCCTGTCGGTCAAAAAGGCCAAGTCGAGTGACGAGAGGACGCGAGTGATCCAGATGTGCGGTGGTCTGGGGATCTAGATGAGGAGCAAGAGTACTTTCCCAGCGATGATCCTTCCTGACTCGGTCCGGGGCTGGCAGTCGACTTGGTTTTACTGCAAGGATCAGCCAACCCCTGGCCGGTCGACTGTACTTCCTCCTTTTTCCTTGGCTCGAGTGGAGAAGCCTGCTCCTCTGAAGGTAGTTCCAGAGGAGAAGGCGCGGGTCAAGGAGCTGGTTGAACGGGTCGTCCAGCTTGTCCGCGACGGAGTGACCGGGATGGATCTACTGGAGGTCTTTCTCGGTCGACGCATCCAACCTCTTTAGGCGTGCGATCATCCGATGTGGATGTACTCTAGGCTCGAGGATACCACTCGAATCCACCCGGAGGAGGTTAGCGAGGATATCTTGGAGAACTGGTTGAGGGGAATCACTGGCAACAAAGACAACACTCGGGGATCCAGGAGGGTGATTCCATTCGACAACTCGCGCCAGCCGGAGTAGGTATATTTATGTTTTATCAAGTATCTTTCCGATTCACCACGTGATGTCCCGTTTGTGGTCGACTGAATGTCTTTTGATTGTTATCCTTTCAGGCCCTCATTGAAATGTACTCGATGCCCAATGGAGTGCAGGACCCCGACGCTGAAGAAGAAGGGAGCGGGGGCGAGAGTGGCGAGGAGCATTCGGAAGCCAAGGAGGACGAGGAGAGCGATGAATCGACCGATGAGGAAGAAGTCGACTCGCCTCCTCGCAGGGAGAGGAGGTCCAAGCACACTCATGACCCGGCACGCGCTCTAGACTTGGTGGCTGTGCCGATCGGGCAATCCTCGAAGCGCCCAGGACGTCATCCCCGACGCCGACTGAGAAGCCTCCAAAGCAATCCAAGGTCACGCCGCTTCCAGCACCGAAAGTGCCGAAAGCCATCTCTTCCAAACAGCCCAAAGCTTTGCCTCAGATCAAAGTGACCGTTCCTACTATCTCCGGGTAACCATCTGACTTGTCCTTTATGTGGATTCTATTAACTGGTTGTAACCGATTGAATGCGGGCCTTTGCAATGCTGCTACGCCAAGGACCTCTTCATACCAGTACAGGGACGAGGAAATGGAGGATGCGGTAACCTCTAACCCAGGTATGAGCTCTTGCGATTTCGACTCTTGATCTTTTTAGGGTCGAGTTGTTCACTTGGGGTCGAATGTTCTGTCTTGCAGCTCCACCCAACATCATTGACCTTCCGGACGACAACGAAGATGTGGCTCCTAAGCCTAGGAAGAGTAAGAAGGTAACAGCTGGCAGGGTGGCTCGGGAAGAACCAACTGCAATGCCTCCCATCTGTCAAGCTGAAGATGCGGGCAGGGCCACTGTGACGTTCGCTACACCCTTGCCGAGTGGGCATCCCACGCGGTCGACCGCGCCTGTGGTTCCTTCAACTATCCAACTCCATGCCACGGAGCCTCAAGCAGCCACACCTGGGTCGTCTGCACATTTTTTCACCAGCTACCCCATCCCAGACAACCAGTCGGAAGCGGCTGCGGAAGCCATCTGACAGGCTGATATGATGATGGAGCGGGTGAAGATAGTGCACGAGAGCAGTCAGGCTACCTACGACGCTAGTGCCGCTCTTCGGGCCAACGTCCAGGTGAGTAGACTTTCCGACTGTTTTTGTTCTCGAAAAATCTTCTTCTGCACAATCTCCTGTTGTTCGCATTGAATTAGAGCACCCACTGGGTGTTTCTATCGTTTTTGGTACTTTCGCTCTTCCACTCGGTCTGGGCGAGTGGGATCAGAACCGGTGGGGGCACGCCAAGTGCACCCACTGGGTGTAGTCCCCGAGACCGCAGTCAACTACTGGCAGTCGACTGTGGTCTGAGTTCTTCTTTTCTTGACGGTGCAATTGTTCTTTCTCTCTCTTTTCCCACCGAACTCGAAGAGAAGCAGAGGCAACTCAACTCAGACTTGGAATTGGCTCAGCAAAATCTGAAAAAAGCTCAAGACGAGGCCGCTGGTATGGAAGGTAACTGATTGCTGACTGAATTTCAATGTATCTCTTTGATCTCTTTTTTGATTCAATTATTTATTTTGCAGAGAAAATGAAGTTGGCTCTGGACAAGAAGGACTCGGACCTCGCCGCCGTGCAAAAAGCAGCCCAAGACAAAACCGCTCTCGCAGACAAGAAGCTTGCTTCAGTCGGAACGCTTGAAGGAGAGGTGACTAGACTGACATCTTGTCTTAATGACGCTAACCGCGAAGTGACCAGCCCGAAGAAGGATAAGGTCGCCCTGAACGAAAAGTTGGAGTCTGCGATCCGCAAGAGGAACGATACAGAAGCTTATCTGAGGACCCTCGCCAAGAAGCTTTATCTCGTGCTGGGAGGTATTTCTTTTAATCCAACTGTTTTGATGCTTGCCATCGGATTTTGCTCGGTTGATTGAACTGACTTTTGGCTGCAGAACTTTGTCAAGACTTTGACGAAGAAACTGGGAGGGTCGAGATGGGTCTGGACCCTATCGCTTCCCCGGTCTGCGACGAAACTGCGATGAACGTGCTCCGACTGGAGTCCCGTATCGCCAGCGCCACAAGCTACCTCGCACGCCTGAAGGAGGTTGTCTCTCGAATCGACTCGACGCTTTGGCCGGAGGCGATGCTTCAGAATGATCTGGAATCTCTGATGACTCGACTGAACGAGATCCCTGACCGAGTGCAAGAATGGAAGAAATCCTCCGCCCGGTGTGGTGCTGACGTGGCGCTGTCCCTGGTGCGAGTCCATTGCAAGGAGGTTCGTGAAGACAAGCTGGCTGCTAACAAAGTTGCTAACACCAAAAAGCACGACTTCCAGTCCTTCATGGAGACTTTCATTGCTGCCGCCACTCGGATCGCTGATGGGATCGATCTGGACTCATTCGTGGAGCCTGCCAGTCCTCCTCCGGCTGAGTGAACAATCTTATGAAACTTGGATACGCTTTAAATTTGCCTCAGAATGCCGAGTGGTTTTTGTAACCGTTAAACTCCTTTGGGCTTGGTGCCCGAGTACTTTTGATTCGCTGCTTGGAACCTTTTAGTATTTATCTGAATTTGGTTTATCTCCGAATGTGCTTGTGTTTGCCTTCGGATGGACTTTGATTACTGCACCTCTTCGTCCTTGCGGATAGGAATGGAGCGGACGTTGTATTTGTGCCGCAGCTCCGAAGGAGAAGGTGGCAGTCGACCTGCACCTCGTCGTCCTTGCGGATAAGGATGGAGCGGACGTTGTATTTGTGCCGCAGCTCCGAAGGAGAAGGTTGCAGTCGACCTGCACCTCGTCGTCCTTGCGGATAGGGATGGAGCGGACGTTGTATTTGTGCCGCAGCTCCGAAGGAGAAGGTTGCAGTCGACCTGCACCTCGTCGTCCTTGCGGATAGGGATGGAGCGGACGTTGTATTTGTGCCGCAGCTCCGAAGAAGAAGGTTGCAGTCGACCTGCACCTCGTCATCCTTGCGGATAGGGATGGAGCGGACGTTGTATTTATGCCGCAGCTCCAAAGAAGAAGGTTGCAGTCGACCTGCACCTCGTCATCCTTGCGGATAGGGATGGGTCTCAAACTTAGGCGAGTACTGGACTGCAGCTAAGCCCCCGAGTGGGAGGATTGCTCTCCACTCGGTAGGATTTTTCCAAACTTAGGTGAGTGCTGGACTGCCGTTAAGCCTCTTAGTGAGAGAACTTAGGCGAGTGCTCGACTGCAGCTAAGCCCCCGAGTGGGAGGATTGCTCTCCACTCGGTAGGATTTTTTCAAACTTAGGCGAGTGCTGGACTGCCGTTAAGCCTCTTAGTGAGAGAACTTAGGCGAGTGCTCGACTGCAGCTAAGCCCCCGAGTGGGAGAACTGCTCTCCACTCGGTAGGATTTTGTCAAACTTAGGCGAGTGCTGGACTGCCGTTAAGCCTCTTAGTGAGAGAACTTAGGCGAGTGCTCGACTGCAGCTAAGCCCCCGAGTGGGAGGACTACTCTCCACTCGGTAGGATTTTTTCGAACTTAGGCGGAACGGATTCGCGACTAAGCCCACCCACTGGGGGATTTCAGGAGTAAATAAGAACAACACAATCGAATGAGAGAACCGTAAGCTCTTGTCTTTGATAAACGAATTACAAAAGGTGTTGCTTATTACATTTTATTCGAACGAGTGTTTAAGTATAAAAGGGGTGGAGCAGCTCCGCGTTCCAAGCCCGTGGCTCGTCTTTCTGATGCTTGATACTATAAAGATGGTATGCTCCGTTGTGGAGAACTTTGGTGACGATGAAGGGGCCTTCCCAAGTTGGAGCGAGGTTGTGTGGTTTCTGCTGATCCACTCGAAGAACCAAGTCTCCTTCTTGAAAGGTCCGGCCCTGCACATTCCTGGCGTGGAATCGACGCAAATCTTGCTGATAAATGGTCGAGCGGATCAATGCCATCTCTCTTTCCTCCTCTAAGAGATCAACTGAATCTTGCTGGGCCTGCTCTGCTTCTGCTTCGGAGAAGAGTTCAACTCGGGGTGCGTTGTGGAGCAAGTCACTTGGCAGAACAGCTTCGGCTCCATAGACTAAGAAGAAAGGAGTTCTTCCAGTCGACCGATTAGGAATTGTCCTTAAACCCCACAGAACTGACGAAAGTTCATCAACCAAGCACCTGCTGCGTGTTTGAGATCACGCATCAGTCGGGGCTTCAGTCCTTTGAGAGTTAGGCCATTGGCTCTTTCTGCTTGTCCGTTCGACTGCGAGTGACCAATAGAAGCATAGTCGACTCGAGTGCCCTGAGAGGCGCAGAAAATTCTGAACTCATCGGAATCGAAGTTCGATCCATTGTCCGTGATGATGTTGTGTGGGACTCCATATCTGAACGTCAATTCTTTGATAAAACTGACAGCGGTGCTAGAGTCAAGGTTCTTGATAGGTTTGGCTTCGATCCATTTGGTAAACTTGTCGACTGCAACGAGCACGTGAGTGAAGCCGCTTTTGCCGGTCCTCAGCGGTCCAACCATATCCAGTCCCCAAACAGCGAAGGGCCAGACGAGGGGAATGGTCTTCAGGGCTGACGCTGGCTTGTGAGACATATCGGAGTAAAATTGACAACCTTCACATCTGTCGACTATATCTTTCGCCATCTCATTTGCTCGTGGCCAATAGAATCCAGCTTGGTATGCTTTAGCCACGATGGCCCGAGAGGACGCATGGTGGCCACAGGTTCCCGAGTGGATGTCATTGAGGATCATTCGACCTTCTTCTGGTGTTATGCACTTCTGACCGACTCCAGTCACACTTTCTCTGAACAGCTGCCCTCTTATCACAGTAAAAGCTTTAGATCGGCGGACGATCTGTCGAGCTTCTTCTTCATCCTCTGGGAGCTCTTTCCCGAGGATGTATGCAATGTAGGGCACCGTCCAATCGGGGATAATGGCCAGAACCTCCATGATTAGGTCGACCACAGCTGGGACCTCAACTTCAGTCGGATCCGTGGCGCTCTTGGGTTGTGGGGGCTCTTCAGTGAAATGGTCTTCCTGAACTGTCGGCGTGTGAATATGCTCCAAGAACAAATTGCTGGGAATGGCTTCTCTCTTGGAACCTATCTTTGCCAATTCATCGGCTGCTTGATTTTTCAATCGGGGGATGTGGTGGAGTTCTAACCCCTTGAACTTCTTCTCAAGCTTTCTCACCGCGTTGTAGTACCCAGTCATGGCTGGGCTTCTGATATCCCACTCCTTCATCACTTGATTAACTACCAAATCTGAGTCACCGTAGACCATGAGGCGACGGACGCCGAGTGAGATGGCCATGCGCAACCCATACAGGAGTGCTTCATATTCTGCTTCATTGTTGGAGGAATCAAAGTGAATCTGGCGGACATATCTGAGCTTGTCTCCTCGGGGGGATACCAGAATTACTCCAGCACCAGAACCATTCAACATCTTGGATCCGTCAAAGAACATGGTCCAGTGCTCAGAGTGAACTTGAGTCGGCAGTTGCTGTTTGATCCACTCGGTGAGGAAATCTGCTATTGCTTGGGACTTGATAGCTTTCTTTGCCTCAAACTTGATATCCAAGGGAAGGAGTTCAATCGCCCATTTTTCCACTCGACCAGTTGCATCCCTGTTGTGCAGAATCTCTGACAATGGAGCCTCGCTGACGACTGTAACAGAGTGATCTGAGAAGTAGTGTGCAACCTTCTTCGTGGTCATGTAAATTCCATAGACAAGCTTCTGATAGTGAGGATATCTCTGCTTCGATGGGGTCAGGACTTCAGAAATAAAATAAACTGGGCGTTGAACTTTGTACGCTTTTCCTTCTTCTTCTCGCTTGACCGTAAGCACTATACTGATGACTTGTCCAGTGGCTGCTATATAAAGCAAAAGAGGCTCTTTGCTGATTGGAGCAGCAAGCACCGACTGGGTGGAAAGCAGGGCTTTTAGCTCTGCAAATGCTGTATCAGCTTCTGGAGTCCACTCGAACATATCTGATTTCTTCATCAGTCGGTAAAGAGGCAGCGCCTTTTCACCGAGGCGAGAAATGAATCGACTTAGGGCGGCCAAGCAACCAGTAAGCTTCTGGACATCATGCACACGCACAGGGCATTTCATCCGAACTATAGCGCCTACTTTCTCTGGGTTAGCATCGATTCCTCGTTCGGAAATAAGAAAACCGAGTAACTTTCCGCCTGGAACTCCAAACGTGCACTTTGATGGATTGAGCTTGATACCATACCTTCTGAGGTTGGCAAAGGTTTCGGCGAGGTCGTTCAGCAGGTCGGAACCTTTACGTGACTTGACCACAATGTCATCGATGTATGCTTCCACATTCCGACTGATCTGAGTGAGCAGACACTTCTGAATCATTCGCATAAATGTGGCTCCGGCGTTCTTCAAGCCGAATGGCATTGTGACATAACAGAAGCACCCGAACGGGGTGATAAAAACTGTCTTTATTTCGTCGGGTCCATACAGATGGATCTGGTGGTACCCGGAGTAGGCATCGAAAAAGGACAAACGCTCGCACCCAGCAGTCGAGTTGACTATCTGATCGATGCGAGGGAGAGGGAAGTGATCTTTTGGGCAGGCCCGATTGATATGCTTGAAATCGATGCACATGTGGAGTGAGTCATCTTTCTTTGGGACCATGACAACATTGGCTAACCACTCGGAGTGGTAAATCTCTCGGATAAACTCAGCTGCCAAAAGCCAAGCCACCTCTTCGCCGATTGCTTTTCTTTTTTGGACGGCGGACCGTCGAAGATGCTCTTTGACTGGTTTCACTTTCGGGTCGACTCGCAAACGATGCTCAGCCAGTCCCCTGGGAACACCTGGCATGTCAGAAGGCTTCCATGCAAAGATGTCCCAGTTCTCACGGAGGAACTGGATGAGCGCTTCTTCCTATTTGGAGTCGAGTGTGGTCGAAATGTGGGTCGGAGCTACATTGGGGTCCGTCGGGTGAATGTGAACAGACTTCGTCTCGCCAGACGACTGGAATGCTGAATCCATGGCTGGCTTCTTGGCTCGCAACAAGTCACTTGGGTCTGCATTTTTCTGGTATTCTTGCAATTCTGCCACGGCCATCTGGGCATCGGCAATCTTTGAGCCCTTCTGGAAACACTCTTCCGCCTTTTTCCGATTACCAGAGATAGTGATCACTCCTCTGGGACTAGGCACCTTCAGCTTGAGGTACACGTAACAAGGTCGAGCCATGAATCGTGCATAAGCTGGGCTGCCCAGAATTGCATGATACACACTCTGAAAATCCACGACTTCAAACGTCAACTTTTCTTTGCGGTAATTTTTGGCATCACCAAAAACCATGTCGAGTGCAATCTGACCGAGGGACGCGGCCTTCTTGCCTGGGATGACCCCATGGAAACTCATATGGCTTTCACTGAGTCTGGACATCGGAATGCCCATTCCTTTCAATGTTTTTGCGTACAGAATGTTCAGGCCACTGCCACCGTCCATCAGGACCTTTGTTAGTCGAGTGCCTTCGACCACCGGGTCGACCACCAGTGCTTGCCTCCCAGGGGTGGCGATGTGCGCTGGGTGATCAGACTGGTCGAACATAATGGCAGTCTGCGACCATTTCAAGTAATTGGGTGTCGCCGGAGCGACCATGTTCACTTCTCTATTGATGACTTTCAATCGACTCTTGTTTTCAACATCAGCAAAAATCATCAGAGTGGAATTCACGTGAGGATAACCATCATCATCTTCCCCTTCACTCTCAGCCTTGTCTGCCTCCTTCTCCCTTTCCTTGGGTTGTTTCTCTCGGAATTGCTAGATCAGGAGCCGACACTGTCGAGTGGTATGCTTCGGGTAAATGAAATTACCTTCTTCGTCTTTTTTGGTGTGGATATGGCACGGCAGATCCAACACGTCATTTCCATCTTGATCTTTTACTTTCTTGGGGTTCCACGACCCTTTAGGCTTCCCCTTGAACTTTCCTTGAACCACAGCCAAGGCCTCACCCGGAGCAGCTGGTTCGGCCTTGCGTTTTTGTTTCCGACTGGAGTTTCCTCCTCCGGCTTCGTGGGCGACTGCTTTGTGCTTGCCGCTCCGCAGTCGCTCCTCCTCTTCACCATTGGCATACTTGGTGGCGATTTCCATCATCCGAGTCAAAGTCATGTTTCCGGTCCGACCGAATTTGAGATTCAACTCCCGGTACCTGACGCCTTCCTTGAAAGCACAAATTGCCTGATGATCAGACACATCTTCCACCATGTGGTGCAGGGTGATCCACCTCTGGATATAATCTCTCAAAGTTTCATTCGGTTTCTGGACGCAACATTGTAATTCTGTCAAACCTGCTGGCCGCTTGAAAGTACCCTCAAACGTTCTGACAAACACTCGGGCGAGATCTTCCCAAGTATAGATGCTACCAGGCGCCAACTGATTCAGCCACACCCTAGCCGAGCCCTCCAACATCAGAGGGAGGTGTTTCATGGCCACCTCATCATTGCCGCCACCAATCTGGACAGCCACTCGGTAGTCTTCGAGCCAGGTGTCAGGCTTGGACTCTCCGGTGAACTTACTGACTCCAGTCGCCAACCTGAAGTTGGGGGAAATCACTGCAGCTCTGATAGCTCTGCTGAAGCACTCTGGGCCAGAGACATGCACCTTGTTGCTAGTTTGCGGGCCTCTGTCATGGCCATCTCGATGAGCTCTGTTTCTGTCGACCAAGCCTTGTACGAGAATAGATCTCGCATCAAAGCCTGGCTCCCTGGGGTCGACAGGAATACCTCTTCCGACGCTGTTAGGGCGCCTGTCTTCATGTGGCCGCGACACGTACGACCCACTCCTTGGAGGAGGCGTGGGCACTCGACGGCGACCATCGCGATCGGCTCGACAATCATACTGCTCCTGGTTTCTGTACTGATCATGCCGCTCTCCACGTCCCTCACGCCTCGGGGGCGATCTCGGGCTATGGGCCGACTGGACCGTATCTGCGACCACAGATCGGCTATGGATCCTATCTCAAGACTGAGACACGGCCGTATTCTGCTCTCCTGCTGCCCGGAGCAAGGCCCTGATCTGCGCCATACCTCGGCCAGCTTCTGACTGGGAAGGTTGAATCGACTCTGCTATTCGGGCCGCAGCTTCTAGGTTTTGGATTGGTGTCCGGTATACCTGAGCCGGAGGTGGAAAAAGTTGGCGTCGGCTGGACTCAGGAGCACGTTGACGACCACGATCATCGAGTGCGCGCTGTAGGTTCTCCAGCCGAGTGCGCTCAGCTAGATTAGCCAAGCGAGCCTGTTCCAAGGCCTGGGCCTCAGGCGTTTCTCCAACTATAGGTGTATGCAAGGCATCCATGTTTCGGCGACGAATTTCTTCTCTCTGCTACGAGGAGAGAGGCTCGGGGCGGTACTCCTCGTGAACGCGTGACAGATCGCCGTTCCCGTCACCTCCGTCTTCACGATCGAAGCCAGGAGGACCGCATGGTCCATTGACCATCAGGACTTCTGCTGCCGAGTCATTGCTGCCGCACTCAGATGCAGTCTCTACGGAGCCAGTCGACAGATCGAACAGGCCGTAGAGAGACTCGTCGGGCTCGAGCGCCTCGACTTGAGGGGTGGCCGACAGGCGGGCCACCGCATGCTTCACCCACCATTGAACCCTCGACCGGCTTGTGCGCTTGTTCCGGCGGGTCGCGGGGAGGGGGAAAGCCGTAGGAGTCGACTGGTACTGGGTCGACGGTTGCCGCAGGAGGAGGCCGCGGACGCACACGTGAAAGTGCGTCGCCCCGCGGGCGGGGAGTGCATCGACATCGAGTGGTGCCTCCTGAAGCCAAGCGGAGTCGTCGGCGACAAACACGAGCGCGCCGAGACGGATCTCGCGGGCCTCAGCCAAACCTCTGCCTGGAACCATGATGATGGGGATCGGAAAAATTGCAACTTCTCCAATAAGTCGCTAAGACACCGGCCCCACGGTGGGCGCCAACTGTCGTGGATCTAAGACTGACAGTAGAATGAGGGGTAGGTATGAGGAGGCAAGATCCTAGCTATGGAGTAGTTGTACACATGAGTTTTACGAGTTCAATCCCTTCTCGGAAGAAGTAACAACCCTACGTCTCGGTGCCCTGAGGCGATCGACTGGATTATATGTGTGTGTGTGTGTGTGTGTGTGTGTGTTTTTACAAAAGTGCGAACCCTTGTCCCAGAGGAGGGAGGTGGCTTATATAGAGTGCGCCAGGACCCCAGCTCCCCTCCGTTACACAGAGTTCAATGCTCATAAAGGAAAGGCGTTACAGGTAACGTCTACAGTAAATGTCATAAATGCTCATAATGCTATGGTTTAAGTCTTAACCGTTGCAGAGTGGAGGGTTCCTCATCTTCTGGTGGTCGAGTGTCTTCAAGGTGGTCGAGTGAGCGCATCTCCACGGTCGAGTGGATGATGATTTCTCTTCGACTGCTTCTGATTCTTTGTAAAGATGTCCTTGGGGAGGGTATGCTGGACAGGTCCATGACCCTACCCTAGGTACATAGCTTTATCAGCGATGGCCAGCAATGAGGGTCTCTCGTTGGCCCTCGATCTCAACTTACAGAACGTCCAGATCAGCACGGACTGTATGGCTACTGTCAGGCACATTGGAGAGCCTTTTGTAGGTCCAAGTAAAGTTATTGTGGAGGAGATCATGATGAAGCTTAAGATGTTCCCAGAATCTGAAGTCATCCACGAGAGACGTGATCATAATTTTGAAGCGCACATGCTTGCGAAAGCTGCTACTACTTTAGGCCCGGGACGCCATCTTTGGCTAACGGGAACCCCAAACATAATTTGTATTCCCATGACTGTTGAGTTTTAATATAGCAGCTTTCAGCCCTAAAAAAAAGGAGCTCCCAAAAGAACCAAGACAATCGCATCCGCTCATCCCGACCTTACTTCTCTTATTTGGCCATCACTATCCTCTCATGAAGGCCTAGGTGTGCCGCCGCCGCCGCCGTTGTCATCCCCTGGAACCTCGGTACGCAGCCCTTGGCGTCATCGTCTCCACATATCCCCGCACCCCGCTCCTTCCCAATCCCCTTCCTCTCGCAACCTTGAGCGAACCCTAGCCTAGGTCAGCCGTTGCTGCCACATCCTTTCCCTTTGGTTCGCAGATCCTCCTGGTGCCGTCGCACTGAACTAAATAAAGCTGACATTGATTCTGCAGCTGCTTCCATTGTAAGAATAATGGACACTCATCTTTGCATAAATTTTATATAGTTAAGTTTGCAATGTCCATAATCAAGTGCGACCACATGGCTTACCAGATAGTATTTGTAGTGTCTTGGACAGTTATTTATTCCAAAATATATATCTATATTGATCTGAACAGAAAGGTCATGGTCGCATTTTGGTTATGTATATGAAGTACTTCCACTTATCTTTTTTCCTATACAAATATATAGGGCACAAGCATTGGGAGTATAAAATGCACCAACGGTACTGATAGCATTGCTGCTTTCCGCATGCAATTGATTCATCCATCTGCTGCTTAGTCGCATCACATACTCCGTCCTTTAATTGTATTGCCAATGTCATTTACATATATGTAACTCACAGAAAATAGGACTTTGTAAGGATGTCACACTATTTGTCAAGATTAGTATAGTGATCAGTTTCATGGAGTGCCATTTGTTTTCACTTTCCCTGTATGATCATCTTTTGGCACATTGATGGTCATGAGATGCTTATGTTGTAGATTTATGATTCAATTTATGAGATGCTAGAAAAAACTTTGTAGACATGGAACTAAGGGAATGGTCAATATGACCTGAAAAATATAAAGATGATAGTTTACATGAAATGATAAATATTGGCGTATTTTCAGAAGTTATTTCACTGAAAATAGGAAATCAATTCTTCCATGTCTATCTACTCCTATCATTCTATTGAAAAAATAGACGGGCGCAGTAACGCGCGCCAATCATGATCTAGTTATCACTATCACAAGATGGTATTTAATGTCTTCGAGCATCGTCCTTGGCTACCAGCTACCAACTACCAAGCCGAGAAAGGAAGAATGTCAACCAACTCATTTGCAGTGGCACGACATCCACACGGTTAGCATGACGTGTAGGCCAATCTATCAGCTCCTCCACCGTCTCAGTTTCAAGGTCGACAACATACACGCGCAAACTACTGCCCTGGGCAATCATCGTCCCGTACTTTTCTCCTAACATGTGCAAGCTTGATATGCTTTGAGTAAGCTTCTTGCCTGGTTCATCTAACTTGATACTCCGAGTGCAGAGGCAATTTGTAGTCTCGTCCAAAATTTCCCAGATCACTACCTGGGGCCCTTCCCTGTCGACATAGATTAGCGAAAGTGTCCCACCGGTGGAGAGGGTAAGGCACGGGCGACATCTCATGTCGTCCATCTCAAAGGGGATCCTTGTCAAGGTGACGTGGCCCGTCTTAGCTTCCATACCAACAATGCATAAGTCTAGCATCATCCCATCGTAAAAGAGCCAGTGTGCCGTGCCGCGGCACACGACGGCAGGGCCATGATAAACCGCGCGCGGTATAGTTGCTGGTAGCCTCATCGCCGAAGCACCTGGTCGCCGTGCTCCAGCTCCCATTGTCGGATGAGAACGTGTAGAGATTGTAGTCCAGGTCGATGATTACCACTTTGAAGGACGCATAGTTGCTCGGTGGTGGCTGCTCGTTGTGCGAGCAGCTATCCACACCACTCAAAATAGCGTACCCACTCCAGTCCATGTGGAGGGGGTCGACATGGCCGCACTTTAGAAGTGGGAGCACGTGGCACTCGCCGACAAGCAGATCGCACACCGCCAGGTGGACGATCCTCGTGTCATGAGAGTGAAGGCGCACAAGTAGGAGGCCGTGGCGCGAGACAAGCGGCTCAGCATGATCTAACTTCTGGCCGGCGGGCTGCATGATGGTGGTAAGGGCACGACAACCACGGCCCATCACCGACCGCGGCGCAGGGACGAAGCACGGCGCCCCCACCCCTTGTCCAGGGCGTTGCTCCCTCGTGAAGAAGCCGGTGATATATGGAGGCCGAAGTGCCCTCCGGCCAACATCACCGAAGGAAGGCGGCGTTGGCCACGAGGCGGTGCCACAGCTTGCACACCATGGCGCACCGAAAGAGCGTCGTCATGTCGTCCTTGACACGGACGAGGATCTCGAGGAGCAAGTCATCAGGGAGCGGAGGCGAAACAGCCGCCCGTTCCATCGGTGCAGCTAGGACAGGGCTACGCCGGCCACAACAGCGCACATGTGTGCCCTAATATTTTTTGTATGATGGAGTCTGGCTTGGGTTGCTATGGAGTAGCGTACCGAAATAGACTTGGGAGGTTGTGGCCGGAGTCCGTCTACAACCCAAACTGCCCAAGGTCTCCAACTCCGAGTACTGTACGTATGCATGGCTGGAGTTTCCTTCAAGGAAAAAAATAGCGGCAAAATAGCGCCAGCCTCAAAATACGCTATTAACGTGCTATAACGCGTTATGGTGTGCTATTAGTAAGGCATTGTACTCTGATCTATTTAGCGAGGCAACTTGTAGCACGCTATAGCGCGCTATTTTTTTCCAGTGATTTTCTTTCTTTGAAATTCAAGAAACTCCAATAGCTTTTCTGGAGTATTTTCGTTTTCCTCTTCTTTTTATTTTCTGCTATTTTTACAATATCTCGATTGCCACCACCTCATCACCAAAATCATTCCTTACAATGAGAAGTGGGACTGAATTCGGGACCAAGAATGTCCGGTAGAGGCCAAACTCCTTTCCACCCTGTGCTTTGCTAGCAGAAAGAAGAGAACGCTTCTTTCCTAGATGCGATATAGACACGGCTAACAGTCAGTCTGAAATGGGTGTAAATTTTGTGCGGCCACCGGAATCTTTGGCCTTGCCTTGTTCATATTCAAGGCACCCAAATATATTTGAAGTAGCCTCTCCACGTCTCTTCTCTTGGCAATATCTGTGCTAGTATTACTCTTAGGCTCTAGGTCTCCGCCTTGGACGAGGCGATGCTCACGAGTATTTGTTGACCAAGGATATTTACATCTACTGTTAGAGATACGGTAGGCAAATCAACACGGCGAAGAACGAAAACTAGAAGGAGACACGTACAAGATTTAACATAGAAAACCCCTCAAACATAAAGGGGAAAAAAACCACGGGTGCCAGCCAACAAAGTTATCCTTTCTCCTTATACTAGAGTTTGGATCACAACATAACATCTACTAACAAGATGACCCATTTTGAAGCCTCTTAACAAGATGGAAGAAAGGAGGAATAAAGTATGTTATATGTCGTGGTTGATTTGTTCATTTCAAGTCCTATTCAGGGGACCATGTATTGGCATGTCAGAGAGGCCCATGTAGAATCAATCAACGGTACGGTGTTAATCTATGATACAATTGTCCGATTAGTTAACACTGGATTGAGACACATACTATGGCATGTGATTGCCGAGTTAGAGCCAAATTGATTGCTGAATTCTCGTGATACGTGGCTTTCAGGAATGGTGGATGTGATACTTCTAGAAATACATATGCTACATTTGGATTCAGAATTCCAATGCTTATATGGTTGAATACAGCTGTCCAACTTCAATGAGTTCTAATTAAATGTTGCAAGCTCTGCCGACTCGAGCAGTCAAATTTACAATGATCAGGATCGGGAAACTGCATAAAACCTTTCACCACAGAGGCACAGCTGATTGTCAAAAAAAAAAAACCTTTCACCACAGATACTCTGTCGTGAGAATTTACAATATTTCGCACTACTTATTTTACGAATAAGTACATGAAGGACTTGCTCAAGAGCAACTGGATGTGGTGGAGTGCTACAACGTTTGAACTCTTCATCGGTATAGTCAGCAAATCCGTTGGTACCATAAGCAGCGCACTTCTTTTTTGACAGCAACCATAAGCAGCACACTTGCCTTGCTTGACGAGCTACTCATTCCAGGCATCAACACGTTCAGCGGTCGCCTTCAACAGCTCGTACTGGGCCCTCTCCCAGATCCGGTACCAGGTACCGGCGGTCGTACTCCTTCATCCACTACTTGACTCGCGCCTTCATGGCGGCCTCCATCCTTGCCATCTGCACATCGTTGTTTGTCGCCTCCTTCCTCACGGCCTTTTTGTAGAACTGCACTCACATGGTTGCTCACGAGCACCATGTTCCATGTGCACTCTGATCATCGGCCACTTCTGCTGGACACGGAGTATTATGATGGATCTCAGTTCAGGAAATCGTTCTAAAAAAAGTTTGAGGCCGCTGGTTACATGAAGAAATAGTGAACAATATGGCGTGGGAAAAAACGAAGTTAGCTCGTCTCGGACCATCCTTGGCCGATAGGACGAAAGTTGTACATGCAGATTTACACCAATGCAGATGTGGTTTTCTGTACCTCGAGCTACACGGTACCCCTTATCTTTGCCATCCATTTCTGCATCGCGATCCGTGCAGATGCATTTGTCTTTTTTTGTTTCTCTCAAACGACACAACATATAAACTTCAAATTTTTGCAGAACAATAATACATTCTAACTACAATGTGGGAAAAAACTTTCAAATTTTTCATGCATTTTAAATACTTAAAACAATATTTTTAGTCAAACAAAATCTCATTTTGTATATTTATATCAGAAGAAAAAATCTGAAAGGTTTTTCACACATTGATGTTCTAATGCTTGTTCGATCTGCAAAGTTTGAAGTTCATACGTTGTTTCATTTGAGAGAAACAAAAAAGAGAAATCTTGTTGTTGTAAGTTAGTTGGAGAGTACGGATCTCAAAGCAAGGCTGAAGGATTGAGGATAAGAGGTTCCATGTAGCCTGAGCTACAAGGGAACTTTGTGTGCATGAATTGCCGGGCAGAAGGAAATTCTTCATCTGTTGGAGAATATTATTGGGCAAGAGAGACCTTCTGGCTTCAAAGAGGCAAGGTGGAATGGTTGTTACATGGCGATAGAAACACGAAGTTTTTCCACAATGCTGCCACGGCAAGAAAGAAACTAAATTGTATGAAGAAGTTCCGTGATGACACGGGAGTGTGGCATCAAGGTACAGCTGAAATTAATGACCATATTATGCAGTAATTTTCCGGTTTATTCACAGCTGAAGTTGATGATCTGATCCGAATGTCTTGGCATCAATTAAAAATGTAGTAACATGTGACATGAATAATGCTTTTCTAGCTCCTTATTCGACCGAAGAGGTCAAGAAGGTGTTGTTTGATATTGGCGATTTGAAGGCCCCAGAACCGAATGGCTTGCACACGATATTTTATAAGAGATTTTGGCCCATGCTTGGAGAAGATCTTGTTGATGGCGTATTGAAGGCCGTCAATTCAGGTACAATCCCACCAGGGTGGAATGACACTACTATAGTTTTGATTCCAAAAATAAATTGTCCGGAGAAAGTGACTCGGTTCCGGCCTATCAGTGTATGCACTGTTGTTTATAAGGTAATCTCAAAGATGCTAGTAGCAAGGTTAAATGTTTTTTACTAGACATTATTAGCCCACCGCAGAGTGCTTTTGTTCCTAGGCATCCGATCACAGACAATGTCTTGGTAGCTTATGGTTGGTGCGCGGTGAAGTTGGACATGCATAAGGCATATGACCAGGTTGAATGGCTGTTTCTGGATGGTATTCTACTGAAATTGGGATTTAATGAATAGTGGGTTAAGCTGGCGATGCAATGTGTTAGTATAGTGTCATATCGTGTATGTTTTAACTCAAGAGGAACATAAACATTTAAACCTTCTAGAGGCTTGAGACAATGCGATCCATTGTCGCCTTATTTGTTTCTGTTATGTACTTAAGGATTGACTTCTTTGATGAATAAAGCTAAGGAAGAAGGGAAGTTTGAGGGTGTGAAAGTGTGTAGGGAAGCACAAGCAATCACTAATCTATTGTTTCCAGATGATTCATTATTCCCAATGAAGGCCAATGTTGAGAATGCCGAGTGTCTAAAAGAAATCCTTGCATCATATTGTGCCGCTTCGGGACAGAAGGTTAGTATGGAAAAGTCCAGTGTGTTTTTGGCCCTAATACTAGAGCTGAGACGAAGGAACAAATTTGAGTAGTTTTAATATAATTACCTAGGCACTATCGGATTCTTATCTAGGCTTACCATCCACTATCGGTTTTAGATAGGACAGATTGTTTCCAGTTTTTGGTGGATCGAGTTATGAAAAGAATTATGGGATGAAAGGAAAGGCAACTTTCAACATGAGGAAAGGAAGTGATATTCGAATCAATTGTACATGCTATACCATATTATGCAATGTCGGTTTTCAAAATTCCAAAACAAATATGTAAAGAATTACATACGCGATGTCACATTTTTGGTGGGGTGACGGTGACAATTAGAGGAGAATGCACTGGTTTGCATGGTAGAAATTGTGTGCGCCAAAGAAAGAAGGTACAATGGGATTTCGAGATATTCATTGTTTCAACATAGCCCTGCTTGGGAAACAGGCTTGGAGATTAATTGATAATCCATATTCCCTTTGTGCCCGTGTTTTCAAAGCCAAATATTATCCAGATTGTGATATTTTGAATGCAACTCTGAAAAAGAGATCCTCGTTCACATGGCAAAGTACTATGTCAGGGGTGCAGACACTAAAAATAGGTCATATATGGAGGATCGGTGATGGTAGTCAGATCAATGTTTGGGATGATGAATGGATCCCTAACTCATCTACCAGAAAAGTGATCACGTCTCGTGGAGGCAATTTACTATCAAAAGTAAGTAATTTCATTGACCCTGTTATGGGTCGTTGGGATGAAGAGTTGGTTTCTCAAACATTCTGGGAAGTTGATGTGGTGCGGATCCTTGTGATTCTGTTACCTGAATTTGAAATGTCAGACTTTGTAGCATGGAACTTGTGCAAAAAACAGGATATTCTCAATGAGATCGGCATACTTTGTGGAGTGGCACAACCAATATGGACTTCAAATATCGGGAGAAAATACAGTCGGACCCTAACGGAATTCACTAATATGGGAGACGATCTGGAGCTTAAGCTGTCCTGCCAAGGTTAAAATATTCCTCTGGCGAACTTTGTTAGGATCGTTACCATGTCCGGTGACTTTGGCTAACGAACATATATATAGAAGTCAGTAGGCAATGTCCTACATGCGGTATAGGAGCCGAGGATACCGAGCATCTGTTATTCACTTCTGCAAAATCTAAAGAGGTATGATAGTTACTGGGTTTGGACTTTGTTATTGATAAAGCATGCAATGTGGATCGTGTGAGAGAATATGTGCTAGAATATTTGTTGCTACAACCAGGTAAAGAATGTGTGGTCCTCGGTTTGGGAAAATCAACGGAATCAATTGCTATTGGTTCCTGGTATTTATGGTGGGAGAGGAGAAAGTAAGTGCATAATGAAAAGTTCCAGGAACCCAAGTTCATAGCAATGGCAATCAGAGCTTTGGCTGCTAACCATACTATGACAAGTGATGCAAAGACGACGATCAAGCGACATGGATGGGAAAGACCAATGAGCAACTATGTGAAGCTAAACAAGGATGGGGGTTTCGACCCACACTTACTTAATGGCTCGTATGGCGCTTTCACCAGAGACTCGAATGGCAGATTCGTCGCGGCAGGAAACAGGGAAATCGATTGGTGCAGAGATGAGCTTATGGCCGATGCACTAACCTTATGGTTTGGTCTCAATTTGGAAAATACAATCAGGTGTAACCGCATAGAGGTTCACTCCGACAACATCCGGGTGATAGAGAGAATGTAGAATGGATGTCGCTCTTTCAATGTATCGCTGGTAATTTTTGATGATATATATCACCTTGCCTGTGATTTCCCGCATATTATTTTTGAGCATGCTTCTAGAGAGACTAATTGTGGTACCCATGATTTAGCCAAACTAGCTACAAGTAAGGTGTTTGCGGGGTGGATGAAAGATCCATCCGTAGAGATTGTTGATACTCTTGTAAAAGATAATATGATGACCGCCTTGCCATAAAGAGTACTTTGATGTCTAAAAAGCATAAGTGAAGCTGCAAAAGCATGACTTACGACTATAGAGGTTCAAGCCCCCTCCCCCCCCCCCCCCCCCCCCCCCCCCCCCCCCCCCCCAAGGAGTTATATGATGCATTTTTTATATGAGGTAATTTATATATATGATGCGGTTCAGCAGTCTGCAACGTCTTATTTTCTTATTTATTACTCCCTCTTTTTAAAAATACTTGTCGGAGAAATAGATGTATCTAGACATATCCATTTTTATTCATTTGTCTGACATTTACTTTGGGACTGAGGGAGTACAAGAAAAGGAAGGTCTGAATTTTTTTAAAGATCTTTTGCTACATATGGACTACTAAATCATCTGCGAAAAACTCAGTTCAACGATAGGCCGTATACATGGTTGCCTTCTCACCCGGCCCACCTCATTTGCAGTCCACTGGCCTTTGATTCCAATGAGCTGGACCATGCACCACCACGGCAGTCGTTTCCCTCCAAAAATGCCAAAGTAGGAATACATCAGGATACCACAACTGGCATCTAATGTTTCTGAACAAAAGCTGGCATATATCTAAGACAAGCGATACGAATATATTTTGGAGACATGCACCAACGCATGAGCACACGCACACCACAAGATGAGCACACCATGACGACACAAAATGATATAACACATCAAAAATTGATTGTCAAATTTAATTACCAGTACTTCCTCCGTCCAAGTGTATACGGCATCTAATGAAAAATTAGTAATCAAAATATATAAGTCACCGTGCATAGAATGATCTTCTCAATCTCATTCCCTGTGATAATTATTTTTTATTTTTCATGCTGCTAATTTTGTTGGATGACGCATTAAATAAGGATTTGCATGTTTCTCTTTACGAATTAATGACCTGAAAAACCAACGTAGTGGTTGACTCCTCTCAATTTTTCAAAAGGTTAAAATACAAGTCGTTGTCCGAAACAAGAAGAGTCACTGACGGGCCGTATGGTGAATGGTCCTCGCTGAAAACAAGTGATTGATTATTTCTGCATGCTTGGAGTCTCAATAGTTTATATATGTAGAAACACGATGTGTTGAGGCAAATTAATCATCCTTATTACTCTAGACCATATATGAACATTACGCGACATGGTAGTACCATAATATATTTATTTATTTGTATGAATTACATGGACATGGCGTGTTTCTTATCAGAATGCACGCCACTGCTTTGCGGCCAGCTCCAAATTTATTTTCTCCGTCCTATCACGCATACTAATTATACTCAACTTGCATATGCATACAAGCTAGGGTACATCAAGAGGAAAATGTAGGGCCGGAATGTATATACAATAGTAGTTATATGGAACACACTGTTTTATACTATCATGCATGCATCGGTCCTACTATTGATCCTTGATTATTTGTTACTCTCTCCATCCCAAAATAAATTAGTAAAAAGTTGAGACACTTATTTTGAGACGGAGGGAGTATATAGGTATGGCATGTATTTTGATTCATGGTACTTAAATATGATCGCATCCACCATTATTATGCTGTCTTCTACTAGTAATGTGGATGTAGTCCCGCCTTTTGCTTCACGGCGTTCTCCAGTTCGTCACAAAATGCTGAGCACTCTTTGCTCATTGTTCGTTGGGTTCTCTGTTTCAGCAAAGATGATAGAATTGTAAGTATTTTTGTGTAAAGTTTCCATTCCGACGAATGAAAGTTGGATCATAAGACACAGTTGCACACATCTAGTCAACATTAGAATTTTTTGACACATCCACAGAACTATTGTGTTACTTAGTATGTATGATAATTTTTGACAGTGTTGCAGGAAAATTGATCACCAATGAGTGTTGACACATTGATGTCAGAACCCTCCAAAACCCGGAAGATGGAACCCGAAAAACTAGAATGACGAGGGTTTCATGGAATACATGCTACATATGGCTAGAGGGCACATGTAACCTTATTTATCCTCCAACCCCAATACTATAACCGAGAAACATTTTGCAGTAGCAGAAACTTGTCGTGATCTGCTTGACACTTATAGTACATTATACAGATGCCTTGCATCAGAACCTTAATTACGTGTTATCGTTCAAGGTAAGCAAAGTGCACCATTCACATTTTTATTGTACTATGCTACCCTTTTTTATTGAGGGTCGTGTGGGGTGCGGGGATCGTTCAAGGTAAGCAAAGTGCACCATTCACCTTTTTATTGTACTATATGCTACCTTTTTTTATTGAGGGTCGTGTGGGGTGCGGGGATCGAACCAAATTCATTTAAATGCACAATAAACTAATTAACTTTCATTTGACAATATTGATAAGTCATTTACCTTGATAGGGTGAATAAATATTGCATGAGTTATATGGTGGATAACCCAGAGTAGGGGCTGAAAAAATGTCCACAAATTCGTATATACCCTTTAGCTAAATCCACCTCAATCAACGTCTCAGAAAAAAAGTGCTTTATTGAGTTTAGTTCATCAAGTATATTACTCCCTCCGTCCCAAAAGAAGTAACTCAACTTCGTACTAACTTTAGCACGTTAGTGACTCAACTTTGTACTAACTTTAGTACGTTAGTACAAAGTTGAATCACCTATTTTGGGACGGAGGGAGTACTATATAATACTGGAACGTCAATGGTTAAGATCAAATCATAAGCATCTATGACACGACACCAACAGGAATATAAGTCAGATCCATGTGTGTACCTGAAGATGAAGGCTATAGAAGGTCCTGTTCTGAAAAGCGGAAGCGGACGAGCTGACGAGGCAGAGGCCTTGATTCTCCAGCACGTTGATGCATTTGGACATGGGCAGAGCGCCAGCCATGGTGTTCAGCAGGCTGACCTGGACCATGATTTCCCTGTCGTTGAGGCAGGTGGCGGAGACGATCGGAGCCGTGTCATCTCCCGGCCTGCAGCTGGCACGCGTCAGCTGTTCCTTCTTCTTCTCCAGGCCGTCTACCTCCTTCTGCAGCTCCGGGATGTACTTGATCACCCGCGACACAATGGTCGGATTGTTCAGCTTCCTCTGACACGTCAGCGAAAGCAAAATCAATCAGATGTTCAGTACAGAATCTCGCACATGTGCGTAGCGTAGGCGTAGCGCAGAGAAGATGAACAAGTTAGGTTTAGTTAAGAGATCTAATTACAGTGTGATGATCATCGTCAGGGAGGAGGGAGCGAAGGTTGGAATAATGCTCGTTGAGCTGCTTGCGGCTGTCGCGCTCGTACGCGCTGTGGCTCATCTTCCGGTGGGAACCCGGGCCGCCGGATGAGGTGGCGTTGTTGGCAGCCGGTGCCGCCGGGATGTCGTGGTCTAGGCCCGGCCACTGCAGGGACGGCGCTGGGTGGTGGTGGCCACCGGAGAAGATTTCCGCCTCCAGTGACGACATGCTGCTCGTGAACGGGTCGTTGAACATCTGGTGCTCCATTGCTCGCAGCTAGCTTCTGCTTGATCTCGTTCGTGTGGAGAGGTTGTAGAGATGATGGTGGATGAGGGAACCTAGCCTGCTTGATCTACGCTAGTTGAATTTTAACCAGATTGATCAGCATGAACAAATTTTCACGTACGGTTTGATCCACGAAGTCAGCTTGAGCAAGTTCCGGAGTGGCGACCTCCATTTTATATAGGGCGAGGGATTCGCAGTGTCCAGAGAACTGATTTGGCCCGGATGTCTAAAAGGCATACTCCAGAGAACATTATGAAAGTGAGGTAATAAAGGGGAGAAAAGCAATTCTATTGTGCACGCGATATCTCATGCATGGCTCAGCCATCCATTTACTTCACGATCATATCTATATGCTTGTATTCTTGTGAATCTTATTGTTTATTAGCACATTATGTGACATCTTGACGTTACCTTTTTGTCATGCAGTGACCGGGATTCCTGCAACCTCTCTCATCCATCCTCTCACTCCCAAGCAATAGTACACCCATTCATGATTTTCGTATGATTTTAAATTTTGAATCTTATTAACTCTGAACCACAAATCCAATTTATGATATGTTTGTTATGTTCCTTGCAATTAGGACACTGAAATAATATCACTTTCGAATATATTATGATAAGTTTTAAAATTTGAGTTCGAAAACATGATGGAACCATATCAAACATAGTGATGCATTGTAGTACGCGAAAAAACATAGGAAAGCTTGATGAGAATGAGTTTTTACTAAAAAATTGTAGTATTATGTTTGAAGCATGTTGAGACGTAATGAAACATTATGATATGTTGTCGATCACGATGAAGCACAGTGAAACAATATCTTTGTTTTTGTGGAACATAATAAAACTTAATATTATGTTTTAAATAAACATTTGTGCTTATCAGGTTTTACTAGGTTTTCACGCGTTCTAGAGTGTATCACTATGTTTCATAGAGTTCCACCATATGTTTCAAAATTCGATTTTGAAAATTAACAAACTATATTCAAGATTGATCTTCTTTCAAAGCTCTAGTTACATTGAACATAAATGAACAAAGAGACCGTAAATCCAACTTTATGTTCAATACACATCGGTCCTTTTAACTGGAAAACCTAAATCCATGCCTCACACTCCCAAGCAATAGTACACCCATCCATGATTTTCATATGATTTTAAATTTTGAATCTTATTAACTTTTGAACCACAAATCCAATTTATGATATGTTTGCTATGTTCCTTGCAATTAGGACACTGGAACAATATCAATTTCGAATATATTATGATAAGTTTTAAAATTTGAGTTCAAAAACATAATGGAACTATATCAAACATAGTGATGCATTGTAGTACGCGAAAAACATAGGAAAGCTTGATGAGAATGAGTTTTTACTAAAAATTTGTAGTATTAATTATGTTTTAAGCATGTTGAGACACAATGAAACATTATGATATGTTGTCGATCACGATGAAGCACAGTGAAACAATATCTTTGTTTTTGTGGAACATAATAAAACTTAATACTATGTTTTCACTAAATATTTGTGATTATTAGGGTTTACTAGGTTTTCTTGTGTTCTAGAGTGTATCACTATGTTTCATAGAGTTCCACCATATGTTTAAAATTTTGATTTTGAAAATTAACAAACTATATTCAAGATTGATCTTCTTTCAAAGCCCTAGTTACATATTTAACATAAATGAACAAAGAGACTGTAAATCCAACTTTATGTTCAATACACATCGGTCCTTTTAACTGGAAAAACTAAATCCATGCCTCACACTCCCAAGCAATAGTACACCCATTCATGATTGTCGTATGATTTTAATTCAAATTCAGGCTCCATTTTGAGCATTGAATTCAAATGACATCCAAACGAATTGAATCGTGTTGTTAATTGATTCAAATGAATTTCAAAAGTTTGAACTATGTTTTGACCAAATATTTTGCCAAGTTTGAATTATTTCAAATTTGAATTCAAACTAAGTTTGAAGCATAAATGAAGCTCATTTGAAATTCAAATATGAATCCTTCTGTACATTGATTTAAACATGAATTTAAAATTGACCAAACCCTTTTCTAGTCAAGTAAGGTCATTCAAGTTTGAATTATCATTCAAATTAAATGTGAAGTTCATTAACCTTAAGGCACAAGTGACACCCAATTGAATTTAAACATGAATATTTGCGTACAGTAATTCAAGTGTTTAATTCAAATCTATTTAAAGGTCATTCAAGTTTGAACTATTAGACTAAAATATGAACTTCCTGATCTTAGCTCATAAACAATGAATCTAGTTTTATGATTCCATTTGTCAATTGAATCTAGCAATGTAACCTTGCATCACATACCTTTATGTGATGTACTTATTTAATTGACACAATATGCATGTGGACCCTTATGTCACTGCGTTCTAAGTAACAACCTATGTTGTTTTCTAACTCTTTATGTGTTGTCACAATGCACTTAATCTCACAACACCATCTAGACTTATACCATACACTTCACATAGTTTTGTTGTCTATTTAATTTGTACTGTATGGTTGTTTATGTGAACTCTCTATATATGATAGATTGTTTGGATAGAGAAGAGCGGAAATTGAAGAACATTGTCAATACAAGGAGAGTGGAACCTTTGATCATATCACGTATTATTTTCTTGCATGTAGAACTTTACAAATAGGAATGCATAACTAAGCAAATATTTATTGTATGTTGTAGACAAGATACCTAGTAGCAAAGCCATGGGTTCTTTACCCTGTTCCTTGTAACGATCATGTAGAGATGCTTAGCTACTATATTATAAAGGGGTTGGAATCACACTAGATGAAAGGTTACAAAGTATATGGTTGACAACTTAATTAATTAAACATTTATGAAATTGGCATTGATTGGTCATCAAGTGTAAAGTTGATGGGGACTGCCACCTACTCCCTCCGTTCTAAAATATATTACTCAACTTTGTATAAAGTTAGTACAAATTTGAGTCATCTATTTTGGAACGGAGGGAATAGGTATCAAAGGGATTGTATGTGTTCCAAGTTAAGTAGCTTCCAGGTGTAACCGTGTGTCAATACGGGCTCTGTCTTGAACAAGTAAGTTGCAGGAATCCTGACCCACAAATTAGCTAAGGTAGTTAGTTGTGAGGTTGTATGGGTTTGCCAGGTCATACAGGGTTGTTTAAACATGACTTCCAAGTATACATTAAGAAATGACGACATGTATCACCGAATAGTAGATGGTGTTCTCTTAAGAGCTTGAATGAGGATCAAGCCCGAGTTGCTATGGAAGAGGTACATGATGGTTTATGCGGAACTCATTAGTCGGCTTACAAGATGAAGTGGATGCTACGACAAACCAGCTATTATTGGTCGACGATGATGACCAACTGTTTCAGGTACTTCAAAGGATGTGAAGCCTGCCTGAATTTTGGAGATAATCAGTTGGCTCCGGCTATTATGCTCAATCCTATCATAAAACCGTGACATTTTCGAGGTTGGGCACTCGACTTTGTCGGTATGATCCACACGGCTTCGGTAGTGGTCTTTCTAAAAAGGGGGTATGTGTTTACTCTCATTTTCAAAAGTGCTCTTTCTAATAAGGGTATTTCTGGTATTATAAGGACCCGGGAGGAACAAGCTTGAGAAACACCAAAGGTATGGAAACTAGCGACAAGAGAAAAAGCTACCATGCACCAGTTAGTAAAGTTTGGATTCACCATGGCCCAATTGGTAATCATTGGTTGAATGGTCGGAGTGAATCAATCGGTAATTATAGTGTAAATCTACGAGGGACATGCCAAATTTCATTGGGTTCACTTGAGCAAAATGTTAATGAGTTGGCTCTGCCCCTGGTAATATGATTGAATCACGGTCTGAGTGAAGCTTCAGTCGAAATCCGATCCAAGTGACACCTCACTCGGGTAATGTGAATAGAAGCTAAAGATAGGCCTGTCAAATTATCCAGATGGCCTTAGATTGCGAAACCAGATGGGAGGCATACATCAGATATGATCAAGGCTGACTGAAGCTATGATTGGCATACTGTGGTCCTTCAGTACCAGTTGGCACGGACCAACGAAGACCAGGAAAGTGAGACGACATGTGTTCAGGTGACCAGGAAAGAAGCAACACATGTTCCACTACTAGAAAAAGGGCTATAGATAGGATGATACTAATGACGCATCATGAAACCAGTGCACCACTACTATATACTAATGACGCACCGGTTGGTCATGCGCCATTAGTGTGAAAGACACTAATGGCGCACCAGAAACAGGGTGCGCCACTAGTATTAAATTATTATTTTTTCCATTTTTCCATACATACTAATGACGCATCAGGTCGAAGTGCGCCATTACTAGTTCTAAGTAGTAATGGCGCACCAAGCAGACAGTGCGCCATTACTGTAAAAAAAATTTATTCTTTTTTTTGCAAAACTACTAATGGCGCTTCGTTTCACAGTGCGCCATTACTAGTTTAAACTAGTAATGACGCACTACTACCCGGTGCGTCATTAGTATATATATATATTTTTATTTTTTTAAATTTCATGGGCACTTTTCGAATTCATGAATATTTTTTCAAATTTGATGAATATTTTTAAATCCCGATCGCTATCCCCCTTCATCTCGATCTCGATCCCCCCTCCCGCACCCTCCCCCGCTAGCTCCACCGCCCACGACGACCCACCGCACCCTCCCCCGCTAGCTCCACCGCCGCCGACGACCCACCGCACCCTCCCCCGCTCCACCGCCGCCGCCGACCCACCGCACCCTCCCCGGCCCGCTCCACCGCCGCCGAACACCCCCCGCACCCTCCCCCGCTAGCTCCATCGCCGCCGACGACCCACCGCACCCTCCCCTGCTCCACCGTCGCCGCCGACCCACCGCACCCTCCCCGGCCCGCTCCACCGCCGCCGAGCACCCCCATTTGATGATATTTTTTCATATTCATAAAAAAATTATTACTGTTTTTATAAAAAAAATATTAAAAAATAGCAACAAAAATAATAATAATAATAATAAACATACTAATGGCACACTGCTGGTGTAGTGCGCCATTGCTATCTAAAAAAACATTCTAATGACGCACCGCTCTGGTAGTGCGCCATTGCTATATATTAAAACATTCTAATGGCGCACCGCTCTGGGATGCGCCTTTGCTATCTAGAAAAAACATTCTAATGGCGCACCGCTCGGGGGTGCGCCATTAGTAATCTCCCCCTAGCTCTACCTAGCCCGACCCCTTCGTCCCTCCCTCTCGCCAGATCTAGTCCCCCCCCCCCCCCCCGCGCGCTGCCCCGCCCCACGTCGCCGCCGCCCCTACGTGCGCCGCCGCCCCCGCACCCCCTACCATTGCAGCTCCGCCATAGCCGACGCCTCCGTGACCTCGCCGTCGCCGACAGCCTCCCCGCGTCGGCCCCTGCCCTGCGCCGCCTCTACCTCAGTCCGGGCACGGGGTGCAGGACGACGACCGCGGCCGCCGGCCTCCCCACGACCAACCGAGGTGCCCAGGAGGCCTCCCCGACGACCAATCGAGCCATCCCTTTGACGCCGCCGCCGCCAACCCCAACCCTGACCCCAACCCCTCCAGCGACCGGCCGCGCCCGCCCATGTACCTCTCCTCCTTCCTCCTTCCTCCCTCTCCACCCTTCCTCCCCATTCCATCCCTTCCTCCCCTCGACCGTGTCTGTTATCTTCTGATGATATTTGACAGCTTATGGATAGAAATGCATATTTCAGTGTTTATAGCTATTAACACTTGCAAGTTACTGCACTGCTAGCTAAATTCTGGTTAGTAAGTCTGTATCCGCCTCCTGTTGAAATTTGGTGATGTGTGTGGCTGTCTAAGTACCCACACAAAATTCCCCATGGAGAAAATGATATAGCTCCTCCTACAACATGTATAGATCAATCAGTTCAGTTCTAGTGCTGCTGGACTTTTGCACCATACAAAAATGTACTACTAGTTGAAAATCTTTACTTGAGAGAGCTTCATAAGTAGAAGGTTCCAAAGAATAAAAACCAGTACTAGCACACTAGCACAGTAGTACTGCCACCTCCCAGTAAACAGCAGGGTCTCTGATCAGCAATGTAGTTAATTAGTCAGGGCCTGAAAGCCTGCAAATGCATGTACACACAGGTAGGGAATGTAAGATGAAGCATGTACTTTACCAACTAATCTAATGGGCTGGCACAAAGTGAAAACCAAAACAATAGTTAATCAAGCAGAGGTAGATTAGATTAGATGGCAAAAAGCACAAATGTCCCTGCCTATCCATTTTTTTCTCAAGTTGAGCTGGTAAGTTTCAGATGTTCAATGATGCTGTAGGAAAAAATTGGATGAAGAAAGATGTGTGTGGCTGCCTGAGAGAAGTATTTGCACAAACAAATTATAATTAATGTGTTGATGAAATTTTGGGTTTTCAAATTGGAACCAAAAACCAACCCATACCTTTAGACTCTTTTGGAATTTCCCGAACATTTTTTTGTTTGTTCCCTTTCACTGTTTGGGGACTTTTGACTTCAGAATGAACCTTACTAAGATTCAATTAAGACTAATTAACTGCATTTGATGTCACTATATTCTATGAATAACTTCAGTTATGATCTGTACTGGAAAACTTCAGTTAACACTCATTTTTCAGTTAACTCCTTACAGTTCAGATCATATTTTGATTGTCAATAATAGTGGACTTTTAAGGCTTTCTTAGAGGCAATACTAGTGGATTTTAGGCTTTTTTACATGCAATAATAGTGGAATTTTAGGCTTTTTTGGAGGAGTGTGTTTCATGCCGGCCTACAGTGATGAATTAGTCAGAGGATTGTGCCTTAGGATTGTGCCAAAGCTACCCATTGTATCTATTTGCTTGTCCTTCAAATAGGGGCAAGACTGTTACAGAAAAATTACTTGCAAGCATATTGTGATTTACTTGCAAGCATATTGTGCCTTAGTTACAGAAAAATTACTTGCAAGCATATTGTAACTATTTTCACTCTGTCCTGAAGGTTTTTGACTACAGAATCTGTGGTGACCCACACTCTGTTGGTTCACACTCATTGAGTTCGCTCGTGAAGGGCCGCTGCTGCTTGAGGCCCTTGAGAGGCCCTTCGTGTCGTGATGATTTTGCAGGTACCCCGAGAGGCCCTTGAGTTTGCCGGAATGTCGATTAACTTCCGTTCCGGCAAATTCGGGTACTCCATATGTCCTATTTTCAGCAAAGGTCATGCTGAAATTTTCCGTGAATTTTAGCATGACTTTGCTAAAAATCGGACATATGAGGTACTTGCTACTAATGCATGGGCTGGGGTATCTTAGTACTTAATTAAGTAGGATCAACTGCCCCTTTATTCTTGCTGTATTAAACCATAGGTGGCAATAGAGCCAAGTGATTAGTGCCAAGTGATTAGGCCCAACCTAGGGTGCCTCGGCATTAATAAACCCTAAATGATGAAAACTTAACTTGGCTTCCCCGGATGCCTCAGTGTCGATGAGAACCTAAATGATGTACGCTTAGGCTTTTAGGGTGCCTCGGCGTCGACAAACCCTAAATGATGAAAGCTTAGGCTTTTAGGGTGCCTCGGTGTCGACAAACCCTAAATGATGAGACCATGATCTTGTTCCTTGACAATAACCAACTTTTTGACCAAACTTATTTCCTATTTAGAGCGAAACATGGCCCACAACGATGAGGCCGGTGGTTCGGGCGGCAAGCAATTCTGGGAGCTGTCCCAGGAGATGGAGGAACAACCTCACCGCTATGAGGACGCCGCGGAAGACACCGATCCTGATTACACAACCCCTAGTGGCGTCGGGGATGACACCACTGATGGTGCCGCCGAGGATGCCACCACTGATGATGGCGGCGCACACACAGATGGCAGCCAACCGAAGAAGCAAAGGAAGGACCGGCGCCCGAATGCGCTCCGCACCGTCAAGGAGGAATTCACTCAAGTGGACTCCGACGGGAATCCAACGGAGCCCAAACATATAGTCAAGGGGTACTCGGTTCAGCTCGGGTGCATTCTCCGGAGCACTGTCTCGATCAACACCGAGACCTTAGGCATAAGGACCGAGGGAATTTGCGCAACCTCCTCTTCACGAAGCTGCACGAACGATACAAGTTCCCCGCCGAATTTGAAAACACACGCCTCTCAGGGAATAAAGTGAACAGTGCCGCCCTCATGAAGATGAGCACGGCCCTGTCTACTTGGAAAAGCGCGGTGAAGAGAATGATTGATAAAGGTGATAGTTATGAGAAGATCAAGGCGAAATATCGTTTGATGAGCGAAGATGAGTACAAGGAGTTCAAGATCAAGTGCGAGAGCAGTGCAACCTCCAAATCAAGTCAGTGGGGGAAAGAAATGCGGGAGTTGAACTTAGGGGAACACAAACTCGGTCCCGGCGGTTACAGAGTGGCGGAGCCTATATGGGACAAGGAGGACGCGGAGCGTGCCGAGCAAGGCCTACCGCCCCGCTTCGAGAAATACAGCGGTGACAAGCAGACCAGGAACTATGTCAGGGCCCGGTACAAGGAGGACCCGATAAGAAAGGAGCTTACCACGGATCCGAAGACCAGGGCGCTTGAGCTTCTTCTGGTAAGGAATACACCCCCGCGTAATTAGCTCCATATGGTTGCACTCTAATTAATCCCCAATATTTCTAAATGGTTCACGTTCCTTTCGCAGGACACTGAAAGCAGTAGCGCCGGGTCGTCTAAGAGCTCCCCTTTTGACACCCCTTTAAATAGGGCGTTGAACGTAATGAAAAACAAGGATAAGCTCACTAAGCCCACGTCAGCTGGTCGTGTGGCCGGCAAAGGCTTGTCCACAAAATGGGGGTCATACTATACCGCTGGTGTGCGGAAGGAGAAAAAGACCAGCTCGGAAAGCCAGACACGCGAGGTTGAAGAACTCAAGGCACAAGTGGCGCGGATTCCGGAGCTTGTCCAAGAGCAAGTGCAACAACAACTTGGAACGACGCTCAACGCCATGGTGCCTACGTTGATTCATGGGCTGACGACGTGGATTGCGGGCGGCCAACAGGGCCTCCCCCGGTTCCCAGCTTCACGGCCAGCAACTCGCACAGCGCGTAGGCGGCTCCATTGGTGTCTCCGGCGGTGCCATTGGTGTCTCCGGCGGCGGCGCCATTGGTGTCCCGGCGGAGGCGGTATTCGTGTCTCCGGCGCCGGCATGGGCATTGGAGCTTAATGCACCCGGGTGTACGCCGGCCGGCACCTCGCCAGCAAGCGCCCCCTCCGTCAGTTGCACGCCCGCCATTGGCAGTGCCTCGACATTAGCCGAGCTCGACAGCATCACGGTAACTGAGCCTCTCGGCCGATGACTTCATCTCATTGCCTTTGACTGGGCATCCCTGACGCCCTGTACATGTTTTCGCAAGGCACCGCCGATGTTCCTTGCACTCTTCTGCACTTCGTGGGCGCCGAGTTGGTCGATGTCGCCAAGGGCAGAATCGTTCAACCGGGCAACCCCATGTTCCACGGTAATCCGATGCCACCCACAATGTATAGGTTTGAAGTGGTTCGGGTGCTGCCAAGCTGCGACGAGTTGTTACCTCCGATTCGACCCGCTAGGGCCGACGAAGAAGATGAGATGACCCTCAGCACCTGCGTAAACTGGCCCCTGCTTTGGCCGAAGAGCCAGATTCGTTTGGGGGCGGGGGACACCACCCCACAGACAAGACCGCCAGTCGTGCCGGCGCCAAGCCATGGCAAGAACGCCGCAACGCTACCGGACCTGCCGGACATCCCTATGGCACAAGATCCGGACAGCCCTATGGCACAGGATCCGGACGGCGACGACAACGACGATGGTACATTTACCAAAGTTGATAAGTACTTTGCCGAACATGGGTACGCTGACGAGTTCTGCGGGCCTCTTTATCAAGAACCCAACCAAGACGACCGCGATCTAGCTGGTACGGTGGAGAAATCCAATTGCAACAGGCGTCGTCTGGCGTTCAGTTCTCAGGACACGCCTCCAGCTCCCGCCTTCACCGAGCCTCAGATAGCTGAGGTGCGAAATATTATCAACCCCAACACGCTCAAGAAGGCGGTCTGTGAGCAGAACTCGGTCCCATTACAGGAGATCAAGAAGAAGGGACGGAAAAGAAAGACTAACAAGGGTGCCGGTGCGAGCCAGCCGGCACCTATTTTGATCCGTGCTCAGGACGGGCCACCTTCACCTAAGGATATCTTGAGGAGGGTGCATGTGGCGGGTAGGGCGATGCTACCGCCAAATATGCTGAATGCTGCAACCGGTGCTATGCGGAGTCTGCACGACAGTGTTCTTTCTTTGGAGAAGCGGCGTCTCAGAGAGAAGGATGTGGCATACCTGGTTTTCATGGCCAAGGTGCCAGAGGGCAAGGGCTTTGTGGATGGCGACATCGGGGGTACAATCGTCCTGCGGTTTGATGACATCTTTGCTATGTTTAACCTTCATCCGCTGCACTACACCTTCGTTCGGCTGTTTTCGCTGAGTATGGAGATGCGGATCATTAGAGATAAGACCCCGGACATCGTGATAGTCGACCCCTTCTACATGCGTGCCAAGCACTTGAGCAGCGCTGGGGACCGCCAAGTTGCGAGTTCACACCTCAAAGGCGTCATTCTGGCAAACCCAGATAAGGATAACTTCCTTGTGGCTTACTTTCCCGAGTAAGTCATCCCTTAACCGCCCCGTAACATATGATTTCTTAGATTTCGATCATTCTTTTTTTCTAACATTCCGTGTTCTGTGCAGTGACACACATTGCACACTCATCCTCTTAAGCCCGAAATATTCCATGGCCACGTATTTAGACCCGAACCGTAACTCCAAGATAGACTACACAAATGTCAAGAAAGTTCTTGATGATGTTCTTCCCGCCTATGCCAAATCTGGAGGCACCTTCACCAGGGCAGTTCGTAAGTACGGCAAGCACATGTTCTAACACAATACGAAGTTCTGCTGCGTCAAGCAGCCGCCTGGCGGTCAGAAGGATGCCTACTACGACCTCCATCACATGCGGGCGATCGTAAGGGACCATCATCAACTTCTGCTACCAGATAATCTCAAAGATTGGGCCGCGAGCTTGTCGGCAGTCCAGGACGCGGACCTCAGACAAGAATTCTTTCGCATCCAGTCGGAGTTTGCGGACATCATCCATCAAGATGTCCTTCATACCTCGGGGCAGTTCTTCCTCAGATATCAACCGTCCAACAATGAGATAGATGAAATGCTACAAATGCAGGGTGACAACGACCGCGATTTCATGACCATCACGACAGACGGCGGCTTCATCCACGTTCCTGTCCGACGAGTCGAGTCGAAAGTAGTGATGTGTAGTTCTGAAACATTGATTGGCTCATGTTGTAATTATACTTTAATGAATTCGTATGTCTCTTTGGTTTGGACAGTCGTTCAACTTAGATGTAATCGATGCTATTTATTAGTAGGACCATGAATCGTGCTATTAATGTCTTGCTTTTCTCTTCCGATCCTTTTGTTGCATACTTACATATTGCTTATGTATTGTCTGTTGTTTGGCTTGTGCATAGAGATGCCGTCGTATGTCGTGTACAAGGGTAAGGTTTCCGGAGTCTACGACGACTGGGAGGAGTGTCGGAGACAGGTTCACCGTTTCAGCGGTAACAGTTACAAAGGGTACACCACTAGGGCGGAGGCCGAATGTAGATACGCCCGCTATCTAGAGGGAGAGAGGAGGGAGCGTTGGACGAACCGGATGAAGACCAGTTTGATCGCGATGATGCTCATCGTGATGACCACAGCTCTCTTCTATGTGATGGTAGTTTAGATGATCGATATCGACTTGTAATGTGAAGGCAAACTCGATACTCGCGGTCTTGAGACTTGTAATGTTTTATCTTTGTTCGATCTTTTGAATTCAGAGACTAATATGATGAATTGCATTCGGAGACTAATCTTCTATTGTATTCGATGAATCTGATGTTGTTGTGTGCTGCTGTCTATATTCTGTCCAATAATATATTTTGTAACCTGTGCAAAAATGAGAAAAGCAAAAAAAAACCTAATATTCATACTAATGGCGCACCACACAAGACACTAATGGTGCACTATGATCATCACACTAATGGCGCATTAACTGCTGGTGCGTCATTAGAATGCCAAAGCACATGGGTACATATGGCCCCCTGGGAGGCATTCTAATGGCGCACTGCAGGCTATACTAATGACGCACTACCTGGTGCGCCATTAGAACAGAATTTAATTCTAATGGCGTGATGCCAGTGGCGCACCGCTAGTGCGCCATTAGAAGGCAAATTCGGTGCGCCACTAGCATTCCTTTTTCTAGTAGTGTTTCATGTGATGACTACCCCAAAGTGAAAGGAAAGGCAATCTGATAAAACAAAAACTGGGGGTGCACGAACTCACAACCTTCTCTAGGAAGGACATGCGGGCTCACCACTGGAACTAGGGAAGAAGGTTGTGAACATATGTGGTCAGGTTTGCATATATTTTGTGGAGCTAAAATGTTTTAAATTTGATGTTTCATTTGAAATTTTGTTCGATTTTTTTGGCTGAGCCCTTCCTCCTCCGATTCTCAAGCAATTTTGAACACATCATCCCATAGCTTAATTATGTATGAATCCTTCATAGGTACGTGTAGCATATCTCTTGAGGTTTTGCTGCTCCTATTCTTTCCTTCCCCGCCAAGCGTACAAATGCATTATCCTTTAGATTTATCTTTGCCGAGGAATGGGGCCAATTGTGGAATAGGTAGGGAAGACCAAGAGTCGGGTTAAAAAACACAGTCATTATGTGACACGCTGTATCAATGGCCTGCAAGACTTGTGGATTTGGATGAGTAGAGGACTAGTCAGAGCATTTATATTGATGGGAATATTTTCTGGCCTTTGCACCAGTAACACTATTAGTTGAGGAAGAGGAGTTGGTGTACCAAAGCAACAGTCGAACCCATAGCGGCTAAAAAAACCCAACATTTGTGGCTATTGTTTTTAGAGAAAATGCCTCTTGACCGGACTTTTAGATAAAGCCATATTGGCAATGTCATCTCAAAACGACGATGCTAGCAAAGCACGACAACACACACGACATCACTAGACTAAATAACAAGAGACAGTTTCTCCGATACTACGCAAGCCATCAAAAGGTGACAGAAGATTGAAGGGCACCACGTTGGCAACAGTAGCTCAAATCTTGGAGATCATCCTAGCAATGGTGTTGGCTTCTGCACCTCTAGTGAGCAGTTTCCACTATTGCAAGTAAGCAATCATTTTGAACAAGCAATCAAAGGACCGGTTATGAAAATAATGTTCGATAGATAACTTGTTGCGAGTAGTCCAAAGAGACCAAAACAACTCAACAATGGCAACACCTAACGGTTGTGGCTACAAGTGCGTATACTAGGGTAATTCTGGCTTTGGAGTCAATTGTTTCTAAGATTGACTCTTTGGAGGTCAATTAAGGTTAACTAAAACACGGTGCTACATTTAAGCATAGGTGTAGCTGCAAGAACATGAGTTAGTTTGAGTTATTTTGTGATGTTATGGGATACAATGTACATAGAGACAGTTTGGATTGCGCCACAGCCAACCCAGCCAATCTGTGGGCAAGCCAAATAAGTAGCGGATGATTCGCCCTCCCTCGGCTCTTCCATCAACCACCAAGTTTTTTAACGGGCAACTCACTGGGGGGGGGGGGGGGGGGGGGGCGTCCTATATGAAGTACACTACGTCAATAGACATGTGCCACACAGGGGACTCCCCCAGCCCAAAATTCCCATGAACATTCTTGGCTAGTCACTCGACTTGACAATGTTTGGTAACTAATAGGCAGCGGGGAACATAAAAACTATCATCATCAACAGATCTAAACATTTTTTTGATATTTCAAATGAGATTTTTAACGAATATTTTCAAATTCATGAACAATTCTGTAAAAGTTTGAACATTTTCCAAAAAACCAAGCATTTATTGAAAATCTCGAACATTCTTTGAAAATACTAAAAAAATCGTTGAACAAATATAGAGAAACTTGATTTTTTTGAAATTGTGAACATATTTTGAAAACAAGAACATTTTTTGAAACTTTAAAAAAAAGTTGAAAACGCTAAAAATTTGCATGTTGGAACAATTTTTGAAAACGGAGATATTTTCTAAAACTGCCAATTTTTTTGAAAACTTAAATAATTTGTTCAAATGATTAACATCTTTTATGACATGAAAAATACTTTCGGAAAATTGTGAATGTTTTGAAATAGAAAACAAAAGGAAAAAGACTGTGAATTGATGAAATTCCGAATATTTTCTGAAAAGCAAAAAATTGTTGAAGATATTGAAGATTTTTTGATGATATTGAACATTTTTTGAATTTTTGAAAAAATAAGAAAAAAAGAAAAAAGAAATAGAAAAAACATGAAGAAAACCAGAAAAGTCATTAAAGAAAGCAGTCAGAGAAACAGGTTCAGAAAGATTGTAGAACATTTCTAAAGCCGGTAAAAGACCAGACTGAAATTTTCAGAGCATTCCCAAAATTGGAGTGAGAAAACGCTTTTTATGGCTTTAAATGGGCTGGCCCATATACTCGTGCAATCCAGCAACAGTTACACATAATAAGCGTCATATAGGAAGCCCTCAAAGAAAAGTGTCATATAGGAAATTCCAGCTCACAGCTCCCATCCAAACGACCCCATTGGGGGGGGGGGGGGGGGTAGAAAAAGGATGATGACTATGATACAGTTATAGGATGTGTTTATTTAGGTGATTTATATGATGAGTAGTCTGCAACGTCTGATTTTTTTTGAGAAAAGGAACCTCTGAACTTATGTTTTCTTTTTGGGTACGTCTGAACTTATGTGAATCCAGAAATAACAAACTCTGTCAGAAATGCAATTACAAACTCGGTTCAGTTCATTGATAGGCCAGACACATTGCGTGCCTTGTGACCCGGCCGGTTTAGCAGTCGCTCCTTCCCACTCCACACGGGCCTTCGCTCCAACGAGCTCGGCTGTGCGCACCTAGGCCAGCGCCACACCGCTGGTTCGCAGCGGGCCAGCTTGAATTTCAAACGGCAACTGTTTCTCTCTGAAAATTTCCAAACCTGAACACGAACAAGCAAGAAGCACTACAGGCCATGCCCAGATACACTGATATACAAGCAGTAAGCACACATGCTTCCGACATTGTAACATCATTATATATTCATTTATACGTAAGAATTACATCGACAATGGCCTGTGTTTTATGCATGCCACTGCTTCGCGGCCACTCTATATTTATTTTCTCCACTGTTTCATGCATACTAATTATACTCATCGCGAAGTTGCGCACATGCCAGGGTACATGATGAAGAGTAGAATATAGGACAAGAAATGTATACACTATATTAGCTATATGGAACACACTGTATTATATTGTCATGCATGCATCAGTACTATTTGTCTTAGATTATTTGTTCTATATCTATGGCATGCATTTTGATTCATGGTAGAGTTATGTATGATGACATGCACCATTATTATGTTAGAATCCACTAATGATGCAGATGTTGTCCCGCCTTTTGCTTCACGGCGTTCTCGAGTTCGTTACACAATGTTTGGCCCTCCTTGCTCATTGTTCGTTGGGTTCTCTGTTTAAATACAAAATATGATAGAATTGTAAGTACTTCTGTATACAATTTCTATTCCGTCACCCGTAAGTTGGATCATATATAATATATAATATACACATGCTTGCAGTTAGTAATTTGGTATTTGTTTTGACACATCTGTAACGTTACTACTTAGTTTGTTAGATAAACCGGATAACATGTAGAAATATGCATGAAGATTCAGAAAAAATGCATCCACATATCCATTTTCCACCGGTGCTACTTATAGTCACGGGTGGTAGGGTTGATGCCTAGAGGGTAGGAGAAGGTTCCATCCCTTCGATTGCATCTGTCCTAACAAATTAAGGGGATGTTCCTTGTTTGCTTGTTACACTTCCCGTAGTTAATCGATTCGATTGGGCATGCAATCACAATGTCATTTCGAGAGTCTTCGTGTTTTATGATGGCATATTTATCTATTTTTTGTTCCTTGGCATTAGTCTAGATACGACAAGCTAGATCTATCCCATCAGTTATATTGGCACAAGTATGATGACTCCCCCTTCCGTTGGGGTTGAAAGGGTGTGAGATAAAAACCAATACCAATTGAGGTCAATGAGGGTCTATCCATGATGGATCAGCACCCTAGCACACCAACGTTTAGTCTAGTATAAACTGACCCTAGCCTAAGCAGCCATGTGCGGAAGCTTCCCGCAAAAAAAAAGAGATATGCAAGGAAGCAAAATTCTCATCCACCTGAGTGCTTGTATCTCATATGCCCAAAAGACGAAACAAAGGATCAAAACACAGCAAATTCATCCTCTTTGACGAGGGTGCGATGATTTACCACCATGGAATGTTCGTCTTCATAGTTCAAATCCTACGGAGCCTATAAGATGTAAGCCTGAACAGTGGTTTTGTGGAATCTGTATTATATATGGGTAGAGGGCACATGTAATCTCACTTCACTTTCAACTCATATGCTATAATTTTGAACCATTTTAGTGGAGGAGAGACCCATTTTGATCCGGTTGACATGGTGTATTATACAAATGAGACCAGTTTTTCAACTCCTGGGTGCAGGGACTCCCTCTATGAACAGTAAGTTAAAAAATAGAAAAAAATGAAACAAAAATCTGAAACTTTGCGACATCAAATATAGTCAAACTTTGTAGGTGCTTGCAAGTTTTCATGAAGAAAAAACATTCGAGGAGCTCCAAACAAGAAAAGGATTTCAGCGCTCAAAGTTTTGAGCACTTTTAGCACTGAAATCAGAAACTCACGTGTACACCTCTCTCTACTTGATATTTTGTTATGAAAATTTGCAAGAACGTAAAACCTTTGATCATATTTGATGTCGCAATTTTTCAGAATTTTTTGAATTTTTCGTGTCCCTACACCCGGGAGCTATCACACCTTTCAATTATACAAATTCCTTGTATTAGCTGCATCCTCGCATGTTTCGGTTAATGTAAACAAAACGTACAATTCACGGTTCGTCATACTGTGCTACCATCTTAAACTCAAGGGGTAGATGGGGGGGGGGGGGGGGGTTGATGGAGGTGTACCGGAGCAAACGTCATTCAAATGACTACAAATTAACTAACTTGCTACAATGTCGATAATTATAAAGTGAATAAGTAATTCAATATAGTTTTAATTCTATGGTAGATAGCCCATAACAGGGCTCGACAAGATCAGTCAGAAAAAAATTCCTCAAATTCTTATTCCCTTTAGATAAATCCCTATCATGTTATCTAGACCCACACCTCAATCAACATCACGGAAAAGGAAGTGCTTTATATTAATGAGTTTTAGGCTTTTAGCTCGTCAAGCAGTACTTGTTAAGATCAAATCATAAGCATCGATGACCACAACAACAACAGGACGGAAAGGCAGATGTGTACCTGAAGATGGAGGCTATAGAACGTCCTGTTCTGGAATGCGGAAGTCGACGAATTTATGAGGCGAAGACCTTGGCTCTCCAGCACCTTGATGCACTTGGACATGGGCAGAGCTCCGGCCATTGTGCTTACCAGGCTGACCTGGACCATGATCTCCCTGTCGTCGAGGCAGGTGGCGGACACGATCGGGGCTGTGTTCTGCCTCATGGCGCCTTGCTCGCAGCTGGCCCGCCTCAGCTCCTCCTTCTTCTTCTCCAGGCCGTCTACCTCCTTCTGCAGCTCCGGGATGTACTTGATCACCCGCGAGACCGTGGTCGGAATGCTCATCTTCTTCTGCGATAGTAGCAAAAGATAAATCGATCAGATGCTTAGAATATCTCACATGTACATAGCTCAGAGGAAAGATGAACGAGTTGTGTCTAGTTAAGCGATTTAATTACATTGTGATCGTCATCGGGGAGGAGGGAGCGGAGGGAGGAATATTGCTCGTTGAGCTGCTTGCGGCGGTCACGCTCGTACGCGTTGTGACTCATCTTGCGCTGTGATCCGGAGCCGCCGGAGGAGGTGGCGTTGTTGGCAGCCGGCGCCGACGGTATGTCGTTATCCAAGCCCGGCCACTGCATGGACGGCGTGAGGTGGTGGTAGCCGCCGGCACCGGAGAACATGTCCTCCTCCAATGACGACATGCTGCTCGCGAAGGGGTCGTTGAACATCTGGTGCTGGTGCCCCATTGCTAGCAGGTCGCAGCTAGCTTCTGCTTGATCTCCGAGAGGTTAGAGATGATGGTGGATGAGAGAGTGGACCTAGTGTGGTAGTAGGCAGGTGCCTGCTTGAGCAAGTTCCGGAGTGGTGACCTCCCATTTATATAGGGCGAGAGAAGACGGTCGACGGTGAGAACTCCAAAGAACTGATTTAGGTGGTGTTTGGTTCACAAGTCCTAGAACTTTTTCTAATTCCAGAGACTAATCAAAAAAGACTCACCAATAGAGTCTTTTTCTAGTCCCTGTAGAAAAAGTCCCTCCTGTTTGGTTTCTAGGGACTTTTTAGGGACTTTTTCTAGTCTCTGGGACTAAAAAGTCCCTGAACCAAACACCCCCTTAGCCTGGACGTCTAAGTCACAGAGAACATTTTGAGAGCGAGGTAAAGGGTTGTTACCTTATCATTTATTTTTGTTTGGGATTGGCTGCTAGCACTCAATTAACTCTTGTCAATTTTCCGAAGTTGTTCATATACATGCAAACAAGTTCACTTGTTATAAATAACGGTTCAACCAATACAAAATAACTATAGTATAAATGTTGCTTGTTTTCGGAGTCAAGGAAAAGAAAATCTTGTATGGATCTTAATGACAGGTCAATGATACTCGGTGTCGACTGAGATTTAACTACTACCTTTGTCCTGATTTACTAGTCCCCTCGTATTTAGGGTCATATTTTGACTATGATTTTAGCTAATAAAATATATTTTATACACACCAAAAATAATATTAACTGAAACTATGTTCAAATACTAATCCAGCGATATAATTTTTTATGACATGCATTAAGATTTTATTAGTCAAATTTATGGTTAAATTTTGACACAAAATACGAATGGGGCCAAGAAACCAGGATGGGGGTAGTAATTCTCATTGGACCGAGATAATTAGCAAACCTAAAAACTCCCAACTACATTGAAATACTCTAATCATCTCAATGAACTAAGGTTCTACACGTGTCCATATCAAAATCATAATAGTACTCCAAGTTCCATTCCAAGTGTTATCATCAATAAATTGCGAGAAGGAAAGACCATATATTAAATTTACCCAACCCTTAAAAGATCATAACATACAACTCTTTGGTAATGTGAGGTCGTTTTCCTCATGCACTTGCTGGAGGAGTATCATGAGCAAATCTCGATGCCGCCTCTGGATCTCCGAAACACCCTCGTGCCCAGGAAAAATGTTGTTGACGCAATGGCCGAGAAATCACTAGAGGCAAAAGATGCAAGTGAATAAGATGATTAGATCGCCACCACGGAGAAGAATGCAATGAATAGGGTTGGATAACAACCTCAAATAATGCCTGGCAAAAATGAGGGGGCCTTACCTCACTAACTTCCAATTGCAAAGGAGCCGAAGTTAGCATATGCTTCACTGAATGGAGAAGAGCTAGAAGACCAAACCATGAAACATCGTTGTTTGCCCCACCTTACGACGTTGTCGAAGATCACCCACACGAACCAAAGACAACACATGCCCTAGATCAGACCATGACCGAAGCTTCACATGCCCCACCTAGGGTGGCCCTTACTACACGACCAACCACAAACAAGGGTTCCCCCTACCTTCCAAGCATCGGAAGGCACCCCGAGACAAGGGGAACTGGCGACTGAAAGTGCACGATGGAGGAGCTAGCCCTAGTTGTAGAAAACAATCTACACTTCCACAATAAAAAATATACATGATATGAAATATTTCAATGATAATTCTAGTGGTATTGATCGATTTGATATTGTGGATGTTAATACTTTCTTGTATAAACTTGGTCAATACGCAGTTTGACTCGAGACGAAGCTAATATGCGATGTAAAAAAAAGGAGGGAGTATAAAATTAAATTGACGAGTGATCTGTTTGCTGAGTTGCTGTTATAGTTTATACTCGTTTCTTTTAAACAATATTTGTATACTTCTAGGAGTTTGTACTCCCATTTCTCACATATTATTACTTAAATGTATTAATTATACCTTTCTATCATAATTTATACATACTACATTAATAACTACTCCCTCCGTAAAGAAATAAAAGAGTATTTAGATCACTAGAATTGTGATCTAAACGCTCTTATATTTCTTTACACAAGGAGTGCCATAGATACTATTTCAGTGCGAGTTCAAATATAGTATTTCGGTGTGGAGTTGGGAGTATTTTATATTATTTGCACACATATTTTTTGATGTAACATTTTCTCTTTGTGGGTGGAAAGGTAACAACCGTATATGTATCTGGCATCTGGATGGTTTGACTGGTAATAAGAGTGCCACGATGTCAAAATACATAACTATAGGGTGAGCCAATGGCCACGTTGATCCATAGCAGCATATTCAGTGACCGTAACTCGCGTATTAGTTCCTAAATACAGTAATGGAAAGAGAGCATGACAAGCAATCGCTATCCAAAGATTGGCTTCTGATTCGAATGTATTCCCGTTCGCTCTCATAGCTGGGACCTGTGATTGGATCGGATGCGTGCCATGCTTGTTGGCAAAGCTTTATTAGTGATATATAGATTCACTCAGGGCATCTCCAGCCGTTCGGCCCCCCAGGGCGCCTAAATAGAGCGGCCTGGGGGCGTGACTGGAAGTTAGGTCGCGCCGGCGCTAGTTCGACCCCTGGGGGCGACCTAGCTCCCAGTCACGCCCCCAGGCGCCGGCCCCAGGATGCGGGAAATTTAAACTTGGTCGTTCCCGCTCTCAAAAGACGCCACAAATCCGGCGATCGGACGTAGTCTGGCGTTACAAAAAACAGAGCGCCGCACGCCACAAGTTCGCGTGCGCAATGATTCACTCGGCGGGGTCGGCTCCAGGCGTTGGCGGAGTCGGCGTGCGCGGGCTTGGCGGTGTCGGAGCTGCTTCGGTGCTGGGCTGTGTCGGCGCGGCTTCGGTCCTGTCCCGGGTGGCGAACCCGGGAGACGAACCCGGGAGACGTGGCGGCCGCGGTCGATCCTGTCGCGATGATGTCGTCCATGTCAGCTCTTGTGTCGTCGGTGTCGCCGAGGTGCGAGAAGGGCAGCGGTCCACGGCGGAGATGGGGCGTCGGTGTGGACACGTAGGCGGCGGACGGCGAGTAGTTGTATGGAGGATACTGCACGCCGACGAAGGCGGGCGAGGGTGTGCGCGTCGCGGGGTGGCCATGGGGGAAGGTCACGTTTGGGTTGAACCCCCCGTGCGCGTCGCCGTCGGTGTAGCCGGGCGACGACGATCCCCATGGAGATCCGGCGCCTTGCTGTCCCCAGGGCGCGTACTGGGCGTGGCTGACGACGGGTGCATTCATCATCCCCGCGTGGTCGACCGATGAGGAAGACGCCGCCGCACGCGCCGCGTTGTCGCGGGCCTTCTTGACAATGGCCTTGTTCCGCCGGTCGGTGGTGACTGCGTCGCGTCGCTGAACTTCCACCCTTCATTCGGCGCTCGACATGCCCGGTGGCTTCGATGGCGGCGCCCTCGGCTTCCTCTGCTTCGGCTGGGCCATGGTGCCAGTCGTGGTTGCTGCCGCGCGCGGCATGGCGTACTTCTTCGGCGGCATGGCGGCGACTGGAAGGCGAGCTGGAGGGGGTTTGGCGGGAGAAAGGGAGGGAATGGCGGGAGGAAGGCGAGCGAGCGGAAGAGATGTGAGGGAAAAGCGTCAATAAGCGGCGGGAAAAGGCCCTCGAGTCGCCGCCAGGGCGGGCCCACACGCCATTTTCGCTTGTGCCAGCTCCCCAAGCGCCCCCAGGGCGCCGGGTTCGGCCTGGGTCCGCCGACATCAGTTTTGGTTCGAGCCGGCGGAAAACGAGTTTTTAAGGGCGCGACTGGACCGTTTTTTTTGGCGCCGGCGCGGCAAAATCATCTAGGAAGGGTCTGTTGGGGGTGCGGCTGGAGATGCCCTCCGCGGCCAGGGTGTATACCATCAGTCATCAGTAGTACGTACTAGTAGTACTAGCTAGCAGCAGATTAAGCTGGCTTGTATCGAGATTCGCCAAGTGACGAAGGATCTCGCCGTGTGCAAACTTTAGGAATGGACGGCTTTATTGATCGTGCCTGCGGCGAGACGCGCGTCGACTGACGTAGCGCCCGGCCGGCCGCCCTGGAGGCACGCGTTGTGGCCGTGCCAGTGCGCGCGCCGCGCATGCCGGCTCGTGCCGCCGACGCGGAGGGCTCAGGCCAGGGACCGCTAAGGCTGGAATCGATACCCAAGTGCTATACGGTATTCGTATTCAAGAAGAGGAAAACGCCAACAGTAGAATATATTATGGCGAACAGTATCCGCACCCGAGCTGAACCGTAGATACTATATAGTCTAGGTTTATTAGGTGTGTATATATTTGCGTCTGACTAAGCAAGTTGGGGAAAGAGTAAGTGTTGAATCCACGTTTTACCTTCGAGGATATCAAGTATTAGCTATGGATTTGTAGAAAATGAGTTTTAAACCGGTTTTTAGCAAAATCGGTTTTACTAATTGTTTTCTAAATAATCAGTTTATATGAAACTATGTTTGGAGTTAGGAAACTATAAAACGAGTTGGTCGGGTTCCTTGTTTGTATAGTGATTCACGTGGCCTTCTCTTTCTTGTGTGTACTTACGTCAATTTCGCTACTGGTAGATAATTGCAAGTTCCGATACCCATCACCGAGATGCTTTTCCGCGGGATTTTTTGTCAAAAAGGACCATTTGCCGAACACAATTGACAGAAAAGACCACCCCTAAATCACATTGACAAAACGGACCAGCTGGGTCGTGGCGGCAGGCGCGGCAGCCGACACGTGGCGCCTGCCGCCACGCCTGGAGGCGGCAGCCCCTGCCGCCACATGCCCAGGCGGCAGGTGGCCTGCCACAGGATTCAGCGAACAGGACGGAAAGGAGGCTGTGCAAGTGGGCCCTGCCGCCTTCTATTTGTGGCGGCAACACTGTGCAAGACTGTATACTTCTTTGGACTGCGGCTTCTCCACGCGAGATGCATCGCTGCATGCATGCATGCATGCAAGAGGCAGGAGAGAGTGCTAATAATCAAGGGAGAGAGTACTATTTCTGGGTTGCATGCACGCATCGCATTCGAGAGAATCCCATGCATGTACTATTAGTAACTACGCCTGATTATTATTAGCTACAGTACTGCTGCCACACCACGAGGCGGCAGGGCCATCTGCACAGTGCTCCGTTCCGTCGCGCGTCCACTGCGTTTGCAGAATCCTGTGGCAGGCCACCAGCCGCCGGGGCCTGTGGCGGCAGGGGCTGCCACCTCCGCGCGTGGCGGCAGGCGCCACGTGTCGGCTGCCGCGCCTGTCGTCACGACCCAGCTGGTCTGTTTTGGCAATGTGACTTAGGGGTGGTCTTTTGTGTCAATTGCGTTCGATATGTGGTCCTTTTGGACAAAAAATCTTTCCGCGGACCTCAACAACTTGGCGTACGTGGGCGCCGGCCGCCACTTCCTCTCACTCCTGGGTCGTCACGCCTACCGTCCGCCGTCCTCAGCCCCTCGACGCCGGCCGCCCAAGCAACAAACGCGAGCCACCAGACCCAGGTAGAGCACAACTCAGGAGAGTGCTCAATGCCATCCATCGTGACACCCATGGCAGTCACCTATGTGACGGCGGCCAAGCCGGGGCTGGAGCTCGGCCATGCCATGGTAGTCATATATGTGTTGTTGTTTGTTGAGAAATAAACGGGAGCGGACAAAACTGTTGAGATCTGAGTATACGGGAAACGCGTTTTCAGAAAAACTACTAATACTGGTTTCTCCACAGACCCAAAATATTGGGTTTCTGGAAACCAAGTTTCGTATATCCATGGATTGGACAGAGCGGCGAAACAAGATTTTATTCGGTTAGACATTTTTTCAGGTTCACGGAGATCTGGTTTTGTATATTCGGTCTATCCAAACGAGCATCTATAAACCGATCTCCTATCCGCCCCAAACGTCCGGCGAGCTGCCCGCACTGACCGGACAAAGAACACACACAACCGGACCTCACAAATCTGGCTCAAATGCCCAGATTAACCAGCACTCCTCATACACAGCTCATATCTGGGGTGGATATGGGGGCGCCCGGGCACGCCCGGACACACCCACCATGTAGGCACCGACAAACCGGACTCATGCCAAATCGTCTCAAAATTAACTTCTCCTTGTCCTCTTCGACCGAAACCCTCCCGCCACCGTCCTCCACTTTCCGCCTCCACGCAGTCGCCCACCTCCTCCCTTGCTCGCCGTGCTCGTCGGTTATCGGCGGCCGACAACCCAATCCGTCGTCATGGCCATGGATGATGCTTTGGTGGAATCGTTCGGCCTCCTTGTCCTAGCGGCACCTTAAAAGGCAGAGAACCTTGCCCGGAAGGAGCGCCGCCAGAGGCAGCGCGGGCGTGAGGCGGCGGCGAAGGCAACTGCAGAGGCGGCCGGTTTTGAGATGCCCGTCTTGGCCGCTGCTGAGGACATGGACTTTCTACGATAGCCACCAATCCGAAGGTCGTGCCGTGAGGATGAACAACTTGTCGGCAGAGCCCGACTCCGTTCCGCCCTCCCAACGGACGGGCTTCCCAGATTTTGAGCTTCTTGCAAGCCGCCTCTGACACGTCCGTCACAGCGGACTCACTGCAACTCTAAATGCATCGGGCGATGTCAGTCAATGCCGGCTCCGGGTATACCCACGACTAGTTCGACAGAACACCGACCAAGAGCCGGTACAATATTTATCCATTTCCTACCTGCATTTGTTAATTCTTTTGTTGCACATACCATCAGATCAAACTTTTAGGATGATAGTTAAATTGTGATTGTAGGAACAAATATTGCATGACATGATAAATGGTGGTCAAGAGTCTTAGCAATTTAGCAAGGTGGATTCCAGTTCCTCGATGTTTGAATTTGGGCAAACATCACGTACTAAAAGGAAGAAGAAAGTTGGTGCGAAAGTAGTGAAGCCTAGAGGTCCAACATTCACATAATTTGAAGATGCTTTGTTGTGTGAAAGTTGGTGTAACACGAGCATGGACCCAATATGTGGAACCGAGCAAATAGGCGAGAAATATTAGGAAAAAACCATAAACTTTTCCATAAGCAAAAACACTATGTGAAGCCACACCCAATCGTTACGAACCATGTCCCATGCTCTCTCCAATATAGATGTTCACTCATCCAAAAGTCCGTAAACAAATTTATTGGTTATCTTAAGAAAGTTTTTAGCCGGAACCAAAACGGCACCGGAGTTCAAACCCGTGCAACTTTGGCGGAAACATTGTACTATCAAGTGGAGAAGAAGACATTGACTTTTTCACATTGTTGGTTGAAATTGAATGGGAAACCCAAGTGGCCAACCATGCTCAAGGATATTGGAAACAGAACGGAGATGATGAAGAAAAACGATGGGTCTAGCTCCCCTCGATAAATTGGATTGGATGAGGAAGAAGAAGAAGAAGAAAAAGAGGGACGGACATGCAAGCAACCGTGCGTAAGAGAAACTAGCAAGTGATGGGGAACAAGTTGGAGACGCCTAGGGTGGCGCATGAAGGAGCGGCAAGTAAAATGTCCGCCACTTGGATGGACATTTTTCCAGTCAAGAAGGCGAAGGAGGAAAGATACAAGATATTCATTGATATGCAGGATAGAGTTTGATCGGGAGAGGCTGATCTTCAAGAAGAACAAAGTTTAACTTGAGAGGCAAGAGAAGATTGCAAAATGGGAGAACAAATGGTGACAATGCATGGTCTTGAGCTTGAGAAAGAGAATTTACAACTTGTGAGAGAGGCAGAGGAGTCGAGGATCATGTTGCAGAACATCAACCTCTTGGATGATGAAGGGAAGAAGTGATTGCTCCGCATGAAAAAAAAGGATCAATGACCGTGACAACTGAAGTAGTTGATTCATTCATGCATCACTTATCTATATATGAACTATTGAATTTTATTTTGGCATGCACTGAGTTTATTTGGGCTACACTATCTTTCTAGAATGTATGATAACTTTGCGTTGTACGATCGTCGTGTATGAATTTGCATGGATTTGATACTTCAGGTTGTAGATGCTCTAAGTAATGATATCAGTGGAATGTAGATAGAGTAACCTCTAAACTTCTAAAATAATACTTAAATTCAATATAATTATATAAACGATCTCACATTTCTTTACTGAGGGAGTATGTTTTAACGATAAAAATGTTGACGTTCTTCTATAAATGTCTGGGTATTTAAAAAAACATTAATTTAAAATTTATTCAAGCATTTAAAAAATAATTCATCAAACTAAGAAAAGGTCTGCATATCTAAAAAATATTTGTATGGTTTTAAAATGTTTCAAGTACTTGTAAAAATATTTGTGTAATTTAAAAACGTTTCATGCATTTAAAAAAGTTTGTGTAATTAAAAAATGTTCATCTAATTTTAATCTTCGCTTACTTTTAAAATGTTTTGAATATTCTTAGAAAAATATTTATGTAGTTTCGGAAAGTGCCCACACATTTTGAAAAAATGTTCAGATACATGAAATAAAATGTTATATTTTTATAGAAAAAATAAACAACAATGGAAAAGGGAAAACAGAAATTAAACACAGAAAGAAAAGAAAAAATAAAAGAGAAAATGGAAAAGAACAGGAAAAGGGCATGTAGATGAAAAACGGAATAATAATAATAAGAAGAAGAAATAGAAAAACTAAAAAAAAGGAAACGAAAAAAGGTAAAAGTATCTCAAAGCCAACAAGGACTGAATGGAAAGTACCATGAAGACCACCATGAAAAATCAAATAACACCTAGAAAAACTGTTCCATCTGGCCCTGCTTCTACCTACTGTGTCAGTCCTATCATGAGGACATTGTTGTATATCCCTTATTCGCAATATCAAATCTTTGTACCACACTATATAGTGCAAAATTAACTTCGATTTTACAACCGTTGGATGAAGTCGATATGATGGCTGAGAGGTGGCTGAGTGTTGCTGACCATTGAATGTTCTCTTTACTACACTAGATTCTAGCACGTGTACTATCTGGAAGATTCTATTTTAGGCATAAGCCATAGAAACAGGACTTTCAACATCTAGGTGCCCCTACACCCTCTGTGAATAGTAAATTGAAAAAAAAAATCAAAAAATCTCAAACTTTAGAACATCAAACATTCTATGTTCTTGAAAAGTGTTCAAAGTTTATGTGCACTTTTGAGCAGTAATTGTATTTTTTTGGTGAGGCCTCCTCAAGTGTTATTTGTGGCTGAAAATTTGCAAGAGCATCAAAAGTTTGATCACATTTGATTCCAAAAGTTTCAGTTTTTTTGTTCTTTTAATTTACTGTTCATGATGGTGTAGGAGCACTCGCTGTCACACCTTTCTCTAAGCCATATGGGCATTTTGTTGCACAAAACTTAAAACACATTTCGACTTTGTTCTTACATCTTAGACTCTCTTAACTCTTTTTTCTACTGAACTATCATTCATGTTTAGTTGGTGATCTTTTCTTTGTGTTCAAGACGATGGATGTACCTTCATAAATCAAATTTCTCTTTGGGCACCGCACTGATCCCTAGCGCCTCACTAGACAAGTGTGCCACCGTTGGATGGACCAGCGTCCGATCATTGGATTTGATAGAATCTAGCAAGTTAGTTAGTGCTCAGAAGGAGGGTCTCTTCTATTTTGCTTCCATATAAATGCACAGTGCTTCTTGCTTCCTGTTGGTAACTGCACCCTAGAATCACGCCTATGCTTGAGTTTTTTATTTGAGATGTGCTTCAGTTTTTCGTTTACTAGTGATTTCATTGCTCCACGTGACATTTGTGGTGCAACATATATTGATTCATACAAATAGTGTATTATCCAACATATACACTAGTAGAAAGCAGGGCTTTCGTTCGAGCCAGATAAGCCCATTAGTCCCGGTTCAGTCACGAACTGGGACTAATATGAGCATTGGTCCCGGTTCGTACGGCTAAAGGCATTAGTCCTGGTTCAAATGAGCCCTTTAGTCCCGGTTTGAGACACGAACCGGGACTAAAGGGTGTGATGCCATTTCCAAATTCTACCCCCACCCCCCCGGCCCCTTTTCAGTTTTGTAAAAAGCAAAAGAAAATGATAAAAACTTCAAAAAAAATAAAATTCTTCGAGATGTAGTTATGTTACTACATCTACTAGTTAGGAAAATTAAAAAACTTAAATTTGGACATGTTTTGCAAAAAAGTGTCATAAAAAAGTAAAACGGCTATAACTTTTGCATACGATGTCGAAGAAAACGTATAATATATCAAAATGTTCAGCACAAAAATCCGCATCCGATTTTGACAGCCTATGGCCTGTTTGCAAATTTTTAGAATCCTCAAATTCTAAAAGGAAAAAAAGTTATGCTCAAATTTCAGTTTTTTTTAATTTTGGTTAAATCAGGTCAAATTTTGGTCAAACTACTTATTCAAGAAGTATTAGTGTTACTAAATAATTATTCAAGAATATTAGTGTTACTAAATAATTATTACAGTTTTTTTGAATTTTGGTCAAATCTGGTCAAACTGTGGTCAAACTATGGTGAAACTACTTATTCAAGAAATATTAGTGTTACTACATAATTATTCAAGAATATTAATGTTACTAAAAAAGTATTTCAATTTTTTGAATTTTGGTCAAATCTGGTCAAACTACTTATTTAAGAAATATTAGTGTTACTAAATAATTATTGTTTTTTGGAATAATAGTTTCAAACTCAAACAGTGAAACGTATGACTTCATGCTCAAGCTAAACTTCCGAGGGTTAATAGGATTGACATCTTATTATTGTCGGGAAAACAAGAAGTGTAGACTTGGAAACGAGGGGGAATAGAACCCGGAAGTTAAGCGTGCTTAGGCTAGAGTAGTTAGAGGATGCGTGACCGGCCGGGAAGTTAGATGATGAGGGGTGATTAGAGATTAGAGGTTAAATAGAGCAGTGATGAGGGACGATTAGAGATTAAATTGGAAAATAATTTCGAAATTTGACAATAAAAGAAAATAAAAAAATCATTTTTTTATAAAAATTCAAAAAAAATCGTAAAAATATCTTTAGTACCGGTTGGTGTTACCAACCGGGACTAAAGGTGGAGCTTCAGACAGCGGTCACGTGGACGGCCTTTAGTCCCGGTTCGTGTAAGTCCCGGTTCGTGTAAGAATCGGGACTAAAGGGGAAGGCTTTAGTAACGACCCTTTAGTCCCGGTTCCAGAACCGGGACTAAAGGCCCTTTAGAACCGGGATAAATGGCCCTTTTTCTACTAGTGATAGGAAAGATCATGGTCCAAAAATTTGTACATGCATGTTTTGTATGCATGCGCAATTCATTACTTGCTTCGTACATAATTGTGATGCTTCATAAGTTTCCATTCGGTGCTTCTTCAAACAAATAATAAAATAAACAAAACATGCTTAACAATTTCTTCTAAAGTAAGCAAATTAAGTTGACAGTGATTGAAGGCCACATTAGTAGCAATTGAAATAATAATTCAATACCACACAAATATATGCAATATAAATAAATAAAAGTAGGACGCATGGTCAACACGAAGAACTAATTTGGTGCTGTCATGACATATATGAGATGCACTCCGAAGCATAATAATTTACTATAAAATGGCAAACAAATTGAATCCTATCAATAGATAATTCAAGAAGCATAGATGTGAGGGTAACGTATCTGTACTTAAGAAGCACATATAACAGTCCAACGAAGCAAGAGAGTATATGCCATGCCAACGTATATGACATGAATCACTAATTTTATAGATTGCCAGAAGATATGACCTTTGCTACCAATCTAACATCCTACATATGCTACAGATCTCAAGGAAATAATTTACTCCGGATGGCTAGAACAACCTTTGAATTGTACGCGAAAGTAGTAGATCGCCCACACGCATACGTACCTGGTCGTCCTGGATCGTGAAAAGGAGGAAACTGGTGGTTGGCCGGTGGTGCAGGCGTCAGAAGCAGTGCTGGGGGGTTAAGTTCGATGGTGAACAAGATCAGGTCACACTAGAGAAGAGAAGAAGGGCAGCAGGCGGATGGAGAGCTCGTCGGCGAGGTGAGGACCGGGGAGAGAGGAATGAGAAAGGCGGGGATTTTTTCCAGTGATAATTATGGGAGGGTCAGTGCATGGTAATCGGATGGTTTCAACTGTTTTTTCAGTGAGATCTCGACCGTGGGATGGTGTTGGAATAAATGACGAGCAATTGGTTCGATGTTTTCCTCCTACTAGACATATTGCTAGAAGTGTTTCCCATGTTCTAAATGTCCGCACAACCATCTCCTTCAGTGCATGCGTTTCGTTCTCTTGCGCATTTAATTCGTGATTTTTAAAAAGTAGAACAGACATAATTTTTAACCAGCACGCCGGAAGTAAAATCAATATTCACCATATGAATCCTCGCGACATGCTCTTTGAAATTAAATCCCGCATGCATTTGTTTTGATGAACTTTTGTTTGTGCAATTTAGTCCCTATTTGGTGCAACTATCTAGCAGCTTATATACAACTACCTGATAGTCATGTGCTACTTTTCCCTACCCATGGATGTGCAGTTCTCACTAATGGCACCTCCACTTGATAAGATGCTAGTAATATCTCTTGATTTAGCTATGCGAAGTAGTAGCTTAATACATCAGATTTACATGACTTTTGGGGAAGTGTTCTTCAAAGCTACAAAAGGAGGGGAAACGTGGTTGGTAGCTGTCGGTGTCTGCCGCCTAATCCTATGGATACTTAGCATGTTCACAAATTTAACAATGGCTTGTTCTTTCTACATAGTTGCACAGAACAACTAGATGAATGTGCAAGAGATCAATATGCCTATTCAAGCATTAACAAAAATGTGCACTATGTGGCATAAATTTCCCAAAACTATAAAGTTCCATTTTTAGCATCTGTCCTAATTTATACTTGGACAACTATTGTTAGTATTTTTCAGAAAGCAATGTAAATGATCTAAAATCTGATCATTGCACCTTCGTAATTATGAGGAAATCATGTAAACTAGTAGCATGTATGTTTACAGATAATTTTGACCGTTACTTAGTTGCATATGGTTATGACCTCAACAAAGGCCTAACTCATAGACCACTAGTACAATTTCATCAAGTAACCAACATCCATTCAGGCACGCCATGAATGATAGAACAACCAATGTAAAACACCTATCGTCATGTCTTCAAAGCTAAGTCTTATGACGAAGGTTTTGACATACATTACGTGGCCATTGTTGCACATACCCCTGGTATCCAAACAATTTGGACACTACGAATCCAAACCATAGATTTAGTACACATATAGCCTTCACACTTGATTTAAACCGGAATCGAAGATATTGAAGAAGAATTTACCAGCATTTTATCTCGATGAATCAGCTTGCCTAGGATTTCTCAAGGTCATCAAGGTGGTTGATGGCAGCGGCAGCGGCTGTAGGCGATGGCGATCTTCTGCGGAGATGAGAGGCGACGAAGGGGGTGACAGTCTCGCACAGGAGTTGGCGGCGAGAGTAGGGATCTGTGGTTTGGAATGGGGAGCAGAGAGGGCTTAGTGTGGAAGAAGAGTGGCACCGAGGTTGATGTGACTATATGTTAGCGTCTCCCCTGCGTGGGGCCACTTGATAGTGATAGAAAAACAAATCATTAGCACAGAGAAATTGACGTCCTGGAGTCGAGCCAAAGACTCGATGCACTTAAGGATTTGCACTTAACCAGTTGGACCATATATGAGTACAAAGTACAAACACTTGAACCAAGTTTATGGCATGTCTTTCATTTGTAGTTGCCTGCCACTATTACCCTAGGGTGCCATCGCATGACCATATGGTCACCGCTTCAAATTGGATGCCATTGTCATGGTGACCGCTTGAGTTGGATGCCAATGGCGTGGTCATCGCGTTAAATTGGATGCCAGGGCCCTGCTGACCGCCTGAGTTGCGTGTCAATGGTGTGGACACACAACCTGAAATCAGATCTTAGTGTCGTGGTGACCACCTGAATTGCATGTAAAATGGGGTGGTCATTGCCCGAACTGGATGTTAGTGTTGTGGTGATCACCTAAATTGCATGCAAAATGACATTGCCGCTACCTAAACTGGATAGAATGATAGCCCAACAATTAAGTGGATCCCACGAGAAGTACATAAAACATATACTAGATAATAACTAATGTCATTACAATATTTAGAAACGAACTCGATTGTCCCGAACTACATGTAGTCCACATTGGGTGGTGGAGAAACGTCGCGAAGTCGTCCTGAACCGTCGACGACCAGCTCCAAGGAAACAGAGTGTCGGACACTCACCTTACTCGGTGCCGCTAATGTGGGTCATCCGTCAGTTGCCCTTTTTTTTCATAGGTTGCTCATTTCGCCTCGGCTTGTAGGTTTGCCGAGGCCCCGACAAAAGACACTCGGCTTACGCTCCGTATGCTGACTAGATGTAAGCCAAGTGCATTACGCCGAATGTCACACTAGGCGGAGCTGTTACCTGGGTAGTTTGCACACTCAGTCTCGTAAGTGAAGTTAGCTTCGCAGGGAGCGTTGGGGAATGGAACGGAAAGAGCTGGGGATCGTGTTAGGTAGTTAAGGAGGCCACAAGGAGCACAATTAATGTCAAGGCTGCGACGGGCAAAGCAGCCGGCCACGTTCTCTCGCCTACTAGATTCTATTCCCTGCGCGACCAACTACACTAACCATGAACCTGTCTATCTCCACATGTTTTCAAACTTTCATTAATCCCCTTCGAAGCGACTTCCTGATTTTTATTTGTTTAACACCAGGATCCACATGTAACATCAACAAAAAACATCCTTAAAGAAACATAACAACTATACCTTATATTGAAAAGACACCAAAGTTTGAACGAGTCTATTGACGCTATCTCACTGTTTTTGTTTCATGTATTTGTAATCTCTTATCTCTGCTGGTTTTATGTACTTGTACGCCATACATCTGTTTCGGTATAAACATGCTTTTATGGAGAAGTCGATACATTTTTAAATTTACTGGATCAAACATTTAATAAAACTAGAGATAATACCCCGCGCGTTGCTGCGGGAATTGGATGCAGTTATTTCTATATGATTTGACGGTATGCAACTTTAGTTTTTGTATTACAATATGAGAATAGAAGCTAAAGTACATACAATATATTATTATATATTTGTTGAATATGAGTAGCATGCATGATGCATGTTAATATGAGTTTTCCATGCATAATGACATGTTGAGTTGACATAGTTGCATGTTGAGATAATTAAATTAGTGGGGCAATGATGGTAGCATGGTGAGTTGGCATAGTTGCATGTTAAGATAAGTGAGTTAGTGTCAATCAATTATTTGGTGGACCTGCTTGATGATGTGGATAGGTTGCATGTCAAGATAAATAAGATAGTGAGGATGAATCTCTTAGGTATATAGGATAGATAAACAATCATCTCTGCCGTGTGCAATTCAAAAAGCAGTACACTTATTTGTGTTATTTGACATATGACTCCCGCATAAAAGTAGGGTAAAGTCTGTTTTAAACCTTGAACTCGTACGCGTCGTCGATTTTAAACCCCAACCTCCAAATCCCGGAAGTATGTACCCTGAACTCTCTAATCCCAGTCGTTTTAGTCCTTGTTGCCGTATACAAATGACAAAAGGCCGGGATTGCTGAGTCAGCGAAGCATGGTGGGGTCGGATCGGTCGCTGGAGAGGCTAAATGGTTGAGCCGGACCTGCTCGCTCCCCTCCTCCCTCACTTCGCCCCTTCCCCTTCTCTCTCGACGCATCACCTCACTCCGCGGCAGCAATGGCGACGTTCAGAGGATGATCGCGGCGAGATTGGACGACCACGCCGGCGGCAAAGTAGCAGGTTCGTCATCCTCATCCGCCGTAACTGATCTGTTGGTTTCTTTTCTGGCCTCGTGGAGTTAGGTTTAGGGTTTTACAGGGGGGTGAAAGGTGGGGGTTTGGGACAAAGTTGCAGCATTTTTATTTGATTTTCTGGGGGTGCAATGTAGTGCACATGGAGTGATACAAGATATGCATTGTAGATTAATTCGATTTTGTAGGCATTTAGATCGATTTTGTAATTGTCAGTACTGAAGGTGTCAACTTTGCACACATTTTAACTGTCAGTACTAAAGCATTAGTAACTTATACATGGCTATACATGGCTTGCACTGCAGGTTTTCTTTTTAATCATGGATCCAGCAGATGTGTTGAATGTGAGGTTCCATTATGGGGGTGAGTTCATCCGTATTGGCCCAAGCCTTGATTATGTTGGGGGTGATACTGCAATGTCAGAGATAGAGAGGGATAAGCTATCACTGCCTGAGCTGAAAGGATTTCTAGGAGATCATTTAGCTATGAAAGAGAGCATGAAGTTGTATTTCCTTATGCCTGGGAGAGAGTTGCTAAATGGGGTATTGTTTTTATATACTAATGAGCGTTGCATGAGGATGTCAGAGCATATTACAGATGGAGGTGTTGCTGACATATTTGTGGAGTACAATGGAGAGCAAGATGAACCACAGGAAGAGGATAGTGTGTCTGATTTTGAAGCAGATGAACTGGATGACCTGCTTAACAATGGCAGTGAGCTTGAACCAGATGCAGTTATCACAGCAGAGGAAAAAGATGTTGTGCAGGGCAATGTTCAGCAAGTGAATGCAGTACCAGAGTCACACATATTGGAACATATCTTAGTTCCTAATGAGGGAGGTGTGGTAACTCAAGTGATAATTAGCCCTGTGAAGAACAATTGCAGAACTGATGATCTGTCCCAAGGTTCTCAAATTCTCAATCCTTCTCAGCCAGTTACTGCAAGCCAAATTGTAGCTCCAATTCCAGAAGATGCGGGAAATGGTTCAGAGTCTGAAGATTCAGATGATCCAGATTATGTGGCACACACTGATGACAGTGGAGAGGAGTCAGAGGTAGTTGAGTTAAGAAAACATGCTAGAAAATTCAAGAAGAAGATGAAAGCTTCAGAAATTTGGTTTTCAAAGGAGTCTACAGGTCCAGTTCCTATAGAGCTAGTTGCTAATGTGGAAGAAGCTGTACAGGACTTGGAGTTTGAGTCATCTGATGAGGACTACAGTTATGATGAAGATGAAGATGACCAGATGGTCAGGAGGAAGAGCCAGTATGTTAGGTTCAACCTAGACACAGAAATTCCACATTTTAGTTTGGGAATGGTTTTCAAGAGCAACAACCAATTAGTGAAAGCACTAAAGAGATATGGGCTTGCCACTAAAAGGAGCATATCATTTGTAAAATCTGAGGAGCATAGAGTGAGAGTAAAATGTGATTGGTATGGTTGCCCCTAGATGTTGTATGGTGACAAGACAAGTAGATGCTCTAGGTTTCAAATTATTACCTATGAAGATGAGCACAATTGTGCACAGAACAGGAAGAACAAGCTTGTTACTGCTAAGGTGATTGCAAATAGATATGAGCACATTATCCTAGCAAATCCAATGTCGAAAATTGACAGCATTAAAGCCACGGTGCTCAAAGATATGTTTGCTGATGTGTCAGTTTCAAAGTGCAAGGCAGCAAAGAAAATTGTACTTGATAAACTCATGTGTGGAATGAAAAGTGAATACACAAAAGTGTTTGATTATCAACTAGAACTGCTTAGGAGCAACCCTGGCAGTACAGTGGGCATTACCCTAGATCCAACAGATCTATAGAAGAACATATTTCAGCAGTTCTATGTTTGTTTTGATGCTATGAAGAAAGGTTTTAAAGCAGGGTGTAGGAGAGTGATTGGCCTAGATGGCTGCTTTTTCAAGGGAGCTTGTCAAGGTGAATTGTTAGCTGCAATTGCAAGGGATGCTAATAATCAGATGTACCCAGTAGCTTGGGCTGTAGTGGAGAAAGAGACCACTGATAGCTGGAAGTGGTTTATAGGTCTGTTAATCAGAGATTTGGAAATTAATGACCAAGGAGCAGGTTGGGTTTTCATTTCTGATCAGCAGAAGGTACTAGCTTTTCTTGAATGCAGAACTACATTGCTTTGTTAAGTAACTTGCTTTGTTAAGTAAATAAATGTACTTGCTTTTCTTCATTGTAGAAATAACTTACTAGCCTTTCTTCATTGCAGAAATAACTTGCTAGTTTTTCTTCAATGCTTTGTACTAAACATGTCCTGTTTCACTATTTTCAGGGCTTGATTAACAGCATGAGGGACTATTTGCCCAAGGTAGAGCATAGGATGTGTGCCAGACATATATATGCCAACTGGAGGAAGAAGCACAAGGACCATGAGTACCAAAAGAGATTTTGGGCAATTGCTAAGGCTGCAAACAAAGAGGATTTTAACTACAACAAGGCCAGGCTTGCTCAGCTAACTCCTGATGGTGCAAAGGATATCATGAGAACAGAGCCAGTACATTGGGCTAGGGCATTTTTTCCTACAAGAACTAACTGTGAATCAGTAGATAATAATCTTTGTGAGTCATTCAACAATGCCATTATAGAATCAAGGTTCTATCCAATTATTTCACAGCAAGAGATGATAAGAAAGAAGATGCTTGTTAGGGTGCAGGAGCAGAGAGCCAAAGGGGCAAATTGGAAGGGCAAAATTTGCCCAAATATTTTCAGGAAACTCAAGGTAAGTATTAGATTGACACAGTACATTGATGTGCTCTGGAATGGCAAGGAGGGGTTTGAGGTGCAGCACATGAAGGGCAGAAAAAAGAAATACACAGTAAATCTTGAAAAAAGGATATGCACTTGTGGTTACTTTCAACTGTCAGGTCTGCCTTGTTGTCATGCTATTGCAGCAATTTACAAGAGTGGAAGAAAGGTAGATGACTACATAGACAAGTGCTACTGGATTGAGACATTCAACAAAATTTATGAGCATTGTCTCCAGCCTGTTCTAGGAGAAGAAAACTGGCTTGTGTCTCAAAATCCTAGGCCAGTAGCACCTGGATACATTGCTATGCCAGGAGCAAGGAAGAAAAACAATGGCAGGAGGAGAGAAGAGGGTGAAGCTCCAAAGGGGAAGAAAATGAGCAAGCATGGCATACAGATCACTTGTGGATCCTGTGGGCATAAGGGGCACAATAAAAGTGGTTGTAAAATGAATGAAGATAGAACACAGAAAACTAAATCATATCTTGGGAAAAGAAGGAGAAAGCGAAGGGAAACAGAGGTACTACTATGATAATTGCTCTGTTTTTCTCACTTTTGAACTATGCTTATACATAATTACTAAGCTCTGTTCATTCATTTCTTTTGTTTGCAGCAAGCTCAGACTGATGGATCAGCTTCAGCTAGGTCTAAAGCTCCAAGAGGTAGAGCAAGAACTAGAACAACAGCAAGCTCTCAAGCTGGCACATCAGGATCTCAACCTACATCATCAACATTCAGAGCTCATGGAGTGGCAAGCAGCTCTAATCCTAGTGCAAGCACATCTGCTGGGAGAGGAGGAGGGAGAGGATCAAGGAGAGGATCAGGAAGAGGTTCAGGGAGAGGATCAGGTGGAGGGTTTGCTCCCTACTTCAATGCTAGTGGCAACTACTGAAGATGTTTTCCACCTAACTGTGGTAATGGCAGCTACTGTAATGCTAGTGGTCTGGATGTCACTTTTGAACTATGTGCAATTGGTACTATGTACTCCTGTTATCTTAACCTTTGGCTCTCACTTTTGAACCATGTAATGCTGGAATTATGAACTAGTTCTCAAGCTTGTCAAGCAGTATATATGCTGCCAACTTGATATGATGCCAAAACATGTTGTCAGAAGCTCCAATTTGTACTGCTGAAAGCACTATTGCAATGAGTCATAACTAGGCATCGACTTGTCGATGAGTCGTAACTAGGCATCGACTTGTCGATGAGTCGTAACTAGGCATCGACTTGCCGATGAGTCATAACTTGGCATCGACTTGTCGATGGAGTCGTAACTAGGCATCGACAAGTCGATGACTCAAAATATGCATACTGCCAAGAGCACTCTACAAATGCTGCCAAAAGCCATTTTGTTGCCACTCTCATTTGGCATTTCCATTTGTAGTCACAGAACATATGTTGCCAACATGATCACTTTCATTTTCATTTCAAACATCAATTACATTATATTTCAATACCACTCATATCCATTACATTGCAAAATAAACCAGCAACAAACTTCTAATCTGTCCTATCAGAACTACTGAACTAGAAGGAACCCTACAACTAAACCAGCAACAAAGAGCACCATGCCATAAAACAGAGACTTATACATCTGCATCTCATCTTTCCTATCACATTTGCCTCTCATTTCTGCAAGTAAAGCTTCTTTCTTCTCCAATTCCTCTCTCGGTAAACCAACCTCTCCTTCCCTTGAATGCCCAGCAAGCTCATCCTCCAGCCTCCACACTTTATCTCGTAGATCTCCTAGCAATTGACGAAGAAATGGCGTCGTGGGGGTGTCATGCCAGTCGATGAAGCCATGCTGCTCAGCTCATGAACCAAAAACAGAGATTGAGACAAAAAACAGAGAACAAGAGGACAGGTGACGAATCAGGCATACCTGAGAGTCCACGCAGGAATAGTATCTCCTGCCAGGGTTCGCCGGACTCCAGGATATCTAGCGTGGCGCCTTCCTGCCGCAGCAAGCGCAAATCACCGCCGGCTCGTAATCCATCGCTTGCTCACGATAGGGCACCGGAGATCTTGCTGCCCCGCCTCTCCTTCGAAGCCCACCACCGCGAGAAGACGATGAATCGGCGGAGGAGAAAGACATGGTGGGGCGCGGCGGCGGCGGCGCCGGCAATCGCCACACTCTGTCGCCAAGCGCAGCCGACGAACCCTAGCTTCGTTCCCCACCCTCGCCTGCGCTTCTTATAACAAAAACAGAGATGATAGAGATAGCCAGATAGGTAACCCACGTGGACCAAAATAAGTACCAAACCGGGCCTACCGCCCTGCCACGTCACCTAATCCTCTCATTAGGACTAAAATGACTGGGATTAGAGAGTTCAGGATACATACTTCCGAGATTTGGAGGTCGGGGTTTAAAATCGACGACGCGTACGAGTTCAGGGTTTAAAACAGACTTTACCCCATAAAAGTATGAAGCTGCCACTATTCAACATGTAAATGACCTACGGGAGATTAGTTACATGTTTAACGGACAAATCAACGTGGGGATTAGGATTGGGAGCATCTCGCCAAAAAGGAAAGAAAGAAGGATCATAGCTGTATAAGCCTGTGATCCAGGGGCGTACTACACGACGAAGTTCAGCCCATCCAGGGCTACCGTCATCATCGTCCTACTCGTCATCCTCATCGCCTTCTTCTTCTTGTTCTTCCTCTGCCTCTTCTTGGTCTGCATCCACCACTGCTATGGCGACACCTCCTACTCGGCCACCAGACTCCCGATAGGCGCCGCCGCGGCGCGCTCGCGACGACAGCAGCGCGGGCTCGAGCCGGCCGTCGACCTTGAGACCCTCCCGACCATGGCGTACGCCGACGTTAAGGAGCACAAGGCCGTCAAGGGCGCTCTGGAGTGCGCCGTCTGCCTCAGCGAGTTCGACGACGACGAGACGCTCCGCCTCCTGCCCAAGTGCTCCCACGTCTTCCACCCGGACTGCATCGACACCTGGCTTGCCTCCCACATCACCTGCCCGGTCTGCCGCGCGAACCTCGTCCCCAACGACACCGACTTTCCGGCCACCGGCGATGAGCTGTCGAGCGTCCATCCCGCTTCGCAGCCGCCGCAAGAAGTGCCACCGCCAGCTTCTGCAACGGAGGCAGCACCCACCGTCGTCATCGACGCGGAGGAGAGCGGGGACGAGAGGATCATACGGGAAGAGACGGACGAACTGGCGTGCATCGGCAGCCTGAAACGCGCGCTGCGCTCCAAGTCCAGCCGCGCGCCCACGCATTTCTCGCGTTCGCACTCGACTGGGCACTCGCTCGCTGCGCGAGCCAGCATCTGCACCGGCCCCGGCGCCGGCGTCAAGAGGTTCACGCTGCGGCTGCCCGAGCCGGAGCACGCGGGCAGACTACGGCGCATGAAGAGCCTCGTCGCGTTCACTGCCGGCCGCCAGGGCAGCACGTACCGTTCACTCCGACTATGCGGCGAGCCGGCGACGGCAGCTGCCGCAGCGGCACGAGCGGCCGGCTGGGCCAGTCAGGCCGGTGGCCATCTTTCTTGTCGCGGACTTTCTCCGCGGCGTGGGGGGCGAGGTCCACCCGGAGTGCCGAGTTGGACGGCTCGAGCAAGGGCGGGAAGCCGGCCGGCGCCGGCGGCAAGTCAGTGGACTGCAAAGACCACTAGACCAGGCGTGCGCTGCTGACAACGTGTTTAATTTGACCGGGCCTTCCGTTGCGGTCAAATGGTGTGTCACTCCAGCGAGAACCAAGGGTTTTTCTTTTTTCCTTACTTTTTTCACCCAAAAAACCGCTTTCCAAATAATCTCAGAAATTTCAGATTTTTTAGTCTGAAATATTCAAACAAATTTTGAATTCAAATAAGTAGTTTTGTTGCTTGGGCTGTAATTTAGGAGTTTCAACTTAACTAGCATGTGCATTTGGGTTGTTAGCATATGTCGGCTACATATTGGATGTTTCTCCAGACACATTTAGTGGGCAAACGGCTGCCCATTAGCGCTCAACGGCAGCCGGCCATTTTAGGAAACTTGTTTGCCTTCCTGATTAGGAATGTTATTTTCACCTGGTCTCTCTTCTCAGGATGCTTTAAGGGTGTCGCTAGGGATTAGACTATTGATCCCTAACATTTCAGCAGAGCAGTTTGCTAAGGACGTGACTCGAATATAGAGGCACATGTCCTTGCTAAACACGCTTTAGGGCTTCCTCTAGGGCTTTTGACCAATAAATTGAAGTGTGTTTAGTCTCAAAAAAGTCAAGCATAGGTTGAGCTAGCTCTCTAACTACTATTGCACACAAAATTCAAAAGATTGTAGGTTGAACTCGCTGCAAGAGCATTAATTAGTTAGAATTGGGGATACTGAGATAGCACAAAATGTTGTGAGATTCTGGAGTGCCCTTGAAAGAAAATGCTAAGTTATAGTATAGTTATATGATTCGATTCAACTCGTGAGCTCCTCTGCTGTAAATAGAATAGTTTATTTACTTGAAATATAGTAGGCTCAGTTCATAAATTGAGACATGGGTGCTCTAACTAAGGGATGTTGCAACCGTGTAAATGAGCAATTTCTTATCATGTTCTAGAAGCTGTAAGCCTACAACTACATTTCTTATCTCTGAACTTTTGGTGAGCTTTTTTTTTACTCTGAACTTTTCGTGAGCTGGTGTGATGTCCCCAGCGAGACGCGATGGTCCAATATTTTTAAATACAAGTTTGAACATTTAAACAAAATCATAAACATTTTTATACACATGCAAACATTTTTTTAGTGTTGCAGCAATTTTTATTAAATGACATGAACTTTTTCCATTTTATTTATGAACATTCCCTAAAACTGTGCATACCATTTTTAGAATTTAAAAAAGTATAATTCTCGTATTTTTAAGCATGGGAATATTTTAAGAATGTCAACAAACATTTCTTGATGAAACAAGCATTTTGAAGAAAAATGTAGGAACCCCTGTTATACAGTACAAGAATGTTTTTAGAATGTGTGGTGAAGGTTTTCAAAACTTCGAAGTGACGTAATTATATATATATATATATATATATATATATATATATATATATATATATATATATATATATATATATATATATATATATATATATATATATATAGGAGCGCTAAAGTGAGCCTGAGCGCAAAGAAAATTATTCTACGCGCTGGTCCGTCGCACCTGAGTCACCACACTTTGGCCGAACCAAACCAACGCGGTTCTCTCCTGATTGGCGAACACATAACCACCTCTGGTCGCCATATAAGTCGAACATAATTTGATTGCCCTCAGTAGTAATCAATCCATGCGTCAATAGTAATCAAGCCATGTGATGTACGCACTTGCAAAAAAGGTCATCTCATGTAATCACATGAAAATTATTACTACATTCCGAGAAGTCTTTTACCATCGAACAATATTTATGTACTTAATCTGACCCAACGATCCTAGGGTAATGTGCAAAGGGCATCTGGTAATAGAAGGATGTACTTTTACAAGGACCAAGTTATGCATGGCAGTACTAATTTGGGATCACGTGGCAGTAAAACTAGCATGTAGCCAGTAACCATCTTTGTTCAATTAGTATATTTAATAATAAATTTACTAAATGAATTAGACGTGGTGGGGGACGGGTGCATGCACCTAGTAACCATTTTACTATGTTTATCAGGAATTTTACTAACGAAGTCATGTGAGGCGAGGCGTGCATGTTCATGGTAAAATGTTTAATTTTGTTACTATATTTACTAGAAATTTTACTGGCAAGCCAAGAGAGAGAATCATGCGAGGCGGGGCACATGTACATCGTAACCAATTTAATGTCATTACTATTTCTACATGGAATTTTACTAGCAAGTGGAGGGAGGATCACTGGTTCGACTAAGCGGCGTGAGTGACTTGGTTGGAGCGTAGGATTAGCATTCTGCGCGCACGCTCACTTTAGCATGTGCATGTAGAAATAGTAATGACATTAAATTGGTTACGATCAGCACGTACATGTGCCCCGCCTCGCATGATTCTCTCTCTTGGCTTGCCAGTAAAATTTCTAGTAAATATAGTAACAAAATTAAACATTTTACCATGAACATGCACGCCTCGCCTCACATGACTTCGTTAGTAAAATTCCTGATAAACATAGTAAAATGGTTACTAGGTGCATGCACCCGTCCCCCACCACGTCTAATTCATTTAGTAAATTTATTATTAAATATACTAATTGAACAAAGATGGTTACTGGCTACATGCTAGTTTTACTGCCACGTGATCCCAAATTAGTACTGCCATGCATAACTTGGTCCTTGTAAAAGTACATCCTTCTATTACCAGATGCCCTTTGCACATTACCCTAGGATCGTTGGGTCAGATTAAGTACATAAATATTGTTCGATGGTAAAAGACTTCTCGGAATGTAGTAATAATTTTCATGTGATTACATGAGATGACCTTTTTTGCAAGTGCGTACATCACATGGCTTGATTACTATTGACGCATGGATTGATTACTACTGAGGGCAATCAAATTATGTTCGACTTATATGGCGACCAGAGGTGGTTATGTGTTCGCCAATCAGGAGAGAACCGCGTTGGTTTGGTTCGGCCAAAGTGTGGTGACTCAGGCGCGACGGACCAGCGCGTAGAATAATTTTCTTTGCGCTCAGGCTCACTTTAGCGCTCCTATATATATATATATATATATATATATATATATATATATATATATATATATATATTCATGAAATTTTCATATATAACTAAACAAGGGAACTAATGAAGAACGGACAAAGAGAAGCGAAGGAATGAATGCTACTGAACCACGCTTGAGGCGAGGCGTACTTCTGTAATTGCGAACGGCAACTGTTTTTTTCTTCGGGGAACATCATACAAAAGGGACCTCCTATTTAACGCACAGGTCGATGCATAGCGACCAAACGCGCAAGTCACATCTACCTCATGCTCGTAGAGGCCCAGCCTATTTACACGTTTTATTGACTTGTTAGTGCGTGAGGCTTGAGTTGAGTGTTATTCCCCCGAAACCTCTAAAAAGCAGGAAAATGGAAAAATAATAGAAAAATAAAGAATTAGATAAATGTTCCAACTTAAAAAAATGTTCATGGATTAAAAAAAATTCGTATTTAAGAAAACAATTTCCTGGATGGAAAAAGCGTTCATGAATTCAATAAAATTACAAAAAACAATTAAAAAATGTTTGTGAATTTGAAAAATATTGATGATTACAAATATTGTTAATGATTACAATTTTTTTTCACAAATTCTAAATATGCTCATGAAATAAAAGAAACATTCATGAATTTGAAAAACGTTTGCAATTTCAAAATTTTACGTGAATTCAAAAAATGTCACAAACTGTAAAGAATTTTCGGAGTTTCAGGACATGTTCAGAATTTTTAACTTGTTCCCGCATTTAAAAACTTTCTGTATATTATAAAAAAGTTGCAGAATTTTAAAATCATTTGTGTATGTAAAAATAAGCATGATTTTTAGAAAAGTTCATGAATTTGAAAAAACTTCACAAAGTCAAAAAGTTTCATGAGTTTGAAAAAAGGACCTCAATTTTAAGAAAGAAAAACTAAAAGGTGAAAGAAAAATAAAAAGGCAAAGAAGGAAAAAACGGTTCAAGTAAGGTTCTATATCCTTCCCAAAACCAATGGGCGATAAAAAAAACCGAAATGGGTTGGCCAATATGGACGGCGAGGCACACGGGAGGGTATGTGGTAGATCTCTATCCAATGATCTACGCGCGAAATAGGAAGGCGCCACAACCCGAATTGGGCAGAAGTACTACATGCTAGAACTTTCCCAAAACCGGTGGAGAGACAAAATTTGAACTAGGCCAGCCCATACAGAGGATGAGGTGCATTGGAGGGTACGTGGTAGGTCGCTACCTACACACGACAGGGTAAGTGGCCATCCAATAGGAACTAGAACCAAAACTTGCCAGAAGTAGTATGTGCAAGAACCCCAAAACCAGTGGGGAGATAAAAGCCGAAATGGGTCTGCCCAAATAAAGGACAAGGTGTGCGAGAGGGGTACGTGGTAGGTCGCTGATCAATGATCTACTCGTGAAATAGAAAGCAGCCATGCAAAAGAAACTTGAACCAGAACTGGCTAAAAATAGTACATGCTAGGTCTTGCATGATGATTTTAGTTAACGAGCGTGGCAACTCTACTGTTGTTCTGTTTTTCGCCAAAAAATTGTTGCATTTGCATACTAAAATTGCAATGCTCGCGGCATTAAGATTGCAATCAAAACATACGCAATCTTTCCATCCCTCCCAGCAAACATTCGCTAATTATAATTACTAATAATTTTTCTATAGTAGTATTAGGTGCTTAGTTTATTGCAGGGTGTCTAATTAAGTGTTTGTCCTCTATAATATACACTAGATGAAACCGCACGCGTTGCTACGGGATGTTTGGTTAATATTCTTTAGAGATTGCATCAAGTATAATTAGGATTATTTTGAGAATATTGAGTAGGTTGCTAACTTGTGCAATCAAAACTAAAGTATTGCTCCTGAATGATCAACACATTGAGTTGTTTACGAAGCTGAAAATAATAGTTGCGTCTATAATGATAAAAAAGGAGTTTCTTGTTTGCTGTGCAATTTCCCCCTTAAGTATATTTGAACAAAATCCATGCATAAAATCACTGGCTCTAAACTGTTTCTTGCGTACCTGGTTTTGCTCAATAGTAAAACATCTTAATCAATAATGAACTTGGACAGTCAGCTTCTTTCTACTTGCACACAAATAAGCCAAATATCTTGACAAGATGACTACCGAAAGAGAAACTACAACCCTTTAGTACAATAAGCATGAAAATATAACATGAGAATTACAAACATAATCTGCATGCTGCAAAACAAATACAACATGGAGAGATAAATTTTGTGCACTTTCAGATTACAATATGAATGCAGACAACTACCTACAAATCATTGGATGTCGTGGCTTACACCATCAGAGTAAAAACAATATTATCTCGGTACATAGCTCAGTGATACCTACTTACAAATCCTTCTATTGGCACGCACTGAACTGAGATACTAATACTCTATGGCCATGTGGGACAAAACATCTAAACCTCCCTACCTCTTGAAAGAACATAGGAGTATATATCAAGTCAAATTAAGAAGTATTCAACGAAATGCAAGAGAATGGGAAACATGCTTAACAAAAGTATATAGCATAATTTCTCTAATAGAAATATCCAGTAAGACGGCTTCAGAGGTCTTAATAGCATACTTCTCGAAGCTAATTAAACAAGCTTAGAATTTTGAAAACCAACCCTGCACAGAAAAATGCTTCGGTTATTATATCTCACAATATAAACTTCTCAATGTTTAACCATCCATAGTGCAAAACTGGGAGGCGAATATAGGTTCATATTCACAATATATGATTAGCCGGTTTTTGAAGTACATGCATGCCTCGCCCTTCATGGATTTCAAAAAAAAAAGTGGAAAAAATGATGGTAAGATAGCTAAGGTCTTACGTGCATTTGATAATTTCGTCTAATGAGAAAAAGAAAAACAAGAAAGAAGCCCCGGGATCCCTGAGGAAAAGACCCCCCCCCCTCGCGTCGTCCTCCCCAGGGCGACCCGAGGGCCCCTAGGGTTTCCCTAGGCGCCGTCCCCCCCACCCCTCTCCCCCTGCCGTCACCCGAGGGAGTCGCCGGGCATCGCCTGGGCGACTGCCGATGACGGTGGCGGCGGGGCTTCGTCGCTTCGCCGTTGTGGCGTTGGACCTCGGAAGCCTGGGCGGCGGCCCGGTCGGTGAGGCGGCGCCGTCCTTCGGCTGGCGGCGCGCGCGGGAGGTGACGACCGGCCCCCTTGGCTGCACGGGCAGCGAGGTCCCGGCGGGTTGTGGTCGCGGCGCGGCGAGGTTCCTCCTCCTCTGCTCTAGATCTGAAGGTCAGGTTTTCCCCCTCTCTGCTCTCCTCGCTGGATTCGCCTAATTCCGGGCCTCTGGTCGCCGAATCTGGTGCCGGCAGGGTGTTCCCCGAGCAGGTGGTGCTGGACGAGCCCGGGGGAAACCCTTGTTGGTATTTCCAACGTGGCGGCGGCGGCGCCCTGTTGCGTCGTTTCGCTCGTTGGAGCCGCAGCCGTGGGCTCTCCTCCACACCCCGGCCATGCCTCCCGGGCGAAAGCTCAAATCCCGGCCTGGGATGGGCGGCAGCGGCGCCTGGTGCGTCGTGTCCTCCTTGGAGGCGCCGTCTGGGGAAGTTTGGTGCTTTGGGGGCATGTAGCAGCTGAAGATGGATGCCTGGCGTCTGTGGAGTCCGTGGCGTTCCTTCTGTGCAGGTTTCAGATCCAGCCACAAGTGCTCTGCGGTGGTATTTGCAATGTCCCGGCGGGTCGGCGCCCTCGAGTCTGGGCGGAAGGGGATCGGGTTCCCCTTCCCGGCAGCAGCAACGCCGCAGGTGCCGATTCGGCTGGTTCTTGAGTTCCTCGTTCATAATCTTCGCCATGTGGCTCGACAGCTTCTTCCTTTCAGCGACTCTCCCGGCGGCTTACCCTCTTCCATCGGTCTCCTTCGTCGCCTGCGTTGCAGCTTGCGTGTGTGTGCTCCGGCATGATGTGGTTGGCCCCATTGCTGGCCCGGTCTTGAGACCAACCTATGCTCTAGCTCTCGGGTGAGCGTCTCTACACTTCGACGGTGCGGCGCCTTCGAGCCTAGGCGAGGGGAAGGGATCCCCTTCCGTGTTAGAGTAGGCATATGTAGTGTCATCTCCAGTTTCGGGTTTCAGTCATGTGCTCGACCTATTTTGGCCGCTGCAGATCCTCGTGGCTTCTTCATAGTCGTTTCAGGGCCTTTGTGTAGAGGACTTATCCTCAATTAGCTGTTCTTCAATGTAATTTTCTGTTCGCTGGTTGTAGGTGTAGCTTAGTAAGCTGTTCTTCTTTCTCCCTTGTATCCTTTAGCCGTTGCTTTGTTCGTGGTCTGTTCTTGTACTCCTGGCCGGTTGATGGCTTTGTTAATTCAAAGTCGGGCTCCTCTGGAGCCTTCGTTCCAAAAAAAAGAAAAAGAAAAACAAACACATGCCCTGGAACGTCACCTTGGTCGCCTTCTTCGACACAGGTTTCGCCGGAATGATCTGCGTCACCTCCTTGGCGATCAGCCAGTCACTCGGGTACAAAATCATGCAGGTGATGATCACTGATCAGTACCACTTTTATAACTCTATCAGGTGGTACGAATAGAGTCACTGCCTCCGGTACCGGCTAGGCCAACACCCTCACATGCAAGCAGCATACATGAATTAGAAACCACCTATAATTAATTCCCTGACAGACCACACCATGCAGATTAGTATATCTCTTACTACATGCAGATTAGTCTCCAGAATAGGGGCATTCAATGAAACTGATTTTACATTGGAAAGTATATCTCTTAGTACTACCTGCCCAAGAATCTTCTTCTGATTAAATGTTGACGTCGTCCAAACTCTCATGGTGAAATTTTTGAACAAAATGCCTTCAGCAAAATAAAATAAACGATCTCTCACCTTATCAAACTCTAGATGCTCACGATTCCAAAAGACCAAACAAATTTTGGGTCAAATCTTCCAATGACGCAGCAAAAGGGGTCATCGCAGATCGCAGCTCCGTGCCGACGAAAGCAGCAATCGCTGGGGTCAGCCAGGTCAGATGCGGAGTATTGAACGTTGGAGTAGAAAAATGTATTGAATTTTTTTAGACGTGTATAAAAAAATGTTGTTGACATATACAAAAATGTAGAATAATAACCAAAAGGACAAACAAAGCTAAAATAAACAAAACAAAAAAGGAAATGCATAAAACAAAGAAACAAAATGCAAAAAAGAATGAAAAAGAAGGAAAAAACTGAGAAGAAAATATAAAATATAAAAGAAAAAAACGACTCGAATCGCCTCAAGTAGGACCCGTCCCTACTACTTACCACGAGTGGGACTTGGGCGAAGTGGCTAGCAGCACCAGCGATCTTCCAGGAGACCAGGGATCGGTGCCTGCTTCGCACTGCCCATTCAATGCAGGGGAGGAAAAACCTTCCGCGAGAGTTGCTACAGTCTCACTTAATGTGAGACATACCACTCGCGCACCCTACCAGCCGCCCTTAGGGCATATACAATGGCATCTACTCAGAAGTCTGTAACACATGCCATATAAGATTTTTATCTAGGTGGAGGTGAGAGAATCAGGAGAGAGAACGAGGGTGTCTGTAATTCTACAGACGGTCGATAGCCCACAAAAGACGCTCCTTATAGACAGGGTTTTGCCGTTGTATGCTTAGGCGTCGTCAATTTGCTAACTGCCCTGCCAAACCATCGTTCCGATGTTTCATGATGGAATACAAGATTTATTTTCTCTTCCTAATTTTGCGGGAGCTACAGACGGAAAATAGACAATCTTTTGTACAAGGGGTCTTTACTGCTGTCTACATATAATTGCTACAGACAGGATTGTCTAAACTAATGTACATGCCCTTATGTCTGGATTGATCGGCACTTCCAAACCCAGCCCATATATGGGTTGGATATGAGGATGTCCGGACACAGCGGGACACCTCCTCCACGTCACCCAGATCCCACATGCGATCACCCCCCGTCCTCTCAACTGCCTGACGCCCCGACTCCGATCCAGCTCGCATGCCGGCCACATACCATGGACCACTTCGCCCCGATCTAGCCCGCCCAACATAGACTCACCGATGGCCGCCGCCCTGCCGCCAGCAGCCGTCTCCCATCCAACCGTCGCCTTTCTTGAACCGACAGCTTGCCTCGCAGATGGCGTGCGACAGCGGAGCCATGGATGGCCACGCTCCTGTCCGCGTCGCGGCGGTCATGCAGGTCACACGCAGAGCGGTCTGCACCCCACAGCACCGGCTGTACGCTCGAAGACTGGGACCATTGCGCCGATGCATGGCCGGACCCGTGGACTTACGTCTACGGCACAAGCTACTGTTGGATGTATGCACCATCGTGAACATAAACGAGTATTACATCAGGCACATGAGTACTACATCGACACCATAAGACTGTGCATCGAGCTATCGAACGCGCTGGACTAATCGCTTCATTCCCATCAGGACGCCACCGGCTAGCTGCGTGCTTGATGTGTTGCGTCCACGCGTGGTCGTCGCCGGCTCCTGTGCTGCTGCGCTGTTGTGCTTGCTGTTGTTCGTGTGCGTCCACACCCGGACTATGCCGGCTGGCGCGGCTGTGTTGCGAGGGTGTGTTGCTGCCAGCTATCCCGAGACGCCCCTGTGGTTGAAATGCTTGAAAATAGGGAGGATCATATGGTGACTGTGTTTGTGTGCTCTAACAAATAATCCCTCCGTTTCAAAATAGATGACCCAACTTTATACTAATTTTACAAAATTAATATAAAGTTGGGTCATCTATTTTGGAACGGACGAAGTAGGTGTTTGAGGCGGACACGCGCGACACTGACTGGACGCTTCCGTGAATGTTTAGGGAGGCATATTAGCCCATTGTGGTTATAGATGCTCTAAGCACTTGCATAGTATAAAGCCTAAGAGAACCTATAGTAGAGTTGCCATATAATCCCTCCGTTCCGAATTACTTGTCGCAGAAATGGATGTATCTAAAAGTATTTTATTTTTAGATACATTCATTTCTGCGACGAGTAATTTGGAACGGAGGGAGTATGAGCTTAATTGCCATAATAACAAAGAATGTAATTTTGGGCCAAAATGATATTTTAGCAAAGTGGTATGTGGTTCCCGACCACCATAATTTATGGAGATCGCTTCACAAAAAACCTTGTAGCCTCCATATTTGTTGGCTGTGGAGGTCACTTATGGAGGTTGCTCCATACCCAACCTTCAGTGTGGGAGAATAACTTCAGCTTCTATGTCCTCGCGCCACGACCGGGATTTGAAGTCATGCGGCCTCCAACACACGACTTCATATTTAGAGGTTGCGGGATTGCTCCATACCGAACAGCCACCGCGGAAGAGAAAATTCAGCTTCTGCTTCCTCGCACCACGACTGGGATTCGAAGTTGCAAGTCCTCTAACCGACCACCGACGATCAATGACCCGACTGTTAATGCCCGTCTCACTAAATCGGATTCTTGTGGCGGCCCGTCGGAGGGAAGCCACACAACATCATCTCTTGGCTTGCGCGTGATAAGGCCAGAAGGTGCCATGTGAGCAGCCAGGAGGCACTGAGTGTGGCACGGTTTCTCATTGAAAAGCGTGCCCCTTGATGGTTGCGCGTCACATTCCGCATCCTCAACTGTAAACTTAATGGAACCCATGGTGGCCTATAAAAGGTCAACAACCTCCCCTCTCTTCGCCATTTGAATTGAGTCGTCGTATCTCAATCCTCTCATTATAGTTTTTTTTTAAAAAGAAGGATGACCCCAACCTCTACATCTAGGCGATGCATACGGCCACTTTATTAATTATTCTCACAAGACCTTACAAAGCCATACAACAGCAAGACTAAAGCCACCGTCTAAGCAACAATTGTCGCTACACCTATCCAAGTGATTAAGGGGCGCAAATAGTCTGGGCCTAATACCAAACAGACATCGCAGCCAAACCTAGACATTTAAGTCATGAGGTCCCAACCAGGACGCCTATCGGGTATGGGGCACCTACCAGTCCGGCGCACTCCTCAACCAGGACGCCTGCCGAGTATGAGGATGCCGCAGCTACCTGCCACCAATCCATCTTCAGAGCTGTACTGTTGCATTTACCGTGCCAGGTCTCTCCGCCATCGACGCCACCACGACGCCCGACAGCGTCGTCCTCCTGCGCGAGTCCATCATCCCACAGCGAACTCCGAATCTGCATTGCGCCACACCGTCAAGATCCATCGCCATCAGTGTGTAGGATGAATCACCGCTCCACCAAAGAATCCGTCCTCTGGTCCCTCGATCACGTGTGTACCTCCAAGAATGACGCCACCAAGGGAGGAACGACACCAGAGCGCCGCCGTCATCCGATCATCCGATTTAGGGTTTCCCCCGGAGGTAGCAGAGAGTGGCCTTGAACTTCTCCATGGCGATGCCTTCAAGAAGGGAACGACGCAGATAGCGCCGCCACTGCCGGCCTTAGCAGACACCGAAGGCAAGTTTTCACCCATATCAGTTCGAAGGGATCCAACTCTCGTGCACGGGCCCCCGTCACAACCAGCACCACCAGGCACAACCCTGGAGCACCGGTAGATCAGCGAGCCGCCGGCACCACCGCATCCAGATCGCTGGCCACGCCGGGCCGCCGCCATTCCCCGCGCCGTCCGGGTTAGAGACGGAGCCGCCGATCGCGCACAGGGACCACCGCCGCCTGCACACGCCGGAGCGCCGCCGAGAGCCCAGCGCCTCCCACCGCTTGCCGAGGGCCGCCGCCGCGCGACCCAAGCGGACTCCCACGCACACCAGAGAAAACCGCGAGCGTGAGCCCTGCCGTCGCCCCCAAGCCCGCGTCGGCGCGCCCCGCCTCCAGCGCGCCGCCAAAATCCGCCGCGATCCGCCCGCACCAGATCCAGCGAGGCGTGGGAAAAGAGATCCCGCCGCCGCCGATGCCGACCGGGCTTTGCCTGGCGGCGCGCCCCGGCGGCCGCGAGGAGGAGAGGTCGGGGGAGGGATGATCCTCTCCTTATAGTAAGATGAGTTGTCCTTCATCTTCAACTTTGGGATAATGAGATCAAGTCGAAGGAGTCGGATACCTTGGCGTGGTATGAGACCAATATCATACGATCCTGGACCTCCCCACGGTGGTGGATGAGGACGCCATGGCCGCGCCCATCCCATTTCTCGTCCCATGCTTATCCCAGCACCCTTCATTGCACTCGGGAAAGTATCCAGTGCTCCCAGCCTTGGGGTACTCCCAGTACTCCAATGTCAAAAAGCATTTTTAAATGTTTCAAAAAATTTCAGAAAAAAATGAGAATGTTCACAAGGAATGTCACTACATCCCATAAAATATTTAGGTCCAACATCGAAATGTACATTGAGAAACACAAAAGAAAAATACAGATCTGAATAGTATCAATGTTGCTATTGTCTCTTCTTTACACTATTCATCCTAGATTTCACATTTTTGTTTCTCAATGTGTGATCCGAGTTTGGACCTGAAACTTTTAGGGCTTGTAGTCACATTTATTATGAACATTCATATTTTTTTTCAGAATTTTTTGAAATATTAAAAAAAATGTTTATTGACATTGGAATACCGAGTAAGGCTGGGAGCACCGGATACTTTCCTCATTGCACTCATACCCATCCTAGCATTGCCGACCGCGGACCCGATCATCGAGGCGGAATCCTAGGACATACCGGCCCTGGTTGAAGCATTCGTCAATGCCCCCTGCAATGCCACAAACGTCAAATTTTGCTGCACCGCACAATCTGTCTGTCAACAAGTAGTTTAGTTTAATTATAGTTTTATGAATGTGAAGTCGTGACTTTTCCCCTCCTATGCATGAATTTGTTTTTTTAGAAAAGGAGGATAACCACCGGCCTCTGCATCTGGGAGATGCATGCAACCATTTTATTTATTATTTTCAAGGACCTTACAAAGTATTATAACAATATGTCTGAATCCACCATCTTGGCAACATATGCCGCTACTCCTATCCAAATGATGAAGGCATGCTAGCTAGGCCACTACCCAGACCACTCATCTAAGCCTAACATCAAAATGATGAAGGGGTGCTAGCTGGGCCACTACCCAGACCACTCACCTAAGCCTAACATCAAAAGTCAGAAGCCCCAGCCGAGCCACATACCGGGTCTGGGGTACAAACCGGTCCAACGCACTCTTGTGTCGTCGCCGCCATCTTCGACAGGTCCGTCTTCAAAGCAAAAATTGAGGCTTCTACCTTGTCTGGCCACTCAGCCATCGACGTCACCACGACACCAGACAGCTTCGTCCTCCTGCGCGAGTCCATCATCACACATCGAACGCCGAATCTCCACCGCGCCACGCCGCCGAGATACGCCACCATCAATGAGTAGGATGAAGCACCGCTCCGCCGAGTCTGGCAGGGCTGCTGAAGACCAAGCACCGTGGAAGAAGGACTCCGAGGCTGAGCACATAGGCGGCAGAGCCCAACGCACCGCCACCAGACGAACTCCGACCACGCCACCAACCGCCGCCAAGCAACCAAAGCATCACATCCACCCCAAGCTCACCACGAACGACATCCCCAAGAGGGTGACGACGCCCGGAGCGCCGCTGCCGCTCGATCCGGCAAGGATTTGGGCTTTCGCCCGGCATACGAGCTAGGTGGAAGGAAGAGGGGAAGGAGGCAACCTGGACGGTGCCTTCAAGAAGGTTACGGCGCCCTCAGGCATCGCCGCCGTCGTGGCCAGCGCTTGGCCTCGGATTTCTCCGGAGCCACCTCCCACCTCCAGCCGCCAAACAGGTACAACTCCACCGACAAAAAGGCCGCCCAAAGCAGGACCATCGGGAGGCAGCCCTGGTTGAAGTAGACAGAGGCCTTCAGATCTGGATCGGGCGCCGCCGACCACGCCGGAGCCCGGACCAAGGCCGCCGCCCCGGCGTCCCATCCGCCGCCCGCAGCCGACGCAGCCAGAACCATGGTGACGGAGATCCAGGAGGCAGGCTGGGGGACCTCAACCCCGCCCAAACTCGTCGGGCAGAAACCACCAGGCCGCAGCCTCGGGGCCGCCGACGACGCTCCCGCGGCCGCCACCCGCACGGAGGCGCAACCTCAGATCCGTCACACGCCGCCTGCACCGCGATTCCCAACCCAGCGTCCGAACTACGCCGCCGGAAACCGAACGCGCCCGCGCCGCGCCTTGCGCGCCCTCGCCACGCCGTCCCGAACATGGCAACCCTCGCCGGTGCGCGCACCCACGCGAGCGCCGCCCCGAGTCCCCGCTCGAACGAGCGGCCCGCGCCGCCCCTGCTCGAACTGGAGGAGGGAAGGGCCCCGCCGCCGCCGAGCCGCGCGGGCTTCGCCCGGCGACGTCCGCCGGCGGCGGCGAGGGGAGGAGGGGCCGGAGGGGCCTGCGCTGGCGGCGGCTAGGGTAATGCAATGTTAGCTTACATTAGTGTTGTAATCCTTTCAACTGAGTATGTGGTTACTAGGTTGATGCAACAAAAAAAAAGATATGGAGGCAGCCGTTTGACATCTTTGTGTTTGTGTATACGACAAGCTCTATATTCATATGAAGTGCACTCAATATGGCGGATGGCGATTGTAAATATGATGAATCTATTAAAGTTGATCCAAGTATACTTTTAGTAAAGGGAAGACGGAATCGTACTACACTCTACAAGCAAGTACGTTCTGCTCGAGATCTTGGAGACACCAATGCAGTGAGCCAATGACGTTGCGTCGATGCAAGGATGATTGAATTTTCCATGTGTACAATAGATCTTGTAGATGTGTTCTCAGTATTTCGTGGATGCATGCTGCACATGCACACCCTCACTATAAGGATGAGCACACCATGACACCAAAAGATATGTACAGCTAGGACAACAACATTCCGTGGAGGGTGGCATTTGGGTGCCCCGGCATCGGCTTTAACAGTAAATTGAAAATATAGTTTTTTTTCTAAAAAACATTTGTATTTTTTTAGCATCAAAGATGGTCGAGTGTATTAGGAGCGTGTAAAATTTCATGGGCAAATGATTTAATGGAGCTTTAGGCAAAATGAAAAGAACCCAAAAAATTGGCTGCCAAAGTTTTTTTGTTGTTGAGAAAATGCATTTTTCAGAAGTACCCACAAAGAAACATGGATGTCGTCTGTCATCGCCGATTCCGAGGAACCAATATTGCGTCTTTGACCACACCATCATGCCACTAGGGGTATGAATAGTAGAAGAACCCATTGAGACAAACAAGTGTCCAAATTGTAGCCCATAGGCTCAGATTTGGCTGACTTTCTTGACTCCTCCCTTGCACGTGTACGTCATGCTCGGTGACTCTCTATCAAATTACTTTTAAAAATAATCTACCCTTGGTGCGTCCTAGATAGCTCATGAACATCATCTACAGGCCATAAGTCGTCGTTGGCCGCACAGAAGGAAGAATAAGGCGGAGACAGACTCTTATGTTGGGTCAACCTCATTTGAGAAGTTAAGTTTAGGGGAAGGGATGGGTGGAAAATAGCTTAATCTATGAAAATTTGAAGGATTAAGGTTGAGGAATAGTTTAGGAGATTAAAGGAGATGGAAAGGGCTAGATATGCCCTTAGATGGATGTCTTTCAGGAGAGTGCACGCCACTTCTTTGCGGCAAACTCTACATTTATTTATTTTTTGCCTGTTTTTATCATGCATACTTACTATACTCAAAGCGCAGATGGATACACCTAAAATTATGTACAATAGTATTTATGTGGAACACCCTACATTATATCTTTATCTTTACCTAATATTAAAGGGAGGAGCCTTTCATAATTCTTCATACTCCCTCCATCACAGTTTAAAGGGCGTACCTCACATCTCTCTGGGCCCAAGGTCGCTAGCGATTGGCAGGAATAAATGATGCGCTGGAGCTGCGGTAGTTAAGGATATGTGCCTAATTAATCGCCAAACAAACTCATAATAACCTCCCGGTCCAATAAAAGGCCTTGCACAGCTATGCATGCAAACAAAACCGATTCACACCTCCACCTAAAGTTTCAGTTCACACCATGCATGCGCACCACGAAGGCAAGCGGAAGGAGTAATTTCAGCGGGCTAATTAATGACCTGCGCCCTATTTCCCTCTAATTGTGAAAAAAATTGGTTTTGGAGATACACCCTTTAAACTGTGATGAAGGGAGTAGATCACCTCTTTACATCCGTTGATTTTATATTAATCATGATGATTGACGCTTGAGATTTATAAAGAGAAAGGTTTTTTTTTCTCTTTTAAAAAAGGTAAGTTCTCTATTCCACCTCTTTTCGTCTAGCTATCACGATGGATGATCCATCTATCGTCTCTCCCCCCGATCGAGCCATCTCATGTGTCTGGCCCAACTCGATCAACTCAAGCCCAGCCAGCCGTGAAGCCCTTCCCACGTTCCATCTCTTCCTTGCCTAAAAAAAACGTTCCATCTCTTCCCTGCAAAAAAATAAAAAAATTCTTCCCCAAGTCTCGTTTCTTTAAAAAAGAAACGTACGCACATCGCCAAAAGGAGGAGGCTAATGCGGTATCCTTCCCATCCGATCGAGCCCTGGATCCTCCGATCCGATGGCCCTTTCTTCAGCTTCCTTACATCGTGAGATCCAGAGGACGCAAGACGGACGACGCGGACGATGCGACGAAGCGGAGGACGCAGCCCTAGCTAGCCTGGCACCACGGCAACGCGGACGGCGCAGAAGAAGCACCGCTAGCTAGCACGGCACAACGGCGACGCAGACGGCGCAAAGGACGCAGACACACGTGACGGGTCCGACGAGTGCATGCAATGTTTACCTGGGGTTGTTAATGCCTTGCGTGGCAGATTCGAAATCAATGGGGTAGTGGCAGATTATTTGAGCATAGATCTGGATTATGGGCCGTCCCACAGTGACACTGCGAATGAGAGGCTATAGGTGCTATGGAGGCGACTGTGGGGATTGGGGGTGATTGCTGTAGCTGCTGTGGAGATATTTAAGACTTAATTAGTACAGTACTTAACTTGCAACATTTGCATGATGTGCTCATACACACACGTGCGCATAGGATTAGATCCTATATCCATGTGAAAAGATTCAAATATAGTTGCACAGAAGCGTAGTTCATTAAATTATAAAGTTCAGAAAAGAGAATTGGATATAATTTGTTGGAAGACCGCCTACATGCGGATCATCGCCAACTGTCGTTCATCTTCTCCGACTACGAGTTGTGATAAGATCAGGCGGAGGACTACTTCAATGAGCTGCCCGACATGGAGTGGCGGAGGACATGGTCACCGGCGCCATGACAATGAGGCACTGTAGCAGCTACACCCGCGCCGCCCCCTCCAGGCCATCAAGCTGGAACTCGCTCTAATAGCTCAATCTTCCCGGCAGAAGTGCTTCCTGATCAAGTACGTTCTGGTGTTGATGTCCTGGTGCATGCGAGGAGTGGGCGGCTAGCACTGGCCGGCAGCAGCAGCTTCATCATCTGCTTTATGTTTGTTTTGGTCTGTGTATACCTGTCTGCTGATGCATGCAGTGATATGAATCATACAGGTTTGATCTACACCCGTCTTCCAAAAACTTAATGCTTGATTATCACTATGAGTATGCTTTATACATATTTTTTGTCCAAAGAAAAAAAATGTGAGTGAAATATCCAAAGCAAGTATGAACAGTAATAACTTAAAAAAATAGATATAACACCCTCACGAATCTTTTTTTGTCTAAAGCGTATGCATCAAATTTAAAAGCATTAAGTTTGATGCGTATGACTCGAAAGAGATTCATTTTTTTAGCTCCGGGTGTCCCTACACCCTCACGAACAGTAATAACTTTAGAAAGTTTAGAAAACAAAGTAAAAAAAAGGAATTCAGGACATCAAATATGCTAAAAGTTTTAAGCACTGCTTTTTTTGTCATGTATTGAGCTCATTGGACTTTGGTTTTTTAATATATTTTTATTACTGTTTATGGCTGTGTAGGGTTACCTGGGAATGATCACACCTTTTTCTCGTTAATAACTGAAAGCACATGGGTTCATATTGTTGTCTAACATCAACCATAGATCAAAATCTTTGGTGAAGTGGTCCGCTGTAGTTTCTTTTTCTGCTCATGCAATCTTCCGGATGCTACCTAGATGTGGCAATGGTGGGTGTGCGTCTTTAGCACAATGAGTCAGAATCATAATCGAATCAATAGCGAAGATAGCATATCGGATAGGAAGAATCTTTGTTGAAAGTTTCAACCAGGTGGCCTTGATCTCGTCAAATAGAAATGATGACCCACTCTTTTTTTTTTGCCCGGCCAATTCTTATTTATGGTAACTGATGTTTGCTTTGTAGGGAACCACAAGTGCACAATATAGTATTTTCTTTGGTTGTAGAAATATGCACCATTGGACTTCTTTGCCGGTGGGTCGATGCCTTGAGAAGGTGCAAATACGATGGAAGATCGATTTGGGCTTCAATTTTATTCATGCCGAGGGGAGGAGGTACGGAGGAGAATCCAAGCCAAGGAGAGAAGATTCAAGCCCAGGCCCTTGAGAGCTTCATGTTAAAATAGAAAGCGTGGACCTGTTTGGGCTGGGCAGAGGGGTTGAGGCAGGCTTATTGCCTTACGTGCGAGTAACTTCTTCTCCCGTTGCAACGCACGGACATATTACCTAGTTATATATCATGCATGCATCAATACTATTTATCTTCGATCATTTTCTTATATATACAACATACATTTTGGTTCATGGTTAAACATGTATGATAATATACGCCATTATTGTGCTACAATCTACTAGTGATGTAGACGCAGTCCTGCCTTTTGCTTCATGACGTTCTCCAGTTCTTCACAAAATGCTGGACACTCCTTGCTCATCGTTCGTTGGGTTCTCTGTTTCAATGGGAAATGTGATGGAGTTGTAAGTTCTTGGGAATAAAATTGCCATTCCATGGTTGATCATAATGACATATTAAGATACAATTTAAAAGTTTATGGCACATTTGTAGTGTCACTACTTAGTGTATTAGAAAAAATGGATAACACGTAGGAATCCACATAAAGATTCATAAAAATATCTTCCAAATATCCATTTTTCGCTGGTACAACTAATAGACTCTCGAAGGAGTAGAGGCCTAGAGAGTGGGAAAAAGATCCATGCATTCTATCGCATTCATATATGTCATTGCCTAACGAATTAAGGGGATGTTCCTTTCTTTACTTGGTACACTTCCCATGCTTAATGGAGTCAGTTGGCCACACAAGCAAGACATCATTTCAAGAGTTTTGGTATTTAATCATGTCATAATATATCCTTTTCCCTTGACATAAATCCAAATACAACAAGCTTGATCCATTCCATTAGTTGTATCAACATGATCATGATGCCCCCTCCCACCCTTTAGTTCAGGATGGAAAGGATGTGAGAAAAAACAAGACCAATCAAGGTGCATGTGGGTCTAGCTAAATTGTATTAAGACCCTGGCACATTTAGATTTAGTGTAGTATGAACGAACCCAGCCTATGCGGCTACGGTAAGAAGCAAAGTCCTCATCCAACCAAGTGCTCATGTCTCCCATGTCAAAAGAAAGTACCAAACATTGGGAACATGTTCTCTTTGACAAGTGTGTTATGATTGATCACTAAGGAATGTTGATATGTTCGTAGTTTGAATCCTTGGAGCCCATAATATGTTTTCGACAAAAGGGTGGACTTTATGAACTCAAAATAAAGCATCAAATGGATACAAATGCAATGAGCACACAGCCGGCCTCTGCATAATTAGGATGCATGCGACCATAACCTGAACCACACAAATGCACAAAAACTAATACAAGACCGAAGCTATTCTGAGGTGGAGGAAAAAAAGAAACCCCAAAGCGATTAAAACATTGACGATGGACTACTACAACGACCATATCTGCAAAAACCATGTCTTCACATCATAAGGATAATGAGAAAGGTTCTCCAGTAGTAAAGTCTCAATGAAGGGAATAGTGCTCAAGCGCCAACGTCGTCTAATAGAACCACCAATAGGGAGGTCTTGAGTTTTCACCATGAAGATAAAGTCCGAGCAAATCGTAAAGAAATGCCTTCAATAAGGTAATGATGAAAAACACCTTCGTTGCCAGGTATAGGAAATTAGGGTCATGCAATGGGGTTTATGCCTGGAGATTGAGACTGGGTATTCGAGGAACATCACCAAATCATAGTCATCAACATATTGTCACCACCACATTATGTGATCCCAGTAGCTAGATGCATACCATGGTCTTGACATGCGACACCACACAAGTTAAGTCCATGCCCGCACAAGCATATATTCAAATTGCAACATGTGCCAGTTGCCACCAAACACTCAAAACGACGAAGGTCATCGTATAACATGAGGTGAAGATTGGAGAGGGAGGATGGTCACAGGCACCGCCAATATCCCAATACAGGACAGTCTGGCAGTCTTGTACCGTCCTCATGCTCCACCGTCCTCCCATGTGGCGTAAAATTGATCGGCAATGCATACTCCTCGTTGCCACCGGATCTAAAGGTCTAAGACCCTTGACCCATTGCATGAACCACCTAGCATCGCAGGACCATGGCACCATCCGTGCGCCAAAGCGGAGGTCTACCTCGTTGGGACAAAGAACGATGTCGCCATCGCCTGCGTACCAGCAGGTGGGATCGCGACCACCGACGCCTCACCATTAGAAACCGTTGATCCCCAAAAACAATACAATCACTGCTGCAGAGCCGTATCCTTTGGTTCAAGTGGTTGCCGGTAGATCACATGTCACTGTCGAAGGCTACTAGAGCAAATACCTCCCCACCGCTACCTTCATTGACCCATCCCGGAATTTAGCCTGGCCACTGGTCTCTAACAACGACAAGGGGAAAGGAGAATGGGCAGGTAGGAGGCGTCGTTTGTGGGTAAGGGAGGAGGGAGCGGTTGTGAGGAGGGAGAAGGAGGGAGAGAATGCAACTCGAAGCTCAAAAGATGGAACTTGGTCAACCTAGAATGACGAGGTTTCTTGTAATCCCTACTATATACTGTTAAAATAGTTCTTGGTACTATAACCAAGAACCATTTGAGCAGTCGGATAGACTCGTTGTGATCTGTTTTGACATTTACAGTACATATTCCTAGCATGAGATTCGTCCTTGCAAATTTTGGTCAAGGTAAACGAAATGTACCATTCACCATTTGTTGTACTGTGCCGCCCTTTTAAATTCAAACTAGTGGTTGGGGCGCCACCCTGTTCCGCCGCTTAAGAGGAAGTTGTGCACACGTTTTTATCTACAAAAAGTACATAGAGTTCTCGCCTCTGTCCAAAAAAAAAATTCAGAAAAAAATTCTCACCCTCATCTAAAAAAAAGAAAAAAATTACCATCACAACCTACCAACGAGTGCCACTTTGCATAACCTTCATTTAGAAAAAATATAAGAGGCCCTCACCTCCATCTGAAAAGAAAAGGTGCATTTAAAAAATAATCCACACCTTCATCTAAAAAAGTTCAAAAGATTTCTCACCGCGGCCAACCAGCTTGCGCCATGTGTCATAGCCGGTTAGCCGCCCTTCACGCGTATCTTAATAGGTTTAATTGTAGGCTACAGTCCCCACCATCTGATTTGAGTTAACAATCATGATCTTTTATTGGGGATGGGGTTGGGGGAGATCTATGGAGGTCGAAGCAAACGTCATTCCAATATTACAATAAACTAACTTGCATTTGATGTAACTAACTAACATTTAGTCCTAGTAATAGATAACGCGTGGCAGTGCCTGACCAGATACGATTTCATATATAGCAAAAAAATTGCCCCCAAAGATGTCCTCAAATTAAACACTTTATATTAGTAAAAGAAATAGACGTGCCTTTTGCTGAGTTTTAGCACATCGTACTATATATTGTTTGTTAAGATAAAATCATAAGCATCCACATGACATATTACCAGAAGGAAGCCCCAAAATATCAAATCACAAGCATCGATGACAGAGATTACCAACAGGAATTAAAGGCAGGTGTGTACCTGAAGATGAAGGCTGTAGAACGTCCTGTTCTGGAATGCGGAAGTGGACGAGCTGATGAGGCGAAGACCTTCATTCTCCAGCACGTTGATGCACTTGGACATGGGCAGATCTCCAGCCATAGTGCTCACCAGGCTGACCTGGACCATGATACCCCTGTCGTCGATGCAGGTGGCGGACACAGTCGGAGCCGTGTTCTCCCTCATGGTCAGCACTCCTGGCTTGCAGCTGGCCCGTGTCAGCTCCTCCTTCTTGTTCTCCAGGCCTTCCACCTGCTTCTGCTGCTCCGGGATGTACTTGAGCACCCGTGACACCGTGATTGGAATGCTCAGCTTCTTCTGCAACACAGTCAATTGAAGGAAAAGATAAATTGGTTGGATGCTCATGACAGAACCTCTCCCATGTACTATATGAGAGCCACGGAGGAAGATGAATGAGTAATTACGGTGCGATCGTCTTCGGGGAGGAGGGAGCGGAGGTCGGAGTAGAGCTCGTTGAGCTCCTTGCGTCGGTCTCGCTCGTAGGCGTTGTGACTGATCTTGCGATGGGAGCCCGAGCCGTCGCCGTCGCCGCCCGAGGAGGTGCCGTTGTTGGCGGTCGGCGCCACTGGGATGCCGTGGTTTCCGAGGCCCAGCCACTGCGTGGACGGCGCGAGGTGATGATGGACGCCGGTGCCGGAGAAGATGTCCGGCTCCAGCGACGACATGCTCCTCGCGAACGGGTCCTCGAACAGCTGGTAGTGGTGCCCCATTGCAAGCCGGCAGCTCGCAGCAGCTTGCGTCTGCTTGATCGACGGGTTCGTGTGGAGAGGTTAGAGACGATGGATGAGAGAGGGAAAATCTAGCTAGCTTAACTAGCTTCCTAACCACCGAGCAATCTAGCTGCTATTGATGGCATTTTTCTTTATGAGTCACAAGAGGAAGCGGCAGTAGTAGCCTGGTAGTAGGGGAGGAGGCTCACTAATGTAATTTTATTGAGATGATTAGCATTAACTACTTCTCATGGCTGGTCTGATCTATGGAGCCCGCTTGAGCTCCCATTTATATATGCCGAGGGATGAGGGGATGTCAGTGTCACATGCCGTTATAATTTTCAGATTACTAATTTTAGGGGGAAAATTATGAGAATGAGAATAAAAATAATTTGAGAGTAAGGGTTTTACCTTGTGCTGCTCGAATATCCATGCAGAAGTTGTTAATATGAAAAAAAGCGGAAATCAAGAAATCAATGATATCATGAAATACTTATACTTTGGGGGTGTTTGTTTCCAGGGACTTTTTTGTGTAAGGACTAGAAAAAGTCCCTCTTAGAGACTTTTTTACCAAACGGGAGGGACTTTTTAGGGACTAGGCATTTGGGACTAAATGAAGAAGACTCTCAAGGATAGTCTTTTTTGGGACTTTTTGGAACTTTTCCAACAATGCCCCTCCATGCATTCAATGGCCCGCCGCCCCATAGTGTTGTTTGATTGTTATTTTTCTATATACTAGGGGCAACATGGTCATTTAATAACCTCTAGGAAGGGACTAGAGACTTTTTAGTCTCTGGGAACAAACAAAGAGGGACTTTTTAGGGACTAGAGACTTTTTAGTTGGGACTAGAAAAAGTCTTAGGACTTATGAACCAAACAGGGCCTTTGTGGGAATGCCATGAGGCTAATAATTGTGGGAGTATCATATACTGATATCATGAAATTTAATACTCACTCCTTTCCGATTTATAGGGCTCAATTCAAAAATCTCTCCAACCAAGATAGATAGTGAGTGGTGGAATACTTTTTGTAATTTGCAAAAACATCCAATTAATGCTCTTGTTTTCCTAAAAAATTTATGTTTACAAATGTATTAATTGCAATGCATGCATGCATAAAGTACATGCATTGGTCAATTTTCTCTTAATACTTGCATGTAATTATTTAATGCACATTGGAATCTGAACTTGTGATGGGGAACAACCAAATTGAGCCTTACAAAATGGAAAAACTAAGATTTGGACATAAGCCTTATAAACCGGAAAAGAGAGAGTACATATTTTACAACCCAACTTTTCTTTTCGTTTAGTGAGATCGTTAATACACTGCATGCATGCAAGAAAATTGAGTGGAGGAAGTAGCTAAGTGTCATTATGGTTGCATGCTGAAAATATTAAACAAGCATGCATAGATGGCCTTGTATAGACGCAAAATGTGTTATAATGAGAATGTATCATAATAAATGTGTTATAATAAATGTGTTGATGGCCTTGTATAGATGTAAAATGTGTTATAATGAGAAAGGTAGATAATGTATCATAATAAATGTTATGCTACTCCACAAGCATGCATGCACATCATATATTATAATGAGAATGGATGAAGAGCCCTCCACATCAAGTTATTACGACAATGTAACAACTCGTTTAACATAGATTATACCAACCTAAGGAACTACTCTCGCCGAGTCCACATAGACAACCCTGCAAAGAAATTTTCTAGATCGCCCTTGAGTAGCCCTGCTTGTTTCCATAGGCAACCTTCCCTCTCGATAGTCCATATTACCTAGCTAGATGACCAATGGTGTCTCGCCATCAAAGACGATTGAATTCCCTATGCTTCCAAAACGTCGACATGCATATGATGATGAGTGCCCATCCATCCTTCCTCCTGTGGTTCTCTCCCTCTTTGTTAGCACACCACTGCCCAAGTTTGTCGTCGATCGTAGGTATCCAATCTTGCTGTCCCCAAGCGGTGCACACCACCGTCCACACCTATCTCGCAATGCATGTAAGCAAGATGTGGCCGATGGTTTCTCACTAGTATGCGTGTCCGATTTGTGATCATGCTGCTTTGTTGTTGCTCCTTGTTTGGGGTTCTAGTCCCCTGTTATGTTTTCTTTTCTTTTGAGGTTCTCTTAGTTTCAACCTTGTAAACTTGCAGTGGTTTATTTAATGAAAATTGATGGGGAGGCCTGTTGTTTCGGAAAAAATAAGGTGGAGCTGGCGACACAAGTGATGTTTACCGGGCAGCACAGATATGGCGGTCTAGGCTTGGATAGAGGCCCCTACATATTAGTTTTGTTTGTCCTTGTTTATCATTGTGCCGTTTCTATTTGTCCCCACTGCGTCATTGCATGCATCTAGTATGCAAAGGACCAAGAATAAGCTCATGTCACTGAAGTGCGGTTGTATCGGCTTGCTGTGATGATGTTTTTTGTGGGGGTTGTGACTATGTTGTCACTAAATAAATAAATTAAAATTTTCATTTATCAAAAATACTAAGTAATGCTCTATGATATATGCATTTGTCATATATATATACAACAATTTTCATGGGCACTGGTTTTTTCAAGATGGAGTCCAACTATATGTGTAATAATTCACGGTTGGCTGGCCTATATCCGCATCAAAAGATATAACATTCAAATCATCACCTCACTGTTTCAACTATCAAGGGTTTGTCCGAGGTCCCCTAAAAAAAAGGTTTGTCTGAGTTCAAGCCGTGTGTTCTCGTCAGATTTTCGGTTCCCATGTCCTTGTTTCCTAATAAAGTTATGAAGTTTTTTTTTCTGGTTTGTAAGTTGTTTTCCTCAGCACTACGTATTGCGTATGTCAGCTATCTAATGAATCTCTATAACCGAGTACTTATTTACACATTAATCTGGCAACCTATTGTTTATGTTGATGCATCATAAGTTAAATCTAGAGGATCCAGCAGCACCGGTGGTTACTGGACTAGTGGACCTAACATTTCCCTTTCCTGAAACAAAGAAGAAAGGCACGTAGCATCCAGCCCTATATTCGTGTTCGCTCTGGTTGGCACCGGACTGGATGCCCTTTTGGTTGGTCTAATCCTAGTACAATATAACGATCATCACCAAACAACTTAATTAACCGCACAATGCACTGTACATTGACCAAGTTTAAGGAGAGGAGCCAATGCATGTACTGACAGTATAGCTAGTGGGGGTAGATGCTGCGCTGGCTAGATGCTTACTTCCCAAAAGTAGATTAGTTAAGCCATCTAGATTCGCCCTTCAGGGGGATCTACGATGGGGTTTATCTTAAGTAATCGCCGCACTGACGTACTCAGACTGGGCTCGGGCTTATGTTAATGGCGCGTGGCCGGGCCGTGCCGGAGTGCGCCAGGCGCGTGGCGGGGCCGTGCCGCCGACGGGTTCCCTCCTGGGCAGCACGCACAACTGTAGGCGCTTGTCCTGGGAGCATCTGTGTGGCTCTATCCTTACGGCATCTCCAACGTCGACATGTAAACCTCTCGCATATGTTCGGATCACGCTGCCCGGACGGCGGAAGCCCTCCAATACGGGGCTGTATCGGTCCGTAGGACAGTCCAGACGTATTTTCTTCCGCCAACCGAAGACAAACGTGGAAGGATTTTGCAAGAGTCCGGACCGCTGCCACGCCCACTTTTGACCGTCCTGACCCATCTGAAATCATCACATTAACACTTGAGCTAGTCCTAAAGGCCAAACAAGGAATCTGATTTTACCATTTATACTTCTACACGTGCTAACGAGTTTTCCTCATAATCGCATATTCAAGAACCCTAGCAATTATAGCATAGAATATAAACATTGGCTATAAACTTGGAAATAAATAATACAAATATTATTGTCTCGAGCGCATAATTTTAAGAGCCTTCCATTTTCACTAGAGTCAGTATCTAGATTACATAACTTCCTTTACACCAATAGCAATCCGGTGTGTTCATGCTTTGCTCATGGTAGAGGCTTCGTAATCGGGTCTGACACATTTTGATCGGTGTGAATCTTGAGTACATTTACTAGACCTTCTTCAACATGATATCGAATCAGATGATGCTTGCATTGCATATGTCTGGACTTCTGCTGGGACCTTGGCTCCTTTGCTTGAGACACTGCATCATTATTATCACAATAAAGCTCCATGGGATTCATTGCACTTGGAACCACATCTAGTTCTTCAAGAAACTTCTTGATACAATCTGCCTCCTTCAGAGCTTTTGAAGCTGCTAAATATTCCGCTTTCGTCATATAGAATTCACAATAGTTGTTTGGTTGATACTTTTCCAAACCATGACACCACGAATGAGAGTGAAAACATAGCCCAGTTGAGATTTGTAGTCATCTGTATCAGTCATGAAGCTAGCATCGGTGTAAGCACTTACAACAAGCTCGTCATCACATTCATAGGCTAGGAGTAAATCTTTAGTCCTACTGAGGTACTTTAGAATATTTTTTAACTCCTGCGCAGTGAGCCAATCCTAGATCAGTTTGGTACCTGCTACAAACACTTAGAACATAAGAAATAATATGGTCTTGTGCATAGCAGACCATAACGGATGTGAGCATGCCGGATACACTGTTGGCAGCCACGACCATAGCGGCCTTGACCTGTGCGGACGACCACGCCACACGACTGCAGATGTTTGAATTTCGCTACAAACGAGGGTTCAAGAGATACTCCCTCACTTGTCACCTCCTATTTGAGCTTGTCATCCTCACGCAAGATGGGAGTACAATATTTAGATGGAAGCGCAGTATTTTTGTTTTCATCGTCAGCCATGGGGAAATAATTGTTGGAAATAAGCCCTAGAGGCAACAATAAATTAGTTATTATCATATTTCCTTGTTGATGATAAATGTTTATCATTCATGCTAGAATTATATTGACCAGAAACTTAAATACATGGGTGAATACATAAACAACACTATGTCCCTAGTAAGCCTCTACTAGACTAGCTCGTTAGTCAAAGTTGGTTAAGGTTTCCTAACCATAGAAATGAGTTGTCAATTGATAACGGGATCACATCATTGTGAATAATGTGATGGACGGACTCAATTGTAATCTTAGCATCAGAACATATCACTTAGTTATTTGCTATAACTTTCTTCATGTCAATTATCTGTTCCTTATACCATCTGATCATGTCACTCCCAGATACCGGAGGAATACCTTGTGTGCTATCAAACACCACTTTGTAACTGGGTGATCATAAAGGTTCTCCACAGGTATCTCCAAAGGTGTCTGTTGAGCTGCATGGATCGAGACTGGGATTTGTCACTCCGTGTGACGAAGAGATATCTTTCGGCCCTCTTAGTAATGCAACATCAAAAGAAGCTTCATGTGACTAATGAGTTTAGTCACGTGATCTTGTATTACAGAACAAGTAAAGAGACTTGCCAGTAACGAGATTGAACTAGGTATGAAGATATCGACGATCAAATATCGGGCAAGTAACATATCACCGGACAAAGGGAATTGGATCCCGAATTAACTAAATCCTTGACATTTTGGTTCAATTGATAAAGATCTCCGTTGAATATGTGGGAGTCAATATGGGCATACAGGTCTTGCTATTGTTTATTGATCGGAGAGGAGTCTCGGTCATGTATGTATGTTCCCGAACCCGTGGGTCGCACGATAACATTCGGTAGCGCTAGGGTAGTATTGAGATATTAATATAGTGAAGTCCGAAGGTCATTTTGAGTCTTAGATGGGATCGGGGACGTCACGAGGAGCTCCAGAATAGTCTGGAGGAAAGATTTATGTATGGGATGTATCATCTTGGGTTCCAGAAAAAGTTTGAGTTTTCCGATATTGTATCGGGAACGTTCTAGAAGGTTCTAGGGTGGGGCCCACCTGCATGGGGGACCCACATGGACGTGGGTAGTGGGGAAATGCCCCACACCGCTGGTCTAGCCGCACCAAGATCCCCTCACAAGGAATACGATCATATCCCGAAGGGATAAGATGAAGATCCCTAAAAAGGGGGTAGCGATCGGTGGGGAAAGAAAAGGAGGGATCTCCTTCCTCCCCATTGGCCAACGACCCTAGTGGCTTGGAGGGCAAGCCACCTGCCCCGTCCACTGAGGGAGTCCTGGATTAAGGGGTCCTCTGGCGTCCGGCCTATGTGATATGGGCCGGACTATTGGGCCACGAAGAAACAAGCTAGAAGACTTCCTCCCGTGTCCGGATGGGATTCTCCTTTGCGTGTGTCGGTGCCAAAACCGGCGGATCTCGGGTAGGGGGTCCCGAACTGTGCGTCTAAGGTTGATGGTAACAGGAGACAGGGAACACGATGTTTACCTAGGTTCGGGCCTTCTCTATGGAGGTTATACCCTACTTCCTGCTTGATTGATCTTGATGGATATGAGTATTACAAGAGTTGATCTACCTCAAGATCATAATGGCTAAATCCCTAGAAGTCTATCCTATGTGATTATAATGGCTAAATCCCTAGAAGTGGAGCGTGGAAGCAGCATTTATAATATGACCTAGAGATTTGCAAAGTACATATGGATCTGATTGTCGCAGACCCATTGACTAAAACCTCTCTCACAAGCAAAACATGATCAAACCCCAGAACTCATTGAGTCTTAATCACATGATGATGTGAACTAGTTTAGTGACACTAGTAAACTCTTGGGATGTTGGTCACATGGCGATGTGACCTGTGAGTGTTAATCACATGGCGATGTGAACTAGATTATTGACTCTAGTGCAAGTGGGAGACTGTTGGAAATATGCCCTAGAGGCAATAATAAATTGGTTATTATTATATTTCCTTGGTCATGATAATCGTTTATTATCCATGCTAGAATTGTATTGATAGGAAACTCAGATACATGTGTGGATACATAGACAACACCATGTCCCTAGTAAGCCTCTAGTTGACTAGCTCGTTGATCAATAGATGGTTACGGTTTCCCGACCAAGGATATTGGATGTCATTGATAACGGGATCACATCATTAGAAGAATGATGTGATGGACAAGACCCAATCCTAAGCATAGCACAAGATCGTGTAGTTCGCATGCTAAAGCTTTTCTAATGTCAAGTATCATTTCCTTAGACCATGAGATTGTGCAACTCCCGGATACCGTACGAGTGCTTTGGGTGTGCCAAACGTCACAACGTAACTGGGTGGCTATAAATGTACACTACAGGTATCTCCGAAAGTGTCTGTTGGGTTGGCACGAATCGAGACTGGGATTTGTCACTCCGTGTGACGGAGAGGTATCTCTAGGCCCACTTGGTAGGACATCATCATAATGTGCACAATGTGATCAAGGAGTTGATCACGGGATGATGTGTTACGGAACGAGTAAAGAGACTTGCCGGTAACGAGATTGAACAAGGTATCGGGATACCGACGATCGAATCTCGGGCAAGTACAATACCGCTAGACAAAGGGAATTGTATACGGGATTGATTAAGTCCTTGACATCGTGGTTCATCCGATGAGATCATCATGGAACATGTGGGAACCAACATGGGTATCCAGATCCTGCTGTTGGTTATTGACCGGAGAACGTCTCGGTCATGTCTGCATGGTTCCCGAACCCGTAGGGTCTACACACTTAATGTTCGATGACGCTAGGATTATAAAGGAAGTTTGTATGTGGTTACCGAATGTTGTTTGGAGTCCCGGATGAGATCCCGGACGTCACAAGGAGTTCCGGAATGGTCCGGAGGTAAAGATTTATATATGGGAAGTCCTGTTTTGCTCACCGGAAAAGTTTAGGGGTTTATCGGTAGCGTACCGGGACCACCGGGAGGGTCCCGGGGATCCACCAAGTGGGGCCACCAGTCCTGGAGGGCTGCATGGGCCAAGTGTGGGAGGGGACCAGCCCCTGGTGGGCTGGTGCGCCCCCCACAAAGGCCCAAGGCGCCTCCAAGAGGGGAGGGGGGCAAACCCTAGGGCAGATGGGCCCTAAGGCCCACCCCAGGTGCGCCTCCCCCTCTCCCCCTTGTGTCCGCCACCCAGATGGGATCTGGGGGCTGCCGCCACCCCTAGGGAGGGAACCCTAGGTGGGGGCGCAGCCCCTCCCCTTCCCTTATATATACTTGAGGTATTGGAGGCTGCAAGACACGCGAGTTCCTCTCCTTCTTGGCGCAGCCCTACGCCTCTCCCTCCTCGTCTCTTGCGCTGCTTGGCGAAGCCCTGCTGGAGTACCACACTCCTCCACCACCACCACGCTGTTGTGCTGCTGCTGGATGGAGTCTTCCTCAACCTCTCCCTCTCTCCTTGCTGGATCAAGGCATGGGAGACGTCACCAGGCTGTACGTGTGTTGAACGCGGAGGTGCCGTCCGTTCGGCACTAGGATCTCCGGTGATTTGGATCACGACGAGTACGACTCCTTCAACCCCGTTCTCTTGAACGCCTCTGCTTAGCGATCTACAAGGGTATGTAGATGCACTCTCCTTCCCCTCGTTGCTGGTTTCTCCATAGATAGATCTTGGTGATACGTAGGAAAATTTTGAATTTCTGCTACGTTTCCCAACAGTGGCATCATGAGCTAGGTCTATGCATAGTTTCTATGCACGAGTAGAACACAAAGTAGTTGTGGGCGTTGATTTTGTTCAATATGCTTACCGTTACTAGTCCAATCTTGATTCGGTGGCATTGTGGGATGAAGCGGCCCAGACCGACCTTACACGTACTCTTACATGAGACTGGTTCCACCGACTGACATGCACTAGTTGCATAAGGTGGAAAGCGGGTGTCTGTCTCTCCCACTTTAGTCGGATCGGATTCGATGAAAAGGGTCCTTATGAAGGGTAAATAGCAATTGGCATATCATATTGTGGTTTTTGCGTAGGTAAGAAACGTTCTTGCTAGAAACCCATAGCAGCCACGTAAAACATGCAAACAACAATTAGAGGACGTCTAACTTGTTTTTGCAGGGTATGCTATGTGATGTGATATAGCCAAAGGATGTGATGAATGATATATGTGATGTATGAGATGATCATGTTCTTGTAATAGGAATCACGACTTGCATGTCGATGAGTATGACAACCGGCAGGAGCCATAGGAGTTGTCTTTATTTTTGTATGACCTGCGTGTCATTGAGAAACGCCATGTAAATTACTTTACTTTACTGCTAAACGTGTTAGCCATAGTAGTAGAAGTAATAGTTGGCGAGAAACTTCATGGAGACACGATGATGGAGATCATGGTGTCATGCCGGTGACAAGATGATCATGGAGCCCCAAGATGGAGATCAAAGTAGCTATATGATATTGGCCATATCATGTCACTATTATTTGATTGCATGTGATGTTTATCATGTTTTTGCATCTTGTTTACTTAGAACGACGGTAGTAAATAAGATGATCCCTCATAATAATTTCAAGAAAGTGTTCCCCCTAACTGTGCACCGTTGTGATAGTTCGTTGTTTCGAAGCACCACATGATGATCGGGTGTGACAGATTCTTACGTTCACATACAACGGGTGTAAGCCAGATTTACACATGCGAAACACTTAGGTTGACTTGACGAGCCTAGCATGTACAGACATGGCCTCGAAACACAAGAGACCGAAAGGTCGAGCATGAGTCGTATGGTAGATACGATCAACATGAAGATGTTCACCGATGTTGACTAGTCCGTCTCACGTGATGATCGGACACGGCCTAGTTGACTCGGATCATGTAATCACTTAGATGACTAGAGGGATGTCTATCTGAGTGGGAGTTCATAAGATGAACTTAATTATCCTGAACATAGTCAAAAGGTCTTCGCAAATTATGTCGTGGCTCGCGCTTCAGTTCTACTGTTTAGATATGTTCCTAGAGAAAATTTAGTTGAAAGTTGATAGTAGCAATTATGCGGACTAGGTCCGTAAACTGAGAATTGTCCTCATTGCTTCATAGAAGGCTTATGTCCTTAATGCACCGCTCAGTGTGCTGAACCTCGAACGTCGTCTGTGGATGTTGCAAACATCTGACATACACATTTTGATAACTACGTGATAGTTCAGTTAAACGGTTTAGAATTGAGGCACCGAAGATGTTTTGAAACGTCACGAAACATATGAGATGTTTCGAGGGCTGAAATTGGGATTTCAGGCTCGTGCCCACGTCAAGAGGTATAAGACCTCCGACGATTTTCTTAGCCCACAAACCAAGGGAGAAAAGCTCAATTGTTGAGCTTGTGCTCAGATTGTCTGAGTACAACAATCATTTGAATCGAGTGGGAGTTGATCTTCCAGATGAGATAGTGATGTTTCTCCGAAGTCATTACCACCAAGCTGCTAGAGCTTCGTGATGAACTATAATATATCAGGGACATATATGATGATCCTTGAGATATTCGCGATGTTTGACACCACAAAAGTAGAAATTAAGAAGGAGCATCAATTGTTGATGGTTGGTGAAACCACTAGTTTCAAGAAGGGCAAGGGCAAAAGGGGATACTTCATGAAACAGCAATTCAGCTGCTACTCTAGTGAAGAAACCCAAGGTTGAACCCAAACCCAAGACTAAGTGCTTCTGTAATAAGGGGAACAGTCACTGGAGCAGAATTACCCTAGATACTTGGTAGATGAGAAGGCTGGCAAGGTCGATAGAAATATATTGGATGTACATTGTGTTAATGTGTACTTTACTAGTACTCCTAGTAGCACCATGGTATTAGATACCGGTTCGGTTGCTAAATGTTAGTAAACTCAAAATAAAAGGCTGCGGAGTAAACAGAGACTAGCTAAAGGTGAGCTGGCAATATGTGTTGGAAGTTTTTCCAAGCTTGATGTGATCAAGCATCACACACTCCCTCTACCATCGAGATTGGTGTTTGCGTTGAGCATAGACATGATTGGATTATGTCCATCGCAATACGATTATTCATTTAAGGAGAATAATGGTTACTCTGTTTATTTGAATAATACCTTCAATGGTCTTGCACCTAAAATGAATGGTTTGTTGAATCTCGATCGTAGTGATACACATGTTCATGCCAAAAGATATAAGATAGTAATGATAGTACCACCTACTTGTGGCACTGCCACGTAAGTCATATCGGTATAAAACGCATGAAGAAGCTCCATGTTGATGGATCTTTGGGCTCACTCGTTTTGAAAAGTTTGAGACATGCGAACTATGTCTATTGGTGTATATGCATGAAGAAACTCCATGCAAATGGACTGTTTGGACTCACTTGATTTTGAATCACCTGAGACATGCAAATCATACCACATGGGCAAGATGACTGAAAGCCTTGTTTTCAGTAAAATGGAACTAGAAAGCAACTTGTTGGAAGTAATACATTTTGATGTGTGCAGTCCAATGAGTGCTGAGGCGTGTAGTGGATATCGTTATGTTCTTACTTAACAAATGATTTGAGTAGATGTTGAGTATATTTACTTGATGAATCACGAGTCTGAATTATTGAAAGGTTCAAGTAATTTCAAGGTGAAGTTGAATGATCATCGTGACAAGAGGATAAAATATCTATGATATGATCATAGAGATGAATATCTGAATTACGAGTTTGGCACAGAATTAAGACATTGTGGAAATTGTTTCACAACTAATAGAGCCTGGAACACCATAGTGTGATGGTGTGTCCGAACATCATAACTGCACCCTATTGGATATGATGCATACCATGATGTCTCTTATCGAATTACCACGATAGTTTAAGGGTTAGGCATTAGAGACAACCACATTCACTTTAAATAGGGCACCACGTAATTCCGATGAGATGACACCATATGAACTATGGTTTAGAGAAACCTAAGCTGTCATTTCTTAAAAGTTTGGGGCTGCGACGCTTATGTGAAAAAGTTTCAGGCTGATAAGCTCGAACCCAAAGCGGATAAATGCATCTTCATAGGACACCCAAAACAGTTGGGTATACCTCCTGTCTCAGATCCGAAAGCAATAAGGGATTGTTTCTAGAATCGGGTCCTTTCTCGAGGAAAAGTTTCTCTCGAAGGAATTGAGTGGGAGGATGGTGGAGACTTGATGAGGTTATTGAACCGTCACTTCAACTAGTGTATATAAGTGCACAAAGAGTTGTTCCCGTGGCACCTACACCAATTGAAGTGGAAGCTTATGATATTGATCATGAGACTTCAGATCAAGTCACTCCCAAACCTCGTAGGATGACAAGGATGCGTACTACTTCAGAGTGGTACGTAATCCTATCTTGGAAGTCATGTTGCTAGACAACAGTGAACCTACGAGCTATGGAGAAGCGATGGTGGGCCCAGATTCCAATAAATGGCTCGAGGCCATAAAATCTAAGAGAGGATCCATGTATGAAAACAAAGTGTAGACTTTGGCAGAACGGTTCGATGGTCGTAAGGCTGTTGAGTACAGATGGATTTTTAAAAGGAAGACGGACAATGATGGTAAATGTCACCATTAAGAAAGCTCGACTTGTCGTTAAGATGTTTTCCGACAAGTTCAAGGAGTTGACTACGATGAGACTTTCTCACTCATAGCGATGCTAAGAGTCTGTTGGAATTATATTAGCGTTATTTATGAAATCTTGCAGATAGGATGTCAAACATTATTTCCTCGACGATTTTCTTGAGGAAAGGTTGTATGTGATACAACTGGAAGGTTTTGTCAATCCTGAAAGATGCTAATAAGTATGCAAAGCTCCAGCAATCCTTCTAAGGACTGGAGTAAGCATCTCAGAGTTGGAATGTATGCTTTGATGAGATGATCAAAGATTTTGGGTGTATACAAAGTTTATGAGAAACTTGTATTTCCAAAGAAGTGAGTGGGAGCACTATAGAATTTCTGATGAATATATGTTGTTGACACATTGTTGATCAGAAATGACGTAGGATTTCTGGAAAGCATATAGGGTTATTTGAAAGTGTTTTTCAATTGAAAGCCTGGATTAAGCTACTTGAACATTGAGCATCAAGATCTATAAGGATAGATCAAAACGCTTAATGGTACTTTCAAATGAGCACATACCTTGACATGATCTTGAAGGTGTTCAAGATGGATCAGTCAAAGAAGGAGTTCTTGCCTGAGTTGTAAGGTATGAAGTTAAGACTTAAAGCTCGACCGCGGCAGAAGAAAGAGAAAGGACGAATGTCGTCCCCTATGCTTTTGTCATAGGCTCTATACGGTATGCCATGCCGAGTACCGCACCTGATGTGTGCCTTGCCACATGTCTGGCAAGAGGGTACAAAGGTGATCCAGGAGTGGATCACTAGATAGCGGTCAAAATTATCCTTGGAGTAATAAGGACATGTTTCTCGATTATGGAGGTGATAAAGAGTTCGACGTAAAGGGTTACATCGATGCAAGCTTTAACACCTATCCGAATGACTCTGAGTAGCAAACCGGATACGTATAGTGGAGCAACCATTTGGAATAGCTCCAAGTGGAGCGTGGAAGCAGCATTTATAATATGACCTAGAGATTTGCAAAGTACATACGGATCTGATTGTCACAGACCCGTTGACTAAAACCTCTCTCACAAGCAAAACATGATCAAACCCCAGAACTCATTGAGTCTTAATCACATGATGATGTGAACTAGTTTAGTGACACTAGTAAACTCTTTGGATGTTGGTCACATGGCGATGTGACCTGTGAGTGTTAATCACATGGCGATGTAAACTAGATTATTGACTCTAGTGCAAGTGGGAGACTATTGGAAATATGCCCTAGAGGCAATAATAAATTGGTTATTATTATATTTCCTTGTTCATGATAATCATTTATTATCCATGCTAGAATTGTATTGATAGGAAACTCAGATACATGTGTGGATACATAGACAACACCATGTCCCTAGTAAGCCTCTAGTTGACTAGCTCGTTGATCAATAGATGGTTACGGTTTCCTGACCATGGATATTGGATGTCATTAATAACAGGATCACATCATTAGAAGAATGATGTGATGGACAAGACCCAATCCTAAGCATAGCACAAGATCGTGTAGTTCGCATGCTAAAGCTTTTCTAATGTCAAGTATCATTTCCTTAGACCATGAGATTGTGCAACTCCCGGATACCGTAGGAGTGCTTTGGGTGTGCCAAACGTCACAACGTAACTGGGTGGCTATAAAGGTACACTACAGGTATCTCCGAAAGTGTCTGTTGGGTTGGCACGAATCGAGACTGGGATTTGTCACTCCATGTGACGGAGAGGTATCTCTGGGCCCACTCAGTAGGACATCATCATAATGTGCACAATGTGATCAAGAAGTTGATCACGGGATGATGTGTTATGGAACGAGTAAAGAGACTTGCCGGTAACGAGATTGAACAAGGTATCGGGATACCGACGATCGAATCTCGGGCAAGTACAATACCACTAGACAAAGGGAATTGTATACGGGATTGATTAAGTCCTTGACATCATGGTTCATCCGATGAGATCATCGTGGAACATGTGGGAACCAACATGGGTATCCAGATCCCGCTGTTGGTTATTGACCGGAGAACGTCTCGGTCATGTCTGCATGGTTCCCGAACCCGTAGGTTCGATGATGCTAGGGTTATAAAGGAAGTTTGTATGTGGTTACCGAATGTTGTTCGGAGTCCCAGATGAGATCCCGGACGTCACGAGGAGTTCCGGAATGGTCCGGAGGTAAAGATTTATATATGGGAAGTCCTGTTTTGGTCACCGGAAAAGTTTTGGGGTTTATCGATAACGTACCGGTACCACCGGGAGGGTCCTGGGGGTCAACCAAGTGGGGCCACCAGTCCCGGATGGCTGCATGGGCCAAGTGTGGGAGGGGACCAGCCCCTGGTGGGCTGGTGCGCCCCCCCACCAAGGCCCAAGGTGCCTCCAAGAGGGGAGGGGGGAAAACCCTAGGGCAGATGGGCCCTAAGGCCCACCCCAGGTGCGCCTCCCCCTCTCCCCCTTGTGGCCGCCACCCAGATGGGATCTGGGGGCTATCGCCACCCCTAGGGGGGGAACCCTAGGTGGGGGCGCAGCCCCTCCCCTTCCCCTACATATACTTGCGGTATTGGAGGCTGCAAGACATGCGAGTTCCTCTCCTTCTTGGCGCAGCCCTACCCCTCTCCCTCCTCGTCTCTTGCGCTGCTTGGCGAAGCCCTGCTGGAGTACCACGCTCCTCCACCACCACCACTCCATTGTGCTGCTACTGGATGGATTCTTCCTCAACTTCTCCCTCTCTCCTTGCTGGATCAAGGCATGGGAGACGTCACCGGGCTGTACGTGTGTTGAACGCGGAGGTGCCGTCCGTTCGGCACTAGGATCTCAGGTGATTTGGATCACGACGAGTACGACTCCTTCAACCCCGTTCTCTTGAACGCTTCCGCTTAGCGATCTACAAGGGTATGTAGATGCACTCTCCTTCCCCTCGTTGCTGGTTTCTCCATAGATAGATCTTGGTGACACGTAGGAAAATTGTGAATTTCTGCTACGTTCCCCAACAGAAAGCACTCCGACCATGTCCGGAGCGCAGGGCAAGTGGATGGCCTCCACCGTCAAGGAGACATCACCCAGCTTCGGGAGGCCGGATATTTGGCCAAGGAGGTAGCCCATCGGCTTCCGACCGAGGGATGGATCGTCCCTACCCCGAAGCCCCATGAGAGGGTAGTTTTCATCCCCCACTTCGTCCGCGTAGTTTTCATCCCCCACTTCATCCGCGGGATGGGATTTCCACTCCACCCCTTCGTCCGCGGGCTCATGTTCTACTATGGGCTAGATTTCCATGATCTGGCCCCAAATTCCTTCCTCACTATCTCGACATTCATCGTCGTGTGTGAGGCCTTCCTCCACACCCCACCCCACTTCGGATTGGGGCTGAAGACCTTCAATGTAAAGCCGAAGGTGGTGAGCGGCCAACACGCAGAGTGCGGAGGCGCCATGGTGAGCAAAATGTCCAACGTCCCGTGGCCCAAAGGCACCTTCGTGGAGACCATCAAGGGGTGGCAGAAGTTGTGGTTCTACGTCACAGAGCCCCGCGACACTACCTGGGCCGCGGCTCCTAAATTCAAATCCGGGGCCCCAACGCGGCTTACCTCCTGGCAAGAGAAGGGCCTGGATTGGTCCTCGTCGGACGAGCTGACAACGCTTCAGACGTGCACCAGGAGCATGATGGACAAGACCGTCAAGCTTGTCGATGTGATTCAGGTGATGCTAGTTCGCCGGATCCTTCCATGCCAGAGCTAGGCTTGCCACCTATGGGAGTTTGATCCGGTCGAGCACAAGACCCATCAACGGTTCTTCGGAACTACGCACGAAGATATCTGGAAGGTGCTCTTCAAGGCCAACGAGACACAACCGAAGACGACCGAGGACCGTGGGCACGACCTGGCCCATCCCGCCAGTTCGGTAAGTTTTCCGTGTTTCAAGGTGTATCCCTTACTTGCTTAATCAAGGAGGATGTCCAAACTTCCCTATTTGTTTTTTCAGGGTTGGACAAAGAAGGAGGAGCGGATTCAGTGTCCAGCTCCGCTGCCCGAGGAACTAGCCATCCCGCTTTTGACGAAGATGCTGGTTCCGGCGCCCTACAAGGTGCTGGAGAAGAAGGCCAAAAAGAAGGCCAAGGGGACCAGAGGTGGCCTCCGTCCCAAGGGTACTTAGGACATGGCGTCTTTAGACGCCGAAACTCACTCCTCCTCCGTCAAAGATGATGAGGAGGAGGAAGAGGAAGAAGAAAGCAAACCCCCCCTCCCTGAGGGGGGAAAGAAGAGGGAGGCCTCCACAAATCTGGAGGCGGAGGCGTCCAAGAAGGGGAAGGCCTCCCTCGTGGATGATAACCCACAAGTATAGGGGATTGCAAAAGTTTTTGAGGGTAGAGTATTCAACACAAATTTATTGATTCGACACAAGGGGAGCCAAAGAATATTCTCAAGTATTAGCAGCTGAGTTGTCAATTCAACCACACCTGGAAACTTAATATCTGCAGCAAGGTATTTAGCAGCAAAGTAATATGATAATAGTGGTAATGGTAGCAAAGTAATATTTTTGGGTTTTGTAGTGACTGTAACAGTAGCAACAGAAAAGTAAGTAAGCAAAGAACAATATAGCAACAACTCATAGGCATTGGATCGGTGATGGAGAATTATGTTGGATGCGATCGATCATGTAACAGTCATAACCTAGGGTGACACAGAACTAGCTCCAGTTCATCAATGTAATGTAGGCATGTATTCCAAATATAGTCATACGTGCTTATGGAAAAGAACTTGCATGGCATCTTTTGTCCTACCCTCCTATGGCAGCGGGGTGCTAATGGAAGCTAAGGGATATTAAGGCCTCCTTTTAATAGAGTACCGGGCCAAAGCATTAACACATAGTGAATACGTGAACTCCTCAAACTATGGTCATCACCGGTAAGTATCCCAATTATTGTCACTTCGGGGTTCATGGATCATAACACATAATAGGTGACTATACACTTGCAAGATAGGATCAAGAACTCTCATATATTGATGAAAACATAATAGGTTCAGATCTGAAATCATGGCACTCGGGCCCTAGTGACAAGCATTAAGCATAGCAAAGTCATAGGAACATCAATCTCAAAACATAGAGGATACTAGGGATCAAACCCTAACAAAACTAACTCGATTACATGATAAATCTCATCCAACCCATCACCGTCCAGCAAGCCTATGATGGAATTACTCACACACGACGGTGAGCATCATGAAATTGGTGATGGAGGAAGGTTGATGATGACGATGGCGACGGATTCCCCTCTTTGGAGCCCCGAACGGACTCCAGATCAGCCCTCCCGAGAGAGATTAGGGCTTGGCGGCGGCTCCATATAGTAAAACGTGATGAATCCTTCTCTCTGATTTTTTTCTCCCTGAAAGTGAATATATGGAGTCAAGGTTGAGGTCGGTGGAGCATCAGGGGGCCCGCGAGGCAGGGGGGCGCGCCCCCCACCCTCGTGGACAGGGTGTGGGCCCCCTGACGTGGATCTTTCTTCCAGTATCTTTTATATATTCCAAAAATTATATCCATTGATTTTCAGGTCATTCCGAGAACTTCTATTTCTGCACAAAAATAACGCCATGGCAATTCTGCTGAAAACAGCGTCAGTCCGGGTTAGCTCCATTCAAATCATGCAAGTTAGAGTCCAAAACAAGGGCAAAAGTGTTTCTAGAAGTAGATACGACGGAGACGTATCAACTCCCCCAAGCTTAAACCTTTGCTTGTCCTCAAGCAATTCAGTTGATAAACTGAAAGTGATAAAAGTAAATAGATGGGCCCTTCGCAGAGGGAAGCAGGGATTTGTAGAGGTGCCAGAGCTCGGTTTTGAAATAGATATGAATAATATTTTGAACGGTATACTTTCATTGTCAACATAACAACCGAGAGATATCAATATCTTCGAAGCTACACACATTATAGGCGGTTCCCAAACAGAATTCTAAAGTTTATACTCCCCCTCCACCAACAAGCATCAATCCATGGCTTGCTCGAAACAATGACCCTCCAACTAAGAAGAGTCCCAGGGGGAGTTTTGTTTGCAATTATTTTGATTTAGTTTGCATAAAGCATGGGACTGGGCATCCCGGTGACCAGCCATTTTCTCGTGAATGAGGAGCGAAGTCCACTCCTCTTGAGAATAACCCGCCTAACATGGAAGATACGGACAGTCCTAGTTGGTACATTAGCTATTCGAGCATACAAAGCAGAATGTTTATTTGAAGGTTTAGAGTTTGTCACATACAAATTTACTTGGAACGGCAGGTAGATACCATATATAGGTAGGTATGGTGGACTCATCTGGAACAACTTTGGGGTTTATGGAATTGGATGCACAAGAAGTATTCCCGCTTAGTACAAGTGAAGGCTAGAAAAAGACTGGGAAGCGACCAGCTAGAGAGGGACAACAGTCATGAACATGCATTAAAATTAATCAACACTGAATGCAAGCATGAGTAGGATATAATGCACCATGAACATAAATATCATAGAGGCTATGTTGATTTTGTTTCAACTACATGCGTGAACATGTGCAAGTCAAGTCACTCGAATCGTTCAAAAGAGGATACCACCCTATCATACGACATCACAACCATTTTAATAGCATGTTGGCACGCAAGGTAAACCATTATAAGCTCCTAGCTAATTAAGCATGGCATAAGCAACTATAATCTCTGATTGTCATTGCAAACATGTTTATTCATAATAGGCTGAATCAGGAACGATGAACTAATCATATTTACAAAAACAAGAGAGGTCGATTTCATACCAGCTTTTCTCATCTCAATAAGTTCATCATATAATCATCATTATTGCCTTTCACTTGCACGACCAAATAGTGTGGATAATAATAATAGTGCATGTGCATTGGATTAAGCTGGAATCTGCAAGCATTCAATTCAAGAGAGAAGACAAGGTAATATGGGCTCTTTGTTAGATCAACAATAATGCATATGAAAGCCACTCAACATTTTCATTATGGTCTTCTCCTCTCGACCCCCAAAGAACAAGAAAAGAAATAATACTATTTACACGGGAAAGCTCCCAACAAGCAAAAAAAGAATGAGAAATCTTTTTGGGTTTTCTTTTTAGTTACTACTACTATAGACATGGAAAGTAAACTAACTAAAAGCTACAACTAATTTTTTTCTTAAGGTTTATCAAACACACAAGAAGAAAGCATAATAAAGGAAGTAAACTAGCATGGATGATACAATAAAAAGTATGAGCACCGAAAACTAGCATGAGTGTGTGAACAGGAATGTAATGTCGGTGAGAAATATGTACTCCCCCAAGATTAGGCTTTTGGCCTAAGCTGGTCTATGGCCACGGCTGGCCTGGCGGATATCCAAAGTAATAGTTGGGGTCATACTAAGAAGGATCCCCCTGGTGCCACTGGTTGGCGATCTCTTTCGGATTCCACTGATAAACAGACTGCCGGTGAGGATCAAATTGTGGTTCTAGCTCTGGCTCTGTAGCTGGTGTGGGGTTTCGGTAAGCATGAATGGCCTCCGGCGGAACAAGGTACTTGCCTGCAAATAAGTCAAACAAGGAAGGAGCAGGCAAAGTAATAGTCTCAGGGTGATTTTTATCAAATATCAGCTTGTACTTAAGCATCTTTTCCTTATTCTTAATGATAAAATCATTTTCTACCATACAATTATAGTCTAGAAAAACAGGAGGCAACAACTTTTCCTCTTTCTCATAATGCCTAATAGGTATGTTAAAGTGTGCAGCGAGGCGCGAGGAGAAGATGCCTCCAAGGATGGGGCCCTTAGTACGGTTAAGATTTAACCGCTTTGCAACAATAGTGCCCATACTAAATGTGTCATCATGGAACAAGGCATGGCACAAAATAACAATATCAGGGGCACTAAGGTTGCCACAATTTTTGCGACCATTTAAGCATCTACTAGCAAATATTGCAAAGTATCGTAAAACAGGAAAATGTATGCTAGTAATTCTTGCATCAGAAACCTGTCTCATTTCCCCTACAACAATTGTATCAATAAGCCCTTCCACGTCGTCAGGATGTGGTTCCTCTACGCTGCCCTCAAAAGGTATCAAACAAACCCGACAAAAATCACGATGTGACATCTCCTTATGCTCATCATATAAATAAAATTCCACCGTAGGTGGTGAGCTCCTAGCATGGAAATGAAAGTTTTGCACAAAGATATTGGTGAGTAAGAGATACTGTTTGCGTTGGTCGTGGAGGAAGGCGGTGAGGCCTGCATTCTCAGCCAATTCATATAAATCATCATAAATCTCGGCTGCTCTCAACAAATCATCACTGTTCTCTTCACTTTGTTTATCCTCCGATCTTCGACTCGATGAGCCCGTCAAAAATCTCTTCATCTTTTCTGAAAATTTCTGAAATTTTTTGTAACTTCAAAAATAAAAGTGAACCAAACTCAACAATATTGATATGACTACTTCTACAAGTGCCTAGAGGCAATATCATGCATTAAAACTACTTTTGACCATATAAATTTGACATGCAAGCTCAATAACAGGGTCACCTAAGTAGCAAAAATTTGCAATGAATAAAGTACTAGAACAGAAACTAATTGGACCATTGGAGGAGTTACATACCAAAGAACAATCCCCCAAAGCAGTTTTGTGAATGGAGCTTTGAGCTAGGAGATCGAAAATGGCAGCAAGATGAGCTAGAACTCGGGTTTGAGCTGGTTGGTGATTTTTTTGGGAGGAAGGAGTGTGTGGTAGCTGGAATAAGTGGAGGGGAGCCACCATGGGCCCACGAGGCAGGGGGCGCGCCCTGGACCCTCGTGGCCAGGTGCTTTCTCCCCCTGCTGTGTTCTCAGTGCCAGATATTCTCAAACATTCTAGAAAAAAATCATATTTAAATTTCAGGGCATTTGGAGAACTTTTATTTTCGGGATATTTTTTTATTGCATGGATAATTCAGAAAACAGACAGACATTACTATTTTGCTTTATCTAATATAAATAACAGAAAGTAAAAAGAGGGTACAGAGAGTTGTGTTTTCTAAATTCATCCATCTCATGCTCATCAAAAGGAATCCACTAACAAGGTTAAGTTGATCAGGTCTTGTTAACAAACTCATTTCGAATAACATGAAACCGGAGAATTTTTGAATAACACTAGGTTACCTCAACGGGGATATGCACATCCCTAACAATAAGAATATCATATTTCTTCTTGACAGTAGGAAGAGGAAATTCAAAACCTCCAATAGTGATTGTTGAAATTTTTCCAATAGAATTAATACTGTGGACTTGAGGTCGTTTCCTCGGAAAGTGTACCATATGCTCATTACCATTAACATGAAAAGTGACATTGCCTTTGGTGCAATCAATAACAGCCTGATACGTCTCCGTTGTATCTACTTTTCCAAACACTTTTGCCCTTGTTTTCGACTCTAACTTGCATGATTTGAATGTAACTAACCCAGACTGACGCTGTTTTCAGTAGAATTGCCATGGTGTTATTCATGTGCAGAAACAAAAGTTCTCAGAATGGCCTAAAACATCACGGAGCGTATTTTTGGAAATAATAAAAAATACTGGCAAAAGATCAAGGCTAGGGGGCCCACACCCTAGCCACGAGGGTGGGAGGCGCGCCTGCCCCCTGGGCGCGCCCCCTACCTCGTGGGCCCCCTGAGCTCCTCCGACCTCAACTCCAACTCTATATATTCCCTTTCAGGGAGAAAAAAAATCAAGAAAAAGGATTCATCGCGATTTAGGATACAGAGCCTCCGCCAAGCCCTAAAACCTCTCGGGAGGGCTGATCTGGAGTCCGTTCGGGGCTCCGGAGAGGGGAATCCGTCGCCGTCGTCATCATCAACCATCCTCCATCACCAATTTCATGATGTTCACCATCGTGCGCGAGGAATTCCATCGCAGGCTTGCTGGACGGTGATGGGTTGGATGAGATTTATCATGTAATCGAGTTAGTTTTGTTAGGGTTTGATCCCTAGTATCCACTATGTTCTGAGATTGATGTTGCTATGACTTTGCTATGCTTAATGCTTGTCACTAGGGCCCGAGTGCCATGATTTCAGATCTGAACCTATTATGTTTTCATGAATATATGTGAGTTCTTGATCCTATCTTGCAAGTCTATAGTCACCTACTATGTGTTATGATCCGGCAACCCTGAAGTGACAATAATCGGGACCACTCCCGGTGATGACCGTAGTTTGAGGAGTTCATGTATTCACTATGTGTTAATGCTTTGGTCCGGTACTCTATTAAAAGGAGGCCTTAATATCCCTTAGTTTCCGCTAGGACCCCGCTGCCACGGGAGGGTAGGACAAAAGATGTCATGCAAGTTCTTTTCCATAAGCATGTATGACTATATTCGGAATACATGCCTACATTACATTGATGAATTGGAGCTCGTTCTGTGTCACCCTAGGTTATAACTGTTACATGATGAACCACATCCGGCATAATTCTCTGTCACCGATCCATTGCAACCGAGCTTTCCATATATTGTTTTTTGCTTATTTACTTTTCCATTGCTATTGTTACAATCACTACAAAATACCCAAAAACATTACTTTTGCTACCGTTACCACTACTACCATATTACTTTGCTACTAAATACTTTGCCGCAGATATTAAGTTTCCACGTGTGGTTGAATTGACAACTCAGCTGCTAATACTTGAGAATATTCTTTGGCTCCCCTTGTGTCGAATCAATAAATTTGGGTTGAATACTCTACCCTCGAAAACTGTTGCGATCCCCTATACTTGTGGGTTATCACAGCCCCTGCAGTATTCAAAAAGGGTCTTCCAAGAATAATAGACATACTATCGTCCTCGGGAATATCAAGAATAACAAAGTCCATTAAAATAGTAACGTTTGCAACCACACAGGCACATCCTCAAAAATACCGACAGGTATAGCAGTTGATTTATCAGCCATTTGCAAAGATATTTCAATAGGTGTCAACTTATTCAAATCAAGTCTATGATATAAAGAGAGAGGCATAGCACTAACATCGGCTCCAGGATCACATAAAGCAGTTTTAACATAGTTTCTTTTAATGGAGCATGGTATAGTTGGTACTCCTGGGTCTCCAAGTTTCTTTGGTATTCCACCCTTAAAAGTATAATTAGCAAGCATGGTGGAAATTTCAGCTTCCGGTATCTTTCTTTTATTAGTAACAACTTCCTTCATATATTAAGCATAAGGATTCATTTTAAGCATATCAGTCAAACGCATACGCAAAAATATAGGTCTAATCATTTCAGCAAAGCGCTCAAAATCCTCATCATCCCTTTTCTTGGATGGTTTAGGAGGAAAAGGCATGGGTTTCTGAACCCATGGTTTCCTTTCTTTACCGTGCTTCCTAGCAACAAAGTCTCTCTTATCATAACGTTGATTCTTTGATTGTGGGTTATCAAGATCAACATAAGGTTCAATCTCTACATCATTGTCATTGCTAGGTTGAGCATCAACATGAACCTCATTATTAACATTATCACTAGGTCCATGTTCATTACCAGATTGTGTTTCAGCATCGGAGATATAAATGTCATTAGGATTCTCAGGTGTGTCTACAACAGGTTCACTAGAAGCATGCAAATTCCTATCATTTTTGTTTTTCTTCCTCTTAGAAGGACTAGGTGCATCAACATTATTTCTCTGAGAATCCTGCTCAATTCTCTTAGGATGGCCCTCGGGATACAAAGGTTCCTGAGTCACTTTACCTCTTCTAGTTGCAACTCTAATAGTAATTCATTATTTTTACTATTCAATTCATTGAGCAAATCATTATGAGGTTTAAGTACTTGTTCTACTTGAGTGGTAACCATAGAAGCATCTTTACTAATAAGTTTAAGTTCACCTTTAACATTAGCCATATAATCACTCAAATGTTCAATCATATGAGCATTATGTTTCAGTTGTCTACCAACATAAGCATTAAAATCTTCTTGCTTAACCATAAAGTTATCAAATTCATCCAGACATTGGCTAGCAAACTTAGCAGGAGGGATTCCGAGAATGTTTATTTCTGCACAAAACTAACACCATGGCAATTCTGCTGAAAACAGTGTCAGTCCGGGTTAGTTCCATTCAAATCATGCAAGTTAGAGTCCAAAACAAGGGCAAAAGTGGTTGGAAAAGTAGATACGACGGAGATGTATCAGCGGATAGCTCCGCGTGGGACATCGATAATAGCCCAGATCGGCGCCCCCGAGATAAGCCCCTAGCCGAATCGTGAGTATGCGAAGACCTTGACGCATTCATATATCAACCTCTTTACTTCATAATTTTAACATGTCGAATCATGCACTTGCAGTCCGGCTCGTTCCGCCCTCGAGCGATCCTCATCTTCGGGGAACTCGCTGGACCCGAAGGTGATGGAGAGCGGGTCCCTTCCAGCGGCCTCCTCTCCCAGGGCCATGGATGGCCCTGAGGTGTTATCCCGAAGGATCCCAGGCCAGGGAGAGACACAGGAGGCCGTCAGGGCAGTGCCGGAGGGCGAGACCTAGGCCACCGGACACATGGGGGAGCAGATCCCCATGGAGACTAGCGATGGGGGCCATGTCGAATTCGGCCCCCAGCCGAATATGGTCCTGGAGACCTATACGGCTCCGGGATCCGGCAAGCAGCCTTCGTCGTTGGAAGGAGGTGTGCCCATTCTGCCGGTGACCTCTATCCAACCAGAGGCACTCGATGCTATACTGGAAGCGCTGCGAAGTGCTTCCATCGTTGAGGAACACCTTACCCTCATGGGTGCTGTGATTGAGAAGATTCAGTTCACGAAGAGCAGACTAACCGAAGCCTGCACAAGCCTTTTAATAGGCTTTGAGGTAATCAATGCAATTTGTGAAAAGAAAGTCACAGTATAGACAGTAGCCCCTGAGACTCTGTCCGGTGTTTGGAAAGAAGAGCCAAACAGAGGATCAAATATTTTTCCACAGGAGACTAACCAGATATGTCTATGTGAATAAGCAGGCATCCCTGCTAGCTGCGACTTCTTATGCTACCGAAGTTTCTGGACTGAGGCAGAGTCTGTAGCGGGCCGAGGAAGAGCTCGGCCGAGTGAAAAAGCAGCTGGTGGACAGGCAGGGTATGTAATGAACTATTCAGATATAGCAAGATATGAATTGCTTGTGTTGATCGTATGATAATTTGTAGGGGCAGCGTCCGAGGTGGAAACCCTCAACGTAGCGCTGGCCGAAGCCCAAATGAGGGCGGCACATGAACAGGCCGCCCGCGAAAAGCACGAGGCCACGATCGGTGAGGTCTAGCAGGAGCTACAGGACGTCGTGAAGAAATGCGAGACCTTGGAGCATAAGAATGCGGACCAAGAGTACAAACTTTCCAAGGCCCGTCAAAGTGCACAAGAGGCCCGGATCGAAGCCCAGGACGCCCTCCAGGAAATCCAAGAGGCCAAGAAAATTGCGGCGGGTAAGAATTTTATTATGCAGAGCAAGTATGTGAAGGAGAGATATCTCTTGCTAACCCGGATTTGGAGTTCTCTAGTGGCGTTTGTGGATCTGCAACGCAGTGTTTCTGACGCTGCAGAATTCTTCCAAGCCGAAGAGGGGAGCTCAACGAAGAAGCTGTTTGGGTCGCAATACCTTGCGCCAGAACATCCGGTGCCCTTTAGCGACCAGCTAAAACAGTTGGTCGAGCCGCATAGGGTGGCCCGAACTAGCCATGAAGGATTTAATAATCCGGTTGTAGCTTGCAGAAGCTATACCTAGTAGCTACTTCGGACTCGTGAAGTGATACGTCCCCGATGTATCTATAATTTTTGATTGCTCCATGCTATGTTATCTACTGTTTTGGACATTATTCGGCTTTATTATCCACTTTTATATTATTTTTGGGACTGACCTATTAACTGGAGGCCCAGCCTAGAATTGTTGTTTTTTGCCTGTTTTAGGGTTTCGAAGAAAAGGAATATCAAACGGAGTCCAAATGGAATGAAACCTTCGGGAACGTGATTCTCAACGAACAAGACCCCGGAGACTTGGACCCTACGTCAAGAAAGGAAATAGGAGGCCACGAGGTAGGGGGGCACGCCCACCCCCACCAGGCGCACCCTCCACCCTCGTGGGCCCCCTGTTGCTCCACCGATGTACTCCTTCCTCCTATATATATACACGTACCCCCAAACGATCAGATACGAAGCCAAAAACCTAATTCCACCGCCGTAACTTTCTGTATCCACGAGATCCCATCTTGGGGCCTGTTCCGGAGCTCCGCCAGAGGGGTCATCGATCACGGAGGGCTTCTACATCAACACCATAGCCTCTCCGATGAAGTGTGAGTAGTTTACTTCAGACCTATGGGTCCATAGTTAATAGCTAGATGGCTTCTTCTCTCTTTTTGGATCTCAATACAATGTTCTCCCCCTCTCTTGTGGAGAACTATTCGATGTAATCTTCTTTTTGCGGTGTGTTTGTTGAGATCGATGAATTGTGGGTTTATGATCAAGTCTATCTATGAATAATATTTGAATCTTCTCTGAATTTTTTTATGTATGATTGGTTATCTTTGCAAGTCTCTTCGAATTATCAGTTTGGTTTGGCCTACTAGATTGATCTTTCTTGCAATGGGAGAAGTGCTTAGCTTTGGGTTCAATCTTGCGGTGTCCTTTCCCATTGACAGTAGGGGCAGCAAGGCACGTATTGTATTGTTTCCATCGAGGATAACAAGATGGGGTTTTCTTCATATTGCATGAGTCTATCCCTCTACATCATGTCATCTTGCTTAAGGCGTTACTCTGTTTTTAACTTAATACTCTAGATGCATGCTGGATAGTGGTCGATGAGTGGAGTAATAGTAGTAGATGCAGGCATGAGTCGGTCTACTTGTCTCGGATGTGATGCCTATATACATGATCATACCTAGATATTCTCATAACTATGCTCAATTGTGCCAATTTCTCAACAGTAATTTGTTCACCCACCTTAGAATACTTATGCTCTCGAGAGAAGCCACTAGTGAAACCTATGGCCCCCGGGTCTATCTTTATCATAGTGATCTCCTACTACTTAGTTATTTCCTTTGCTATTTACTTTGCCTTTATTTTACTTTGCATCTTTTATCATAAAAATACCAAAAATATTATCTTATCATATCTATCAGATCTCACTCTCGTAAGTGGGCTTATAGGGATTGACAACCCCTATTTGCGTTGGTTGCGAGCATTTATTTGTTTTGTGCAGGTACGAGGGACTCGCGCGTAGCCTCCTACTGGATTGATACCTTGGTTCTCAAAAACTGAGGGAAATACTTACACTACTTTGCTGCATCATCCCTTCCTCTTCGGGGAAAACCAACGCAGTGCTCAAGAGGTAGCAAGAAGGATTTCTGGTGCCGTTGCCGGAGAGGTCTATGCAAAAGTCAACATACCAAGTACCCATCACATACCCTTATCTCCCGCATTACATTATTTGCCATTTGCCTCTCGTTTTCCTCTCCCCCACTTCACTCTTGCCGTTTTATTCGCCCTCTCTCTCTCCCTCTCTCTCTCTCTCTCTCTTTCCTCCCTCTCTATTTGCCTCTTTTTGCCCGCTTGCTTTTTGTTTGCTTGTGTGCTAGTTTGCTTGCTTGTCACGATGGCTCAAGATAATACTAAATTGTGTGACTTCAGCCATACCAACAACAATGATTTTATTAGCACTCCGATTGCTCCTCTTACCGATGCTGAATCTTGTGAAATTAATACTGCTTTGCTGAATCTTGTCATGAAAGATCCGTTTTCCGCCCTTCCTAGTGAAGATGCCGCTACCCATCTAAATAGCTTCGTTGATTTGTGTGACATGCAAAAGAAGGAAGATGTGGATAATGATATTGTTAAATTGAAGCTATTTCCTTTTTCGCTTAGAGATCGTGCTAAATCTTGGTTTTCGTCTTTGCCTAAAAATAGTATTGATTCATGGAACAAGTGCAAAGATGCTTTTATCTCTAAGTATTTTCCTCCCGCTAAGATCATCTCTCTTAGAAATGATATTATGAATATTAAGCAACTTGATCATGAACATGTTGCACAAGCTTGGGATAGAATGAAACTAATGATACGTAATTGCCTTACTCATGGTTTAAATTTTTGGATGATTATACAAAATGTTTATGCCGGATTGAATTTTGCCTCTAGAAATCTTTTAGATTCGTCCGCGGAAGGCACTTTTATGGAAATCACTTTAGGAGAAGCTACTAAACTCCTAGATAATATCATGGTTAATTATTCTCACTGGCATACTGAAAGATCTACTAATAAAAAGGTGCATGCTATAGAAGAAATTAATGTTTTGAGTGGAAAGATGGATGAACTTATGAAATTATTTGCTAATAAGAGTGTTTCTTCTGATCCTAATGATATGCCATTTTCTACTTTGATTGAGAATAATAATGAATCTATGGATGTGAATTTTGTTGGTAGGAACAATTTTGGTAACAACGTGTATAGAGGAAATTTCAACTCTAGGCCTTGTCCTAGTAATTCCTCTAATAGTTATGGTAATTCCTACAACAATTGTTATGGAAATTATAATAATATTAAAGAATTTATTACTTCGCAAAAGAATTTTAATGCTATGATTGAAGAAAAATTGCTTAAGATTGATGATTTGGCTAGGAACGTTGATAGAATGGCTCTTGATGTTGATTCTTTGAAACTTATATCTATTCCACCTAAGCATGATATCAATGAGTCTCTCAAAGCCATGATAATTTCCATTGATGAGTGCAAAGAAATAACCGCTAGGTTGCGTGCTAAGAAAGATGCCTTTATAAGAGCGTGTTCTTCTAGTTGCTATGAAAATAAAGATGAAGATCTAAAAGTTATTGATGTGTCCCCTATTAAATCTTTGTTTTGCAATATGAATCTTGATAATGATGGGACTGAATATGATCCACCTTTACCTAGAAGGCGTTCTAAGAATTCGGAATTTGTTGATCTTGATGCTAAATTTGATAAAAGTGGGATTGAAGAAATTAAAACCCTAGATGTTGCTAAACCCACTATTATGGATTTCAAGGAAGTTAACTATGAAAATTTCTCTTTGATTTATTGTATTTCCTTGTTCCAATCCGTGCTAAATTCTCCTCACGCTTATAGTCAAAATAAAGCATTTACTAAACATATCGTTGATGCCTTGATGCAATCTTATGAAGAAAAACTTGAATTGGAAGTTTCTATCCCTAGAAAACTTTATGATGAGTGGGAACCAACTATTAAAATTAAAATTAAAGATCATGAATTCTATGCTTTATGTGATTTGGGTGCTAGTGTTTCCACGATTCCAAAGACTTTGTGTGATTTGTTAGGTTTCCGTGATTTTGATGATTGCTCTTTAAACTTGCACCTTGTGGATTCCACTATTAAGAAACATATGGGAAGAATTAATGATTTTCTTATTGTTGAAAATAGGAATTATGTGCCTGTAGATTTTATTGTTCTTGACATAGATTGCAATCCTTCATGTCCTATTATTCTTGGTAGACCTTTCCTTAGAACGATTGGTGCAATTATTGATATGAAGGAAGGAAATATTAGATTATAATTTCAATTAAGGAAAGGCATGGAACACTTTCCTAGAAATTAAATTAAATTACCCTATGAATTTATTATGAGAGCCACATAAGGATTACCTACCAAAGATGGCAATACCTAGATCTATTCTTGCTTGTTATGCCTAGCTAGGGGCGTTAAACGATAGCGCTTGTTGGGAGGCAACCCAATTTTATTTTTATTCCTTGATTTTTTCTCCTGTTTAGTAACAAATAATTTATCTAGCCTCTGTTTTGGTTGTGTTTTTTGTGTTTAATTAGTGTTTGTGCCAAGTAGAACCGTTGGTAAGACTTCGGGAAAGTCTTGTTGAACTTGCTGTAAAAAACAGAAACTTTAGCGCTCACGAGAACTGCTGCCATTTTTATTTGGAAAGTTATATTTAGTTAATTATTTTTGAATATGATTAATAGATAAATTCCTCACGTACAGCAATTTATTTTATAAGTTTTGGGGCTCCAGATCTTGCGCTAGCTACAGATTACTACAGACTGTTCTGTTTTTGACAGATTCTGTTTTTCGTGTGTTGTTTGCTTATTTTGATGAATCTATGGCTAGTAAAATAGTTTATAAACCATAGAGAAGTTGGAATACAGTAGGTATAACACCTATATAAATAAATAATGAGTTCATTAAAGTACCTTGAAGTGGTCTTTTATTCTCTTTCGCTAACGGAACTCACGAGATTTTCTACTTTAAGTTTTGTGTTGTGAAGTTTTCAAGTTTTGGGTAAAGATTTGATGGATTATGGAACAAGGAGTGGCAAGAGCCTAAGCTTGGGGATGCCCATGGCACCCCCAATATAATCTAAGGAGACCTAAAAGCCAAATCTTGGGGATACCCCGGACGGCATCCCCCCTTTCGTCTACTTCTATCGGCAACTTTACTTGGAGCTATATTTTTATTCGCCACATGATATGTGTTTTGCTTGGAGCGTCTTGTATTATTTGACTCTTTGCTTGTTAGTTTACCACAATCATCCTTGCTGTACACACCTTTTGAGAGAGACATACATGATTTAGAATTTGTTAGAATACTCTATGTGCTTCGCTTATATCTTTTGAGTTATATAATTTTGCTCTAGTACTTCACTTATATCTTTTAGAGCACGGTGGTGGATTTGTTTTATAGAAACTATTGATCTCTCATGATTCACTTAGATTATTTTTAGAGTCTTAATAGCATGGTAATTTTCTTTAAATCCTAATATGCTAGGTATTCAAGAATAAAAAAATTCTCTTATGAGTGTGTTGAATACTATGATAAGTTTGATACTTGATAATTGTTTTGAGATATCAAGATGGTGATATTAAAGTCATGCTAGTTGAGTAGTTGTGGATTTGAGAAATACTTGTGTTGAAGCTTGTGATTCCCGTAGCATGCACGTATGGTGAACCGTTATGTGATGAAGTCGGAGCATGATTTTTTTGATTGCCTTCCTTATGAGTGGCGGTCGGGGATGAGCGATGGTCTTTTCCTACCAATCTATCCCCCTAGGAGCATGCGCGTAATACTTTGCTTTGATAACTTGTAGATTTTTGCAATAAGTATATGAGTTCTTTATGATTAATGTTGAGTCCATGGATTATACGGACATTTCTCACCCTTCCACCTTTGCTAGCCTCTCTAATACCGCACACCTTTCACCGGTATCATACACACACCATATACCTTCCTTAAAACAGCCACCATACCTACCTATTATGGCATTTTCATAGACATTTCGAGATATATTGCCATGCAACTTTCCACCGTTCCATTTATTATGACACACTCCATCATTGTCATATTGCTTAGCATGATCATGTAGTTCACATCGTATTTGTGGCAAAGCCACCATTCATAATTCTTTCATACATGTCACTCATGAGTCATTGCATATCCCGGTACACCGCCGGAGGCATTCATATAGAGTCATATTTTGTTCTAAGTATCGAGTTGTAATTGTTGAGTTGTAAGAAAAATAAAAGTGTGATGATCATCATTATTAGAGCATTGTCCCAGTGAGGAAAGGATGATGGAGACTATGATTCCCCCACAAGTCGGGATGAGACTCCGGACGAAAAATAAAAAAAAAAGAGAACGAAAAGAGGCCATAAAAAAAGAGGCCCAAATAAAAAAAAATGAGAGAAAAAGAGAGAAGGGACAATGTTACTATCCTTTTACCACACTTGTGCTACAAAGTAGCACCATGATCTTAATAGTAGAGAGTCTCTCATGTTATCACTTTCATATACTAGTGGGAATCTGTCATTATAGAACTTGGCTTGTATATTCCAATGATGGGCTTCCTCAAAATGCCCTAGGTTTTCATGAGCAAGCAAGTTGGATGCACACCCACTTAGTTTCTTTTTGAGCTTTCATATACTTATAGCTCTAGTGCATCCATTGCATGGCAATCCCTACTCACTCACATTGATATCTATTGATGGGCATCTCCATAGCCCGTTGATACGCCTAGTTGATGTGAGACTATCTTCTCCCTTTTTGTCTTCTCCACAACCACCACTCTATTCCACCTATAGTGCTATATCCATGGCTCACGCTCATGTATTGCGTGAAGATTGAAAAAGTTTGGAGAATGTCAAAAGTATGAAACAATTGCTTGGCTTGTCATCGGGGTTGTGCATGATTTAAATATTTTGTGTGGTGAAGATAGAGCATAGCCAGACTTTACGATTTTGTAGGGATAACTTTCTTTAGCCATGTTATTTTGAGAAGACATAATTGCTTTGTTAGTATGCTTGAAGTATTATTATTTTTATGTCAATATGAACACTTGTCTTGAATCTTTCGGATCTGAATATTCATACCACAATTAAGAAGAATTACATTAAAAATATGCCAAGTAGCACTCCGCATCAAAAATTCTCTTTTTATCATTTACCTACACGAGGACGAGTAGGAATTAAGCTTGGGGATGCTTGATACATCTCCAACGTATCTATAATTTTTGATTGCTCCATGTTATATTATCTATTGTTTTGGACATTATTGGGCTATATTATCCACTTTTATATTATTTTTGGGACAAACCTATTAACCAGAGGCCGAACCCAGAATTGCAGTTTTTTGCCTGTTTTAGGGTTTCGAAGAAAAGGAATATCAAACGGAGTCCAAACGGAATGAAACCTTCGGGAACGTGATTTTCTCAATGAACAAGACCCGATAAACTTGGACCCTATGTCAAGAAAGGAAACAGGAGGCCACGAGGTAGGGGGCACGCCCACCTCCTCCAGGCGCGCCCTCCACCCTCGTGGGCCCCCTGTTGCTCCACCAACGTACTCCTTCCTCCTATATATATATATATCCACGTACCCCAAACGATCAGATACTGAACCAAAAACCTAATTCCACAGCCGCAACTTTTTGTATCCACGAGATCCCATCTTGGGGCCTATTCCGGAGCTCCGCCGGAGGGGGCACCGATCACGGAGGGCTTCTACATCAACACCATAGCCTCTCTGATGAAGTGTGAGTAGTTTACTTCAGACCTACGGGTCCATAGTTAGTAGCTAGATGGCTTCTTCTCTCTTTTTGGATCCCAATACAATGTTCTCCCCCTCTCTTGTGGAGAATAATTCAATGTAATCTTCTTTTTGCGGTGTGTTTGTTGAGATCGATGAATTGTGGGTTTATGATCAAGTCTATCTATGAATAATATTTGAATCTTCTCCGAATTCTTTTATGTATGATTGGTTATCTTTGCAAGTCTCTTCGAATTATCAGTTTGGTTTGGCCTACTAGATTGATCTTTCTTGCAATGGGAGAAGTGCTTAGCTTTGGGTTCAATCTTGCGGTGTCCTTTCCGAGTGACAGTAGGGGCAGCAAGGCACGTATTGTATTGTTGCCATCGAGGATAACAAGATGGGGTTTTCTTCATATTGCATGAGTCTATCCCTCTACATCGTGTCATCTTGCTTAAGGCGTTACTCTGTTTTTAACTTAATACTCTAGATGCATGCTGGATAGTGGTCGATGACTGGAGTAATAGTAGTAGATGCAGGCAGGAGTCGGTCTACTTGTCTCGGATGTGATGCCTATATACATGATCATACCTAGATATTCTCATAACTATGCTCAATTCTGTCAAATGCTCAACAGTAATTTGTTCACCCAGTGAGGGAGTCCTGGATTAGGGGGTGTCCGGACAGCCGGACTATATCCTTTGGCCGGACTGTTGGACTGTGAAGATACAAGATTGAAGACTTCGTCCCGTGTCCGGAAGGGACTTTCCTTGGCGTGGAAGGCAAGCTTGGCGATACGGATATGCAGATATCCTACCATTGTAACCGACTTTGTGTAACCCTAACCCTCTCCGGTGTCTATATAAACCGGGGGGTTTTAGTCCGTAGGGAAACGTACATATCAACAATCATACCATAGGCTAGCTTCTAGGGTTTAGCCTCTTCGATCTCGTGGTGGATCTACTCTTGTACTACCCATATCATCAATATTAATCAAGCAGGACGTAGGGTTTTACCTCCATCGAGAGGGCCCGAACCTGGGTAAAACTTCGTGTCCCTTGCCTCCTGTTACCATCCGGCCTAGACGCATAGTTCGGGACCCCCTACCCGAGATCCGCTGGTTTTGACACCGAGATTGGTGCTTTCATTGAGAGTTCCTCTGTGTCGTCGCCATCAGGAAGGATGCCTCGCCCCGTCTTTAAAGACGGCACCGTTGCTAAGGGAGCTTTGGCTGTCGGCCAAACCCTCCGGCTAGGTGGTTTTCTTATGACCGCCTGCTCGGCTTCTGCGCCGACGATGACCTCTCGAGCCATCGAAAACAATCTTCATGTCAGCTCGGAACTCGCCGAGCAGTTAGATCCAATGGAGCTCTCCTCCATAAACGAGCTCTTGGATCGCTTTGCCACCCTGGGAGTCGCCACGAATTACGACCAGATTGGGCCTAAACCCGATCTGAGAGAGATTAAATCTCTCCAAGTCACCCATCACATTGCCGTGGTAGAGGGACAGTGCGGCGACCTTTCATCTATCTTAAAGACTCGCTATGTCCGGATTCCCGATCCCTCCAAGCCGGATACCCGCGGAGGGCAGGATATCACTCAAGACCTGAATTTAGAGTCAGGCGACGAGCTGGATTCATTGGACAACACCCAGGAATCCAAATTTTCGAGTTCAGAAATTCCTCGGCCTCTGAGCCTTAGATGGGATGAGGCTTCGGATTTAATTCCACCCACCCACCCCAACATAAGCGATCTATCCAAAATCAGGCAAGAACCCGATGAAACAGTACATCATTACTGGGCCAGATTCCTCCTCGTTAAGAACAGGCTAAGGGACTGCCGCGAGGAAGAGGCAATCTCAATCTTCTGCAATAATTGCACGGACAAGGGAATACTCAACGCCATAAGTCGCCGTGATATTACACGCTTCGCTGACTTGGCGTCCATTGTACGAAAATATTGTGCAATGGAAAACGCCTGGAAAACCGAAATAAAATTTTGGGACAATCCGGCCCTGAATACAAACCCAGTCCGAAATAAAAGGGTGCATCATCACCAGTCACCCGGGTCAAGCACTAAAAAGCAAAAACCCTCTACAGGGCATGGAACCGTACTGGAAGGATGTTTTAATCGACCCTGTAAAATTCACAGTACAGAGGACGCCACACCAACTCACAGCCTTTTAGCATGTTGGATACTCTGGCAAGTGGCCAAAATTGGCGAAAATCTCCTAATTTCGGAGGCCACAGAAAGCCACCCCAGAGACACCAATACAGTATTAACAGTCTTCGAGACTTTCGCATCAAATAATATGCGAAAAAGGACACTCCGCAGCCTTGCCGAAGTCTACCAAGTAGCAACAATAAACCCATGGAGTGACATGGCTATTACCTTTAACGCCAGTGATGAACCTAAATCCAGAACAGCCCGAGCACCAGCTGCATTAGTGCTCACTCCAATAGTGGATGGCTTTCGTCTTACCAAGGTACTCATGGACGGCGGCAGCGGATTGAACCTCATTTATGAGGAGACCCTTCAAAAAATGGAAATAGACTAGAACCGCATTGAGCGAAGCAGCACAACCTTTAGAGGAATAATCCCCAGTCGGGAAGCGCGCTGTACAGGAAAAATCACACTAGATGTGGTGTTCGGCACGCCGGATAATTACAGGTCTGAAGAGGTCACGTTCCAGGTGGCTCCGTTCAGCAGCGGTTATCACGCTCTACTCGGGCGGGAAGCGTTTATAGTCTTCCAAGCAAGACCCCATTACGGGTACATGAAGCTCAAGATGCCCGGGCCTAACGGGATCATCACTCTCGCTAGTGATCCGGACATAGCACTCCACGCCGAAAACAAGACAGCCGCACCGCCCTCGAGGCACTATCCGAAGCCCTAGCGACTGAGGAGCTAACTGCGCTGCGCTCTATGGTGAATAGGGACGATGTGGTACTCGACAAAAGATCCAAGTCCACCTCCTTTAAACCGGCAGACGAAATAGTCAAATTCCAAGTCCATCCAACGGACCCCAATAAAACAGCTTCCATCGGGGCATAGTTAAACCCTGATGTCGACGCCACATTGCGAGAGTTCCTACGAGAGAACTGGGACATTTTCCCCTGGCACCCTTCAGACATGCCAGGAATCCCACGCAGGCTGGCCGAGCATAGCTTAAATATCCAAGCAGGATTCAAACCTGTCAAACAGGCTCTTCGGTGTTTTTCCGAACCTAAGAGACAGGCCATGGGAGAGGAGCTAGCAAAGCTATTGGAGGCCGGATTCATCAGAGATATAAAACATCCGGACTGGCTAGCAAACCTGGTGATGGTACTAAAGAAGGACAAATCCTGGCGCCAGTGTGTTGATTTTAAAGACCTTAACAAGGCTTGCCCAAAGGATCCCTTCCCCCTCCCCCGCATCGATCAAATTATCGATGCTACCGCAGGACACGATTCGTTGTGTTTCCTCTATGCATATTCTGGCTACCATCAAATTAAGATGGCAGAACTAGACCAAGACGCAACGGCATTTATCACACCATATGGGCCATTCTGCTTCAACACAATGCCCTTCGGGCTCAAAAACGCCGGCGCAACATATCAGCGCATGATTCAGACATGTCTGGCAACCCAGATCGGCAAAACAGTGGAGGCAGTAGATGACGTGGTCGTCAAAACAAGACATGTTGAATCTCTAGTAGACGACTTGAGGCTCACATTTGATAACCTCCGAACATACGACATCAAGCTCAACCCGAAAAAATGTGTTCTCGGCATTCCAGCCGGAAAGCTCTTGGGCTTCATAGTATCCGTTTGAGGAATTGAAGCAAATCCAGCCAAGATCCGAGGTCTGTCGCAACTGGATATCCCAAAGGACCTCAAACAAATACAAAAATTAACCAGATGTGTGGCGGCTCTAAGCCGCTTTATCTCCTTCTTGGGAGAAAAGGCACTACCCCTTTACCGCCTCCTTCTGCGCACCGAACACTTCAAATGGACGGATGCAGCCACGGCCGGACTCAACGGAATAAAAGCCATACTGGCAACAAACCCAGTCCTGGCTGCGCCAAACATTGGCGAACTAATGCTATTATACACTGCAGCAACACATCAGGTTGTCAGCGCAGTACTCATCGTCGAACGAGAAGAGGACGGACACAAATCCCCCCTTCAAAAGCCGGTCTATTATGTGTCCACTGTCCTCACTCCCTGCAGATCACGGTACCCGCATTATCAAAAGATTGCATACGCAGTATTCATGGCATCCCGGAAGCTACGACACTACTTTCAAGAGTGTTCAATAACAGTCGCCTCGGAAGTACCACTTAACGATATTATAAACAACCGTGACGCAACGGGCCGGATTGCAAAATGGGCCATTGAGCTCCTCCCGTTCAACATAACTTATAAGCGACGACGAGCCATCAAATTGCAAGTCTTGGCCGACTTCGTCGCAAAATGGACGGAGGCAGAACTCCCTAAAGAATACGACACATATTCAAATTGGATCATGCATTTCGATGGCTCGAAGATGTTAGCCGGACTAGGGGCTGGCGTCGTTTTGACGTCCCCCATAGGAGACACAGTTTGATACGTACTACAGATTATGCACACGGACTCCAACAATGCAACCGAATATGAGGCCCTTTTACATGGTCTCCGGACGACAGTATCCATGGGCATCCAACACCTAGAGGTGCGCAGGGACTTGAACCTCGCAATATCCCACATAAATGGAGACTTCGATGCCAAGGATCCAAAAATGGCAGCTTACCGCAACGCCGTCCTAAAAATGTCAGCTCGGTTCGAGGGGCTTGAATTTCACCATATAGCCCAGGAAAATAATCAGGCGGCAGATGTCCTGGCACGCATCGGCGCAAAACGCGATGTAGTCCCCCCAACATCTTCTTGGAAAGGCTGTTCAAGCCATCCGTAGTATGGGAAGGGGAGCCGAACAATAACAGCCCGGACCCAACCGCACTGCCCGACACCGAACATTCTGACACAATCAGAGGCTCTGCCAATGAAATAACACCTTCAGCCCACGTAATAATGGCCGTCATCGCCCCGTGGACACACTACTAGAAATACCACTACTAATGGCGCACCTAATATGGCCATTAATGGCGCATCACTGGTGCGCCATTGATAGCACGCCATTAGTAATTTTTACTAATGGCGCACCACCTGGTGCGCCATTAGTATCTGGTATACTAATGGCGCACCACCTGGTACGCCATTAGTATATGCGAGGGTGCGCCATTAGTATGCCTCCCAGGGGGCATGTATACCCAGGTGCTTTGGCATACTAATGGCGCACCACCTCTGGATGCGCCATTAGTAACCGCAGCATACTAATGGCGCACTACCCGGTGATGCGCCATTAGTATGCACTGTCATACTAATGGCGCACTGTCATGTGATGCGCCATTAGTATGAATATTAGGTTTTTTTTATTTTTTTATTTTCTGTTTTTTGCACAGGTTACAAAATGTATAATTTGACAAAATATAGACAGCACACATCAACAATAGATTCATCAAATACAATAGAAGATTAGTCTTTGAATACAATTCATCATATTAGTCTCCGAATACAATTCATCATATTAGTCTCCGAATTGAAAAGACCGAACAAAGATAGAACATTATATTACAAGTCTTGAGACCGCGAGTAGCGAGTTTATCTTCGCATTACAAGTCGATATCGATCATCTAAACTACCATCACATAGAAGAGAGCTGCGGTCATCACGATGAGCATCATCACGATGAAACTCGTCTTCATCCGGTTCCTCCAACGCTCCCTCCCCTCTCCCGCTAGATTGCGGGCGTATCTAGATTCGGCCTCGGCCCTAGTGGTGTACCCTTTGTAACTGTTACCGCTGAATCGGTGAACCTGTCTCCGACACTCCTCCCAGTCATCGTAGACTCCGGGAACCTTACCCTTGTACACGACATACGTCGGCATCGCTATGCACTAGCCAAACGAAATGTTAGTACCAATTCACAGACAATACATAAGCAATATATAAGTATGCAACAGAACGATCGGAAGAGAAAAGCAAGACATTAATAGCATCGATTACATCTAAGTTGAACGACTCTCGAAACCAAAGAGACATACTACAAGTTCATTAAAGTTTAATTACAACATGAGCCAATCGATGTTTCAGAACTAGACAACTCGACTCAAGGGACCGGAGCGTGGATGAAGCCGCCGTCTATCGTGGGAGTCATGAAAGAACGGGCGTTGTCATCCTGCATTTGTAGCATTGTGTCGATGTCACTGTTGGACGGTTGATTTCTAAGGTAGAACTGCCCCGAGGTACGAAGGACATCTTGATGGATGACTTCCGCAAACTCCGACTGGATGCGAAAGAATTCTTGTCGGAGGTCCGCGTCCTGGATTGCCGACACGCTCGCGGCCCAATCTTGGAGTTTAATCGGTAGCAGAAGTTGATGATGGTCCCGTACGATCGCCCGCATGTGATGGATGGCGTAGTAGGCACCCTTCTGACCGCCAGGCGGCTGCTTGACGCAGCAGAACGTCGTATTGTGGGAGAACATGTGCTTGCCGTACTTACGAATAGGCCTGGTGAAGGTGCCTCCAGATTTGGCGTAGCCGGGGAGAACATCATCAAGAACCTTCTTGACATTTGTGTAGTCTACGTTCGACTGACGGTCCGGGTCGAAATACGTGGCCATGGAATATTTGGGGCTTAGGAGGATGAGCGTGCAACGTGTGTCACTGCAGAAAACACGGAATGTTAAAAGAAAAACGATCGAAATGTAAGAATTCATATGTTACGGGCCGGTTGAGGGGAGGACTTACTCGGGAAAGTAAGGCATGAGGAAGTTATCCTTATCTTGGTTTGCCAGAATGGCGCCTTCGAGGTAAGAACTCGCGACTTGCCGGTCCCCAGCGCTGCCCAAGATCTTGGCACGCATGTAGAAGGGGTCGACTATCACGATGTCCGGGGTCTTGTCGCGAATGATTCGCATCTCCATACTCAGCGAAAATAGCCGAACGAAGGTGTAGTGCAGCGGATGAAGGTTAAACATAGCAAAGATGTCATCAAACCGCAGGACGATCGTACCCCCGATGTCTCCATCCACAAAGCCCTTGCCCTCTGGCACCTTGGCCACGAAAACCGGGTATGCCACATCCTTCTCTCTGAGACACCGCTTCTCCAAAGAAAGAACACTGTCGTGCAGACTCCGCATAGCACCGGTTGCAGCATTGAGCATATTTGGTGGTAGCATCGCCCTACCCGCCACATGCACCCTCCTCGAGATATCCTTAGGTGAAGGTGGCCCGTCCTGAGCACGGATCGTACTCGGTGCCGGCTGGCTCGCACCCTTCTTAGTCTTTCTTTTGCGTGCCTTCTTCTTCTCCTGTAATGGGACCGAGTTTTGCTCACAGACCGCCTTCTTGAGTGTGTTGGGGCTGATAATATTTCGCACCTCGCCTATCTGAGGCTCGGTGAAGTCGGCAGCTGGAGGCGTCTCCTGAGAGCTGAACGCCAGACGGCGCCTGTTGCAACTTGGCTTCTCCGCGGTACGAGCTAGATCGCACACGTCTTTTGTTGGGTTTGGTTCTTGAGAAGGAGGCCCCATGAAGTCGCCATCGTACCCATGCTCGGCAAAGTACTGATCGACGTTGCCAAATGTATCATAGTCGTCGTCGTCGTCATTCTGATCCTGTGCCATATGCATGTTTGGATCCAGTGGCATAGGGATGTCCGGCACCGTTACGGCGGTCTTGCCATGGGGCCGACTTGGCGCCGGCACGACTGGCGGTGTTGTCTTTGGGGTGGTGTCCCCCGCCCCCAAACGAATCTAGCTCTTCGGCCAAAGCAGGGGCCAGCTCAGGCAGGCGCTGAGGGTCATCACGTCATCATCGTCGGCCCCGACGGGTCGATTCGGAGGTAACAAGTCGTCGCAGCCTGGCAGCACCCGAACCAGTTGAACCCTAAACAAGTTGGGTGGCATCTGGGTACCATGGAACAAGGGGTTGCCCGGTTGAATGATTTTGCCCTTGGCGACATCGACCAACTCGTTGTTCACGAAGTGGAGGAGAGTGCACGGAACGTCGGCGGCGCCCTGCGAAAACATGTAGGGCGTCAGGGATGCCCAGTCAAAGGCAAGGAGATGAAGTCCTCGGCCGAGAGAGGCTTAATTAGTTACCGTGATGATGGCGTCGAGCTCGGCTAATGTAGAGGCACCGCCAACGGCGGGCGTGCAGTTGACGGAGGGGCCGCTTGCTGCAGAGGTGCCGGCTGGCGTACACCCGGGTGCATTAAGCTCCCGTGCCGGCGTCGAGAAACCAATGCCGCCTCCGCCGGAGGCACCAATGGCCCCGCCATCGCATTATGCGAGTTGCTGGCCGTGAAGCTAGGAATCGGGAGCGGCCCCTGTTGGCCGCCCGCAATCCACGCACTCAACCCCGAGATCAAGGTAGGCACAAGGGCGGTGATCGTCGCTCCGAGTCGTTGTTCCACTTGCTCTTGGACAATCTCCGGAATCCGCGCCACCTGTGCCTTGAGTTCTTGAACCTCTCACGCCTGGCTTTCCGAGCTGGTCTTTTTCTCCTTCCGCACACCAGCGGTATAGTATGACCCCCATTTTGTCGACAAGCCTTTGCCAGCCACACGACCAGCTGACGTCGGCTTACTGAGCTTATCCTTGTTCTTCATTATATTCAACCCCCTATTTAGAGTGGTGTCCCAAGGGTTGCTCTGAGTCGACCCTGTGCTACTGCTTTCAGTCGCCTACGGAAGGAATATGAACCATTTAGAAATTCGGCTTCATTAATTAGAATGCAACCATATGGAGCTAATTACGCGGGGGTGTATTCCTTACCAGAACAAGCTCAAGCCGCCTGGTCTTCGGATCCGTGGTAAGCTCCTGTGTTTTCGGGTCCTTCTTGTACCGGGCCCTGACAAAGTTCCTGGTCTGCTTGTCACCGTATTTATCGAAGAGGGGCGGTAGGCCTTGCTCGGCACGGTCCGCCTCCTCCTTGTCCCATATAGGCTCCGCCACTCTGTAACCGCCGGGACCGAGTGTGTGTTCCCCTATGTTCAGCTCCCGCATTGATTTCCCCCACTCACTTGATTGGGAGCTTGCGGTGCTCGAGCAATTGATCTTGAAGTCGTTGTAGTCATCTTCGGTGATCGAAGGATTTTTCTCCTTGATCTTCTCATAACTCTCACCTTTCTCGATCATTCTCTTCACATTGCTTTTCCAAGTAGACAGGGCCTTGCTCATCTTCGTGAGGGCAGCATTGTTCACTTTATTCCCTTTGAGGCTTGTGTTTTCGAATTCAGCGGGGAACTTGTATCGTTCGTGCAGCTTCGTGAAGAGGAGGTTGCGCAAATTCCCTCGGTCAGGATGCCTCAGGTTCTCGGTGTTGATCGAGACGGTGCTCCGGACAATGCACCCGAGCTGAAGCGAGTACCCCTTGACTATTCGTTCGGGCGCCGTTGGATTCCCGTTGGAGTCCACTTCAGTAACTTCCTCCTTGAGGGTGCGGAGCACGATCGGGCGCCGGTCCTTCCGTTGCCTCTTCCGATATTTTTATAACTTTGTATATATGTATGGCTCCAATGGGTGCCACTGCCATTAATTAACTAGTGTATGCCACAGCAGAGCACAGATCGCCATCTAGCTAGTAGCTTTCTAAGGCCCCCTCCTCCTACTGACTAATGGTTCTGGTTAGTAGTTGTACTCCACTATCACACATGATTTGCACCAGAAAAATCTTCACCACATGCATATATAATGTTGATCTCCTATATATGTTTTGCAAAAATTCTATATAATCCCACAAAAATATCGAAGACTAATGGCGAAGCTTCATAAAATTTGACTTAGGTCAAACTAATATGCAGAGTAAATAAAACAGAAAAAGTAGTTAAGTTTATTTTGACAATCACCCAATAACCCTGAAAGAACTGGCTCTACCCAACTTATATCCATCCAGAGGCCCAAAGAGAACTGACCCTTAATATATACTCCCTCCTTTAGTGATCTAAACATTCTCATATTTCTTGACGTGATCGAGCCCAAAGAGAACCGACCCTTAATTATATACTCCCGTTTAGTGATCTAAATACTCTTATATTTCTTTACGCGATCTAAACATTCTAATATTTCTTTATGCAGGGAGTACATGAACTAAAGCACTGTCATGTGTCATCCCATGGAAGAAACAGAGAATTGCAGAGCAAACTAATAATTCGTTTATTATTCATAAAGAACTGTACTGAATTACGTACACGAGCGAAAGCACTGTCATGTGTCGAAGATTAACCATGGTTAACATCCATGGAGCTGGTTGATGGCCAATTAACACGATGATTAGTACTAATGGCGAAGACTAACCATGGTTCACATCCATGGAGCTGGTTGATGGCTAATGAGTAATGAGAGGGGTTAGCTAGGCAGGCAGGCGGCAGACCTTGAGACGGGCTCGACGTTGATGGCGCGGCACTCGTAGCAGCCGGAGAGGCCGCGGAGGGAGGATGGGTGCCCCGGCGACGGTGGTGTGGACGGGGCGGGGTCGAGGTGGGGCAGCGGCGTCGGGGCGGGGTCGAGGCGGCGTCGGGGCGGCGGGGCAGCGTCGAGGCGGAGTCGGGGCGGCGGGGTCGCGTCGAGGCGGCGTCGGGGCGGCGGGGTCGCGTCGAGGCGGCGGGGCAGCGTCGAGGTGGCGGGGACGGTGGCGTCGAGGGAGGCGGGGTGAGGGAGAGGGAAGGCGAGGAGAGGGCGAGGGAGGGAGAGGGCGAGGGCGAGGGCGAGGGCGAGGGCAGCGGCGGCGGCGGCGGTGGATCGAGAGGGAGAGAACTGGCGAGAGGGAGAGGGAAGGGGGGATCGGGCGAAGGGGGGATCGGGCGAAGGGGGATCGGGCCACAATACTAATGGCGCACCTCACCGTGGTGCGCCATTAGTATTTTTTTTATTTCAACTCGAGCCAAAAGGTTATGTACTACCAGAACCTATCCACGTCAAGCCCACTCTACTAGCTCGACTGGTCAGCAGCCAGTTCTCACACCAGGAGGTCCTGGGTTCGACTCCCAGGCTCCACAATTTTTTTTATCATTTAAAAAGCTGTTTGATACTTATTTATGTTTAAATATGTTCAAACTTGTTTAAATAATAACAGTAATATTTTTTTATACAACAGTAGCATTTAAAAAGCTGTTTGATACTTATTTTTTTTATAAGACGGTGCACGCGGTGCGGGGGGTCGGCGGCGGCGGTTGAGTAGGGGAATCGAGGGTGCGGTGGGTCGGCGGCGGCGGCCGGTGGACTGGGGGGGTGCTCGGCGCCGAGCGGGACCGGATCTGGCGAGGTGGGATAGCGGTCGAGATGGAGGGGGATCGAGGTGGGCTCCACAAATTTTTTTTAGCATTTAAAAAGCTGTTTGATACTAATTTGTGTTTAAATATGTTCAAACTTGTTTAAATAATAACAGTAATATTTTTTTATAAGACAGTAGCATTTAAAAAGCTGTTTGATAGTAATTTTTTTTATAAGACGGTGCGCGGGGTGCGGGGGGTCGGCGGCGGCGGTTGGGTAGGGGAGTCGAGGGTGCAGGGGGTCGGCGGCGGCGGCCGGTGGACTGGGGGGTGCTCGGCGGCGAGGGGGCCGGATCTGGCGAGGTGGGATAGCGATCGAGATGGAGGGGGATCGAGATCGAGTGTCCATGAAATTTAAAAATATTCATGATAGTTTAAAAAGTACCCATGAAATACAATCGAGAAAGGAAGGCTACGATTTAAATACAATCGATCTTAGCTAGCTATCTGTTCACAATCTTCTTGCCCTTCTTTTTCGCAAATGGAGTTCTTCTGTGGAACGGACGTCCTTTAGGTAGGGTGGTCCTGCTTCTTCTTGTGGTGTATGCTGCTACTTCATCATCGTCGTCATGTTCGATCCTCGGGTTGCCGTACTTGTCGAAGTCTTGCTCATTGGCTACTCCATCCATTCCGATGATCTTCCTTTTGCCTCTCCTCACGACAACATGACTGGGCTTTGGCGGGTCGGTAATGAAGAAGCATTGGTCCACTTGGGAAGCCAGTACCCATGGCTCATTTTTCGCGGTAACGTTTGCGCCCGCGGTCTTGGATTTGGCTTCGGGTATAACCATGGTGGTGAAATACCGGTCTTCTTTTATGACGTTCTTGGCCCATCTAACACGGAACATCGGGACCTTCTCTCCAGCGTAGCTCAGCTCCTAGATCTCCTTGATCCTTCCGTAGTATCTGTCCTTGTCGTTACCGGTGTAGGATTCCATCGTTACCCCGGAGTTCTGATAACCATCGCTCTTCATGTCCTTGGCCTCGGTGTAGAATGTGTAGCCGTTGATATCGTACGCCTCATAGGTCATCAGGTTGTGCTCGGCACCCTGTGACAAGGCGAATATGAGTTGTTCTTCCGCGGAAGAATCCTCATGTAAAGGGTACGACAGAAGCTTATGCTTGAACCAACGCGTGAAACATGATTTGTGCTCTTTGAGTGTATCTCCATCCGTCCTCTGTTGGCCTCGGTCATTGTACGTCTTTTTAATAAAGGTTTTGTGCTCTACCACCCAAGGATCGACCACGTCTATGTGTTGTAGCGCGACTAGGTTTGCTCTTTCAAAGTCGGCGAGTCGACCCTCGAAGTCGACATGCTTTTCGCGGCGACCCTCACGGTGACCCCATCCAGCGAGCCTGCCGAGGTGCCTGTTGACGGGCAGACCAACGGGGTTCTCGATGCCTAGATAATTCGTGCAGTAGGAGATGCACTCTTCGGTCAGAAAGCCCCTGGCTATGCTTCCTTCTGGACGTGACATGTTGCGAACGTATCCTTTGATGACACCATTCATCCTTTCGAACGGCATCATGCTGTGCAGGAACGTCGGCCCGAGTTGGATGGTATCCTCCACTATATGGACCAGCAGATGATATCCTCACGCCAATCGACTTCCGAGAGATGACGTCGAAAAAGTTGCATAGGCCAAATAGCGTTTCACGGACGTGCCCGTCCATGATCCCACGGATTGCAACTGGAAGTATCTGCGTCATCAGCACGTGACAGTCGTGAGACTTCATCCCGCTGAACTTCTGCTTCGCTGGGTCTAGGTATCTGCTTATCTTCCCCGCGTAACCGTAAGGAAGTTTTACTCCTAGGAGGCAGGTGAAAAACTGCTCGATCTCCTCCTGACTTAGAGTGAAGCACGCGGGAGGGTAGTCATTTCCGGTCTTCTTGGCCTTTTTGCCTTTGCGACGACTTTCTGTGTCCTGCTTCGCCTCATCATCATCATCATCATCATCATCATCATCATCATCATCATCATATATAGCGTGAAGCTCCTGCCTGATGCCCATTGATTTCAAGTCTGCCCTTGCTTTCGGCCCATCTTTGGTCCTCTCTGGCATGTTGAGCAGGGTACCAAGCAGACTCTCGCACACGTTCTTCGTGATATGCATGACATCAAGGCTGTGAGGCACACGGTGGATCTTCCAGTACGGCAAGTCCCAGAAAACAGACCTCATTTTCCATACCTTCAGCAGCGGCTCTGGCGCCTTTCGCTTCTTTCCCGGCTCTGGTGCCTTTTGCTTCTTTCCCGGTAGTGGGCAGTCTTTCCAATTTTTCAACAGCTTGTCTATTTCCTCGCCGCTCCTCGTACACGGGCGTTTTCGGGGTTCGGTTTCACCATCGAACAGATCCTTGCGTTTCCTCCACGGGTCATCGTCGCGAAGCCACCTTCGATGTCCCATGAACACGGTTTTCGAAGACCCGGGATCTCTATCTAGCTGGCGATACGTTGTGTCATCCATGCACCTTACGCATCCAGAAAATCCATGGACTACCTGCCCCGCGACATATCCGTAACCGAGATAGTCGTGCACCGTCGTGAGCAGTGCGGCTCTCATAGGGAAATATTCTTTCTCTGCGGCGTCCCACGTATTGGCTGGCGTTTTCCACAGCGTGTCAAGCTCCTCTTTCAGCAGCCCCAGATACAGATTGATGTCGTTCCCTGGTTGTTTCGGCCCTTCAATTAGCATACTCATGTGAATGTACTTCCTCTTCATGCACAACCAGGGGGGAAGGTTGTACATCCACACAAACACAGGCCAGGTGCTATGTGTGCTTCTCTGGCTGCCAAACGGATTGACTCCATCGGTGCTCGCGCCCAGCACGATGTTCCTTGGATCGTTCCCAAATTCCGAGTCTTCGAAGTTCAACGCTTGCCACTGGCTCGCATCCTTAGGGTGACTCAGCATCTTGTCTTTTTTATCTATCTCCGGATCATTTGCGTCATCTTCCCGCTTCTTCTCCTCCCTATCCGCGTGCCAACGCAGGAGCTTTGCTACCTTAGGGTCCGCGAAATAGCGCTGCAGACGAGGAGTGATCGGAAAGTACCACACCACTTTTCGAGGAGCTTTCTTCCTCTTCTTGTATCGAGTGACGCCGCACACCGGACATATGGTAGACTCCGCGTGCTCGTCCCGATAAATGATGCAATTGTTCATGCACACATGGTATTTCACGTGCGGTAAATCCAGAGGACACACGATTTTCTTCGCCTCCTCCAAACTGGTCGGGCACTTGTTCCCCTTGGGAAGACGTTTGTGCCAGAATGACATGTTCTCGTCGAAGCATGCGTCGGTCATTTTGTGTTTTACCTTCATCTCCAGGGCCATGAGCGTTACTTTCAGGCGGGTATCCTCGGGCCTGCATCCTTCATACAATGGAGTAACCGCGTCTAACTCAAGTTGATCCATCTTGGCTTTCTCTCGGGTGGCAGCTCTTGCGTTATCCGTCTGCTTGAGAAGCAGCTCTTGAATATGAGGGTCCTGCACCCAGCCCATCGATGGTCCAGCGTCGTCTGCTCCGCCGGCATCATCATCTTCATGATCATGCCCGTCGCCTAAAAATAGGACCAAAAAGAATGCTTAATGCCAAAATTCTCGCCGAAACGGAAATGAATCAACATTCCGGCAAAATATTGGCAACTATCGCATATCAAATACCGGTACACCTCCAAACACAAACACATATGCAACACCACAAACATATGCAACACCACGAACATACATAGATCTAGCTAGGCCGTAAAAAGTGCATGTGCACATTGTTGTAAGGAGAACAACCTAAATATAGCTTCCCCCTTACTTACCTATTAAAACAAGGTAATTTAACCACTTAATTTGAATGAATCTATGGTGGAAATGAGGTGAAAAAGGGGAGGCACCCGAGACAAGGAGGAGGTGGAGAGAATGAAGTGGGGAGAAAGTGAGTGTGTGGGTAGGAGAGGCTGTCCCAAATATCTTGTTTCTGCCCACTTACTAATGGCGCACCTCTTGCATGGTGCGCCATTAGTAGTTACAACTACTAATGGCGCACTTAAGCAGGATGCGCCATTAGTATGTTTGGATAGGCGCACTAGTTCAAAAAAAAATTCTATACTAATGGCGCACCCACTGCCTGGTGCGCCATTAGTAGTTACAACTACTAATGGCGCACTTGGGCGGGATGCACCATTAGTATGTTTGGATAGGCGCACTAGTTCAAAAAAAAAATTCTATACTAATGGCGCACCTGCTGCCTGGTGCGCCATTAGTAGTTACAACTACTAATGGCGTACTTTGCCCGGATGCGCCAGTAGTATGTTTGGACAGGCGCACTAGTTAAAAAAATTTTTGATACTAATGGCGCACCCGTAGCATGGTGCGCCATTAGTAGTTTAAACTCTAATGGCGCATCAGATTGTGGTGCGCCATTAGTATATACTAATGGCGCACCATCTTTCTGGTGCGCCATTAGTGTCAATCCCATCTATAGCCCTTTTCCTAGTAGTGACAGAACCATTCCTCGCCTACCTCACTAGGCAGGAACTCCCCGAAGACCAAAATGAGGCACACTGCATAGTGCGGCGATCTAAAGCCTACAGAGTCCACGAGGGAGAGCTTTATAAGAGAAGCACTACCGGAGTCCTTCAAAGGTGCATCTCCGAAGAGGAGGGGCGGAACCTCCTGGCTGAAATTCATGCCGGACTCGGCGGTCATCATGCTGCAGCCCGGTCCCTTGTAAGCAAGGCCTTCCGTACAGGCTTTTATTGGCCGACGGCCCGGGCAGACGCTCAGGACTTAGTCCAACGATGCACCGGTTGCCAGCTCTTTGCAAACCAAAGCCATATGCCACCCACCGCCCTCCAAACTATCCCCAGTACTTGGCCCTTCGCGGTCTAGGGGCTTGACATGGTTGGACCCCTTAAAGGCGAAACCCACAAGCAAAAATACTTACTGGTCATGGTGGATAAGTTCACCAAATGTATAGAAGCCAAGCCTGTTAAGACGGACGAATCCAGACCGGTGATAGACTTTATATCCGGGGTTGTACACCGTTACGACGTCCCCCACAGCATCATCACTGATAACGGCACGAACTTCACGGCCGACGAGGTAAAACTCTGGTGCAAAAACATGGGCATCAAGCTCGATTATGCTTCCGTCTATCACCCACAAACTAACGGCCAGGTCGAACGTGCAAATGGTCTTATCATGAGCGGCATCAAACCCAGATTAGTGCGGTCCCTCAAGGAATCTAACACGCACTGGGTAGAGGAGCTTGACTCCGTACTCTGGGGGCTGTGGACCATGCCGAATCGCACCACCGGATACACACCATTCTTTTTGGTGTACGGCGCAGAGGCAGTTTTGCCTTGCGATATAATTCATGACTCACCTCGAGTGCGCATGTACGAAGAAAGAGAAGCCGAGATCGATCGGCAGGACAGCTTGGACGCATTGGAAGAGGAGCGTGACGTGGCAAAAGCCCGTTCCGCATTCTATCAACAACAGGCTCGAAGATACCAAAGTAGAGAAGTACGGGCCAAAAATTACAATGTTGGTGAATTAGTTCTACGACTACCGGACAAGAAAAAGGACAAACTCAAGCCCAAGTGGGAAGGTCCCTTCGTAATTGACCAAGTCCTGACTGGTGGAGCGTACCGCCAGCGGGATGCATCGGATAATCGACTCGAGCCAAACCCATGGAACGCAGCCCGTCTCCGAAGATTCTATGCCTAGCGCCAGACCCTATGTTCGTCTCCTTCCTCTGTCCATTTTTTATATATTTTCTGTCTTACATTTCTCTTCTTCTCTCTCTCTCTCTCTCTCTCTCTCTCTCTCTCTCTCTCTCTCTCTTATAGCCTCTAAAGGCTCATAAAGTGACGCCCTATCCACGCTCATTAAACCTGGGGGCTTCTTTAAACAGAAGCTTATTCATACGGGCTTCATACCCAACACATGTGTCACACTTCCGCATGTACCTTTTATTCACCATTATATGCATCGATATGACTTAAGTTTTGGCCAAGCTGGGTTGCCTGGCTCCTGTGCTTACCCCTACATTCCCGATTGTTCGGCTAGGTGGTAAAGGGAGCACCTCTGCGATTGTTACTGCCGGGTCAGCCGGACGTGTACCTCACACTAGGTGAAGCCGAAAGCTAGCATTCTTAAGGGAATATTCGGTCGGTGAACTAAAGATGATCTTTTTTATTTTTATCTATACGCCCCCAGATGTTTTTCCTGCGTTTCTTTTTGCAGCATGGACATGCACCTTAGGGCATGCCTCCCAGGGAAAGGAACCCCTAACGGAACTATTCTCCCTGGAAGATGTTTCTTACTAACCATGTAATATAACATAACTAGTCGGGCACTTGTCTGTTCAAGCCCTAATGACCCCTACACCTGGTCTCCATGCATTCCCTGGTTCCTATATAACCGCATGGGAATTCAGACACACTTCGGACCGTCAGGTCCCGAGGCTGAAGCGAAAAGGTCGGCCATGACAAATGATCTACAATCCGGCTAGAAGGCATTATAAATGTCAATTAAATTACATAATCATTTTGACTGATTGTATTCCTCTTCAATACCATCCAACAGGCTGTCTAATTTACAGTCCTGCTGGGAATACTTTGCGGCCAACTCTACTTGGCCGTATACTAAGCTTACAGGGATCTCCTTCCCATCGGGCCCTACAGGACTGACCTCGGCCATGTGGTTGGGGTCAGCATTTGCGTACCGCGTCTTCACCATGGCCCAGGCCTCCCTAGCACCTTGACGACAGGCTGATATCTTCCACAATCGGAAGCGCCACCATGCTCCCTTTAGCTTCTCCGCAAGCTCTCCAAGACCTTCGGGCATGGAGACGGATGGCCACAGGGCCTGGGCGACGCCTTGCATCGCCTGCCGAACTCGATCGAGCAGTTGCGAGAGCTCGGGAAGAAGGTCACCCGTAGAACTGGGCATCTCCTCTGCAGGATGACCTGTTAGCACACCTACAGACATTGCTTTGTTAGTCGACTTCCCTGCCGAACTTTCTTTCAAAGCTCGACGCCCAACTTGGTGTTGGCATCTTAGAGATCGTTCTTCTCCCGCCTCACCTTTGTCAGCACCTTCTCACCAACCTTTAGCTGGCGTAGGAGGTGTTGCCTTTCCGGATTCAATCCGGCGCCATCTGCAATTTCATTTGTCAGATTCGCACCAATGCCGTGCTTCGCAAAATACTTATCTTTCGAAGTGTATATTACCAGAGGGGGTCTCCTTGGGCTCCCCTGCCGCGGCTAGTGCGGCCTCAAGTTGGGCTTTGCACTCTTCCAGCTCCTTGGACAGTAGGGAATTCTTTTCTGTAAGAACCTGCATAACAAATGATCCTTAAATCAGTTATTCTAACCGTTTCAAGTCTCGGGGGCTACTGGTATATACATATAATTACCAGAATTTTCTTACCCGTATGTCTTTTACATACTGCTCCGTGGCTCTGGCTAGACCATTTTGAGCGGCACGTAGGTACGCATCTCCCGATTTGAAGGCATCTAACGCCCCTTGGGAGAAACAAGCGTCGCGAAGAATTGTCCGGCGACGCCTGTGGTTCATGGCACTCTCCACCTCAGAGTTGGTGGTAGACAACCGGTCCACATCCTCCGTCGGAGCACCGTTTGGCGTGCGCCTTGTGTTTGCCTCCGCCTCCTGACCAGGGTTTGGAGCCTGGCTGGTGGAGGCGCGATTGGCAGCCTCTCCGGATGTAGTCCGGCGAGGTCTCTTTGTCCTGAAAAGAGCGCGAGTGTCAATATGCCACGAAGGTATAACACCTGGGATAAGGGGGCGCGCCATACCTTTGCGCCCACACCTCGGTTCGGACTGCACTTCTTTTCTGTCCGCGGGGCCCTACGGCCCCTCGTTCGCTTGTTGCCGCAGGTTCGGCCTTCCGCCTTAAAAACCTCCCCTGCAAAGTTCGGTTGCAATCAGGAAACTGAACACGAGTTGGCGGACACCTATTTGGGGTACTGGGACTTCGATCTCAGGTACCTGGGGGGTCAGGATTAGCCCTGGGTAATCGGCCGTAATGGCCACCAAGGCATGGTCCTTGCTCAATTGATGAAACACTCCATCAATCAGCTCCACAGATATGTCCGGATCCTCTTGGGAGGCCGGGTCGAGGGACCGTCCTGGGTCCTCGGGTTGTGGAGGAGGGCTGCTTATTTCCTTAACAGCCCGGTGCAGTTCCTGCATTGAAGTCGTTAGACTGAATATTTAACAATGGGAATACAAAACGGATGGACAAGTAAATACGGCCGCTTACCCAGCTTGGGGGATTGTGCATGGAGAATCCACCCTGAGGGTTGACGCAGAGAAATTCCTCCTCTTCTCTCTTATACAAAGTGGACAAGATCTTTAGTAGAGCGGCAGCTGAATCCGGCCGCTTACGGCCGTAGCGGGTGACGTCGTCCTCCCCGTTGAAGTCCCACATGGGGTGGCTTCTATACTGAAGCGGCTACACCCCCCGCATAATGCATTCGGCCATAACCCCGATCATGGTTAGTCCGGAATGGGCTAACAATCTTATTCGGCCCATCAGGTAAATAATGTCCCTGTCACCTCCCCTCTGAGGGCTCCGTGGGCGCCAGCTTAGGCGCTTCTTTAAGGGAGCACTGTTGAATTCAGGGAGGCCGATCCGGACAGGATCCGGCAGCGGGACGTCTTCTATATAAAACCACTCCTAGGGCCAGTCTTTGGACGCCTTCTTTGTGGTTCCGGACCGATATCCGGTCCCGGTGATGCGCCACACTTCGGCTCCGCCCACTTTATACATTGACCCCATCTTGGAACGAGGCACGAGGCAAAATAGCTCCTTCCACTGTCCGAAATGAGCTTCAACACCCAAGAACAGCTCGCAGAGGGCTACAAAGCCCGCGATATGCAATACTGAGGCAGGCGTGAGATTATGTAGCTGGAGGCCGTAGAACTCCAGCAACCCCCGGAGAAATGGATGGATTGGAAATCCGAGCCCCCTTATTAAGTAAGGGACTAGGCACACCCGCTCTCCTTTGAAGGGATTAGGGGCATTCTCTGCTTGCTCTCCGCCGTTGTAGACAGCAAGATCGGCTCGAACCGGGACCATATAGGCCGGGGGGAGAAATCCTTTGGTCTGGAGTGTCACTAGCTCGCTATGCGGGATGGAACATCTCTCCCAATATCCAAGCTTAGGGCTGGAAGGGCGAGGGGAGGAGTTGCGATGGCTGGCCATGGTGGAATGGACCTTTGTCGGATGCGCTCTGATAAACACTCACGGGGGGGGGGGAGAAGGTGTGGATTGGATCTAAATCCTCGTCCCCTTAAATAGGGCAGCTCATTTACGCGGCTAGGGGTGTGAATGTAAAAACACTCAGACTTTTCATATTCGTTTGACACATGGGAAGGGACCATTATTGGGCGTAGAAGCCAAGGAGCGGAACATCTACAAGAAACTGGACTTTATTCAACAGGTACATGGAATTTGGAGGAGAACCCGCCTTGCAATGCCGAAGACAATCTGCGCGCCGGACTCATCATCATTGAAGCCTAGTTCGGGGGCTACTGAGGGAGTCCTGGATTAGGGGGTGTCCGGACAGCCGGACTATATCCTTTGGCCGGACTGTTGGACTGTGAGGATACAAGATTGAAGACTCCGTCCCGTGTCCGGAAGGGACTTTCCTTGGCGTGGAAGGCAAGCTTGGCGATACGGATATGCAAATCTCCTACCACTGTAACCGACTTTGTGTAACCCTAACCCTCTCTGGTGTCCATATAAACCGGGGGGTTTTAGTCCGTAGGACAACGTACATATCAACAATCATACCATAGGCTAGCTTCTAGGGTTTAGCCTCTTCGATTTCGTGGTGGATCTACTCTTGTACTACCCATATCATCAATATTAATCAAGCAGGACGTAGGGTTTTACCTCCATCGAGAGGGCCCGAACCTGGGTAAAACTTCATGTCCCTTGCCTCCTATTACCATCCGGCCTAGACGCACAGTTCGGGACCCCCTACCTGAGATCCGCCGGTTTTGACACCAACACCCACCATAGAATACTTATGCTCTCGAGAGAAGCCACTAGTGAAACCTATGGCCCCCGGGTCTATCATTATCATATTGATCTCCTACTACTTAGTCATTTCCTTTGCTATTTACTTTGCGTTTATTTTAATTTGCATCTTTTATCATAAAAATACCAAAAATATTATCTTATCATATCTATCAGATCTCACTCTCGTAAGTGGCTTTATAGGGATTGACAACCCCTATTTGCGTTGGTTGCGAGGATTTGTTTGTTTTGTGAAGGTACGAGGGACTTGCGCGTAGCCTCCTACTAGATTGATACCTTGGTTCTCAAAAACTGAGGGAAATACTTATGCTACTTTGCTGCATCATCCCTTCCTCTTCGGGGAAAACCAACGCAGTGCTCAAGAGGTAGCATGAAGCGGTTGGTCAATGCCTGCCCTCGGATTGACGCCATCAAGTTGTCGGTCTGCATAGAAGGTGCACGGATGGCCTTCGCCCGTGTCAAGATACATTAGGCGAAATGTTGGTGAACATAGTAATTTCAAAAAAATTCCTACGCACACACAAGATCATGGGGATGCACAACAACGAGAGGGGAGAGTGTGTCTACGTACCCTTGTAGACCGAATGCGGAAGCATTAGCACAACGCGGTTGATGTAGTCATACGTCTTCACGATCCGACCGATCAAGCAACGAACGCACGACACCTCCGAGTTCTGCACACGTTCAACTCGATAACGTCCCTAGAACTCCGATCTAGCCGAGCTTTGAGGGAGAGTTTTGTCAGCATGATGGCGTGGTGACGATGATTATGTTCCACCGACGCATGACTTCGCCTAAGCACCGCTACGATATGACGGAGGTGGATTATGGTGGTGGGGGCACCACACACGGCTAAAAGATCCAAGAGATCAATTGTTGTGTCCCTAGGGGGTGCCTCCCTCCCCGTATATAAAGGAGTAGAGGAGGGGGAGGGGGCCGGCCTCCCTTGGAGTAGGACTCTTGATCTCGTGGTAGATATACTCTTGTACTACCCATATCATCAATATTAATCAAGCAGGACGTAGGGTTTTACCTCCATCAAGAGGGCCCGAACCTGGGTAAAACATCGTGTTCCCTGCCTCCTGTTACCATCCGGCCTAAATGCACAGTTCGGGACCCACTACCCGAGATCCGCCGGTTTTGACACCTACATTGGTGCTTTCATTGAGAGTTCCTCTGTGTCATCGCCTTTAGGCCCGATGGCTCCTTTGATCATCAACAACGATACGTTCCATGGTGAGACTCTTCTCCCCAGATAGATCTTCGTCTTCGGCGGATTCGCTCTGCGGGCCAATTCGCTTGGCCACCTGGAGCAGATCGAAAGCTACGCCCCTGGCCATCAAGTCAGGTTTGGAAGCTTAAACTACACGGCTGACATCTGTGGAGACTTGATCTTCGACGGGTTCGAGCCACGGCCAAGCGCGCCGCACTATCTCGAGGGGCATGATCTAGCTCTGCCTCCAGACAGTGTCCTGGAGGCCGCACACGCATCGGTTCCGACCCCTAACTCGAAACCTATTGCGCCAATCGAGGATGAGCGGTTGGACGTCACCTTGGGGGCTTCGATCTCAAAGGCGATCGAGCCGAACGCTAGCCCCGCACTCTGCATGTTCCGTGACTCCGAAGATCCGGACTCCTTTCCGAACTCCGAACCCCCCGGGCCCTTGCCGATCGAATCCGATTGGGCGCCGATAATGGAGTTCACTGCCGCAGACATCTTTCAACATTCGCCTTTTGGCGACATCCGGAATTCTCTTAAGTCTCTCTCTTTATCAGGAGAGCCCTGGCCGAACTACGGTCAGCGAGGGTGGGATGCGGACGATGAGGAAATTCAAAGCCCACCCACCACCCACTTGGTAGCCATTGTCGACAATTTAAACGACGTGCTCAACTTCGACTCCGGAGACATCGACAACATGGATGACGATGCAGGAGATACCGACGAACCAATCCCCATAGGGCATTGGACAGCCACCTCATCTCACGATGTGTACATGGTGGATACCCCTAAAGGAGGTGACAACAAGGAAAAAGGGGATGGGACGGGAGATGGACCCCCCGAAAAGCAATCAAAGCGTCGGCGTAAACGCCGACCCAAGCCCCGCCTCGACAAAAACCCAGCCATAGGGCAGGACGAGCCGGTAGACGATGAGCAGGCCTTAGAGCAACCGTCCGAACAGGGCAACACGGATAGAGAAACCGAACATCCCTCCACAGGCGAAAACGGCATTCCAGACGACCTCATGCCGAATAAACCTATGGAGCAGAAGAATCTCCACGAGAGGCTCGTTGCAATTGCACGCAGCCTAAAAAAGCAGAAGTGGAAGCTAAAAACAGCGGAAGATGCACTCCGAATTAGATGGAGCAAAGTAATCAATACCGCAGATAAATACGGCTACAGTCGCCGCACTAAAAGCTATCCGAAAAGAAAGCTACGGCATGAATTCGATGAAGAGGCCCTAGAGCCCTTTCATTCAAAAAATGAGAAAGCCACACGTTCGGATAGATGACCCCATAAAGCGGCAAGCGACACCGCACCTAAATTGGCATGCGACCCGCTTAAGGATTCGCATCATGGCCCAGTCAGGTCCATTTATGGGCCAAGAAACCAAGCTCTCGTAAGCAACACTATGAAGCCATCATCAGAATCCGACACACCCAAATACAGGGGCGCCGTACACCCCCTATGTTTCACCGATGAGGTCCTGGACTATGAATTTCCAGAGGGATTCAAACTCGTAAACATAGAGGCATATGATGGAACAACAGACCCTGGAGTTTGGATCGAGGATTATATCCTCCACATACACATGGCTAGAGGAGATGATCTCCACGCCATAAAATATTGACCCCTTAAGCTTAAAGGGCCAGCCCGGCATTGGCTTAAAAGCCTTCCCGAAAACACAATTGGAAGCTGGGAAGAGCCCGAGGATACTTTTCGAGCAAACTTTCAAGGGACCTATGTCCGCCCTCCGGATGCAGACGATCTTAGTCACATAACTCAACAACCCGGAGAATCAGCTCGGCAGTTCTTGAATAGATTCCTCACTAAAAAGAATCAGATAGTCGACTGTCCGGACGCCGAAGCCTTAGCAGCTTTCAGGCATAACGCCCGAGACGAATGGCTCGCCAGACACCTCGGCCAAGAAAAGCCAAGAATAATGGCCGCACTAACAAGCCTCATGACCCGCTTTTGTGCAGGGGAGGACAACTGGTTGGCATGGTGCAGCCCCATCGTCCCAAGTACATCCGAAACTAGGGATGGAAACGGAAAACCACGACGCAACAAGGACCATTGCTGGACTAAGGACAAAAGTCCGAAGAGCACGGCAGTCAATGCCGGATTCAAAGGCCCACGACAAAATCAGGCAAAATCGCCCCCCCCCCCAGGATAACAGGGACGATCCATCCAACCTAAATAAAATTTTGGACAGGATATGTCAGATACACAGTACTCCCGGGAAGCCTGCTAACCATACCCACAGAGACTGTTGGGTTTTCAAACAATCCGACAGACTCAATGCCGAACACAAGGGGCTCGACACACCAAGCGAAGACGTGGACGAACCCCAAAAGCAGAGCACCAAGAAACAAAAGAACTTCCCACAAGAAGTAAAAACAGTGAACTCACTTCACATAACAAAACGTGCGGCGCCCATAAAGGTACGCACCACACGGCCCATCCCCAAAGGGTCCTGCCACTGGTTGTCAAAACCGATCATCTTCGACCAGCTAGATTATTCTAGAAATATCAAGAATGTAGGCTGGACTACCTTGATACTCGATCCAATAATTGGCGGACTCCAGTTTTCAAATGTCCTTATGGACGGCGGAAGTGGACTAAACCTGATATATCAGGATACAATCCAGCACATGGGGATAAACCCAGCAAGAATCCGCCGCAGCAAAACCTCCTTTCAAGGGGTAATACTTGGTCCGGACACCCATTGTATGGGTTTCCTCCGGCTCGAAGTCATATTCGGCTCTGCCGATAACTTCCGCCGCGAAAAGCTGACCTTCCATATCGTCCCGTTCTCAAGTCGCTATCAAGCACTACTGGGACGCGAAGCTTTTGCTCGCTTTAACGCAATACCGCATTACGAATATCTTATGCTTAAGATGCCCGGTCCACGAGGCATCATCTCTTTGAAGGGGAAGCACTAAAGTGCGCTTCCCCAAGCAGAGGACTGTGCGGCCGCTTTGACAGCCCCACAGCGAAATGGCCTCACCGGCCAGAAAACATCGAAATAGGTCATTCAAGATCACGAACGCGGATAGACGAGTTTGGTGCAAAATCATCATTGATGCAGGCCCAGTAGCCATATAATCCCGCACTAGGGGCTCCACGCATATACAATAAGAGACAATAAAGCTCAATCTTATATATTTTACTTTATACTTTGTTTATTTTAAACCTTTTCGGCACGACCCGTTTTCAACTCAGTTCCTCTCTTTTGCAGATGAACGTCGTGCGGCGCCCGTCCAGGATACGGCACAACGGAGACACAGGTGCAGACGTGCAGTAGGGACCCGTCCTAAAGGATTCTTTTTAGATTAAGACCCTGCATAAACCTTTTTTACTGTCTCTTGTTGCTACACATCCCCTGGTTTTTTTCTGATATAACCAAGGAGGAGGCTGGCGTCTTGGCATGTGGCCACGTCAGAATTTTTGCACGTACCTGGATACTAGGGGCTTTTTTAATATAGAGTGTTGTTTCGCCCGCACTCATAAAGACCGAACACCTTAGGGAGTGTTCGGCGTCGCGAGTTTTGGCATTATATGCATCAGCTCCGAATCATGTCTTTGGTCAAATGTTGGGTTGCCCGGCTCCTGAGTTCGGCTACCTTACGTTCCGCTCTATCGGCTAAGGTAGCACCAGGAGAACTACTGCGATTGTGCCCCGGTTCGGTCGGGCGAGCACCTCAGTAGAGAAAGCCGAAAACTGACTGTCATGATGTAGCGTGAGACTGGTCAGCCACTCGATGACCTATCAGAATCTATCGGATTCCTCCGCTTTAACGAAGGGCCGCTTCCCGGTCAGGCACATACGCGCCCCGAACTCGGACGAGCGCAGTTGCCACCAAGGGGCTACCTAAATAGTCTCACTGTCAAACTCCTATGGCTAAGTGAAAGTGTTAAAGCATTATAGTCCGGTTGCCTGGCCCGCTGCGCTATCACCTCCTTTGTAGGACCAAGACGTTGGGTTAAGTGTGAAAATGCGTCTTCTGCGAGCACCCCCGCACTATGTGCGTGGGGGCTGAAGCCAACGACTGCCATCTTTCAGATTTTTTGTATGTATATATATATATATATATATATCTTAAAACGGCCGCACAGGAGGTGTTCCCAATACTTGGAGGCACAAGTATAAAAAAGGCCACTATAGTTTATCAAAACATTACTTTATAATTACATATGCTATCATAACATAGCATCTTCCGGACACTGCGTCTCTATTACACGAGCGCCTTCAAGAACTTCCTGAAAATAGTGCTCGGAGGGTACTCGACTTTTGTTCGAATCTCGGGACACAACAACGGTGGTCTCCATCTCTGCCCAGTATGTCTTAACACGGGCAAGAGCCATCCTAGCGCCCTCTATGCATGCTGACCTCTTCATTGCATTTATACACGGCACCGCGTCAAGGAATTGCTGCACCAAGCTGAAATAACTCTTCGGCTCCGATCTCCCCGGCCACAGGTGACCCATGACGTACTTCATGGCGAGTCCAGACAACCTATTTAGTTCGTCCCATTGAGCCAAACGATCATCCACTGCCAGTGGACGCTCTGGATTGTGAAACTGCGACCAGAAAAGCTTTTCCACTTCGCGATCTTTCTGATCTCGAAAGTGTTCGGTCGCATCAGCAGCACTCGCTGCCAAGTCCAGATAGGTATCCTCCACACTCCACATCTGGTCCAACGGAGCAAACTTCGGATCACAAAATTTCCTTCGCAGCATAAAGGGCTTTCCAGCCGCAATCTGTTCGGCCTGACGCAGCTCCTCCTTCGCAGCTCTCATCGCAGAGCGCGCGTCCTTGGCATTGGCAACGGCCTTCTCTAAGTCCGTCTGTTTCGCCTGGTCTTCTTTTTCAAGAAGTCTGCAATGGTCTGTAGCGCTTTTTAACTTTTCGGCCATCTCGGCCATCTCTTCCTTGCTTCGGCAATGAGCAGCCTGTTCGGTTCTCAGCTCTTCAAGGGCTTTCCTGGTGGCCGCATTACTTTCGCTGGCTTGTTCTTTAGCTCGGGCAAGTTCTGCCCTAAGACTCTCCACGGCGGCCGCACCATCTGCGTCAAGCACACACATCGTAAGACACAGGCATAAAACTGTTCTTACCTGATGCCGCTCGAGGAATTACATACCTTGAGCCTCATCAAGCCGCTTATTGACAAGTGTGATGTCGGCATCTGCCACGTCCAGTTGCCGCTTTAGTTCGGCAAAATCGTCAGTTCGGCTCGATTCCGGACACCCTGCCGCCTACATTCAAAGGCGACATCTTAGACCTGGGATTATGATCCTCCGCATGCCGTCATTTCTTGACGACGCACAGAGTCTCAGGGGCTACTATCTATACAGGGCGCATCTTACTCATGCGCAACTGACAAAAGTATACATTATCTAATGTACCTCGAAACCCGTCAGTAAACTTTTGATGGCCTCATACAATCCGCTCTCTACGGATGAAATCCTTTCAATCACCGTGCCCATCAACGCGCGGTGCTCCTCTGAGATAGAAGCTCGCCCCAGCAGAATCTTTAGCTCCTCCGGCCGAGCACCAGACGGTGTCGGGCTCGTCCCATGACCTCTTTCGAAGGCCGGACACGGAGAACCTCGGGGGGCTGCATAGCCACCTTCCGCCCCTGCCGTATTTGGAGAAACCCTCCGCGACGACACCTCAAGGTCGCCCGCCTCGCTAGGCGGCACGGCAGGGGGAGGCGTCCCGCTCTCCATAATCTCCGGAAGGAGATCCCCCGAAGACGAGCTCTGCTGAGAAGGGCTGAGGTCCGAGGTACAAGATAAAGGTTTGGTTAATCTTCTCAGATATAAATCAAGGATTTCACTTATCCCTCAAAAGGAAAATCTTTCTCCACTTACGTCTCGCTGGAGAGCTGGTCCCCTTGAGGGCGTAGTCCGGCTGGGGGACTCCCCGGCGTCGGACCCTCTGACGAGGATTTTCTCCCCCGCTTTGAGGCCATGGTTTCCGGGTCGTCAGAGGCGGCTCTCTTCTTCCCCTTAGGAGAGGAATTGTCAGTTCCCCCTTTCGGAACAGCCTCCTTCGAGGAGGCCATAGCTTCCTTGTCCTCCCCCTCCAAAGGCATTATCTCCAGCATCCTGACCAGCATGGGATCCGGCCTGGTTTCAGGAAGGGGAGCCGGACACCTGATCAGCTTTGCCTTCACTATCCACTCTTGTTTAAAAGGACGGCTCTTCTAGGGGCAAGTTTATGACAATTATACAGATAGAAGGTCCGGGCACAAGGTTGCTTACTTGAGTATCCGGGCGATTGCAGCTTAGGCCTGCGTCCTTGGTTAAATCCGGACACATCTCTTGTGATCCGAAGAACAGTCTATACTTCTCCGCGGGCGTTGCTCCCATAAAGTTCTGGAGAGCTCGCGGTCCCTCTGGATTAAACTCCCACAGGCGAAGGGGGCGACGTTTGCCGGGCAATATTCGGCGAATCAGCATGACCTGCGTCACCTTGACCAAGCTGAGGTCTCCTTCCAAGAGATCCTTAATTCGGCCCTGTAACAAGGGCATGTCTTTGGGCAAACCCTAATCTAAGCCTCTGTTAACCCATGACGCTAGCCGTGGTGGGGGACCCGAGCGAAAGGCAGGAAGCGCCACCCACTTGGTGCTCTGGGGAGTGATGATATAAAACCACTCTCGTTGCCACAAGCCTAGCTCCTCTTTAAAAGAGACCACGGGCCATGGAGCATCAGCATTTTTACTTATAACAGCGCCTCCGCACTCTGCGTGCCGTCCCTTGATCATCTTCCGCTCCACTTTGAAAGTCTTGAGCCATTATCCGAAGTGGGGGGTAACACGGAGGAACGCTTCGCATACAACGATAAACGAGGAGATATGGAGGATGGACTCCGGAGCTAAGTCGTGAAATTCCAGCCCGTAATAAAACAGTAGTCCCCTCACAAAGGGATCCATCGGGAAGCCTAACCCCCGAAGGAAGTGAGACATGAACACTACGCTCTCACCGGGCTGGGGACTGGGGATAGCCTGCCTTTGAGCAGGCAACCTGTGCGAAATTTCGGCGTCAAGAACTTAGCCTCTCTCAACTTTAGCATGTCCTCCTCCGTCATCCATTGGCCTTGAAGGTCGGAACCGGACATTGTCAAAGGTCTGAGGCGCCCGGAATCTGGAGCCTAGGGTGTTGGAACTCGAGGCGACGGGCGAACTTGTTTTGGGATTGGAGAATAGGAGTAAGGCCCTGGTCTCTTTTTAAGAGGTTGAATACCAGGAGCCCTCCCCGTAACCATTTGGGACTCGCCTTTAATCGAGAAAACATGCTAACGAGCACGATTGGGTTACCCACGTCCGTATTGATTAGAATCCTGTAAAAGGGAGGCACACGATCTTTGCCTTGACAAGAAGTGCCAAGGAAACTGCCTCACAAAACACGCTGAGGTGGAAACGTGAAAACGATTCGAGTAAAGGACTTGGCTATAGTGCGATGACGCACTGCGGAATACGTCAGCAGATTTGATTTTTGTTAATATTATTCTCTCTATGGCAATATATGGAAGCTTATTTTGCAGAGCCGGACACTACTCTTGGTGTTTACAATCTTCTATGAAGGACTTGGAGGAGGAACCCGCCTTGCAATGCCGAAGAAAATTTGCGCGCCGGACTCGTCGTCGTTGAAGCCTGGTTCAGGGGCTACTGAGGGAGTCCTGGATTAGGGGGTGTTCGGGTAGCCGGACTATACCTTCAGCCGGACTCCTGGACTATGAAGATACAAGATTGAAGACTTCATCCCGTCTCCGGATGGGACTTTCCTTGGCGTGGAAGGCAAGCTTGGCGATGCGGATATTCAAGATCTCCTACCATTGTAACCGACTCTATGTAACCCTAACCCTATCCGGTGTCTATATAAACCAGAGGGTTGTAGTCCGTAGGCAATCAACTCCATATACAACAATCATACCATAGGCTAGCTTCTAGGGTTTAGCCTCCTTGATCTCGTGTAGATCTACTCTTGTACTACCCATATCATCAATATTAATCAAGCAGGACGTAGGGTTTTACCTCCATCAAGAGGGCCCGAACCTGGGTAAAACATCATGTTCCCTGCCTCCTGTTACCATCCGGCCTAGAGGCACAGTTCAGGACCCACTACCCGAGATCCGCCGGTTTTGACACCGACAACCACTCTTCAAGGGTGCATGACCATAAATGATATTACTCATATAAATAGAACAACCATTATTCTCTGATTTAAATGAATAACTGTCTCGCATAAAACAAGTTCCAGATATAATGTTCATGCTTAACGCTGGCACCGAATAACAATTATTCAGGTCTAAAACTAATCCCGAAGGTAGATGTAGAGGTAGCGTGCCGACTGCGATCACATCGACTTTGGAACTATTTCCCACGCGCATCATAGAAAGGAAGGAGCAATGAGAGGCATTATAATTAGTTCAACTCGGTTGGGGTCGACCGGAACAGGTAGATCTAAAAGCCAATGCAATCTGCATCTAACCTAGTTGTCTCCTAAAAACTGGACCAATTCAACCAGCCCTAAGTGATGCTCCAAGTATTTTTATCGTATAGCATCATAGGAAAAGGATGATAATCGACAACAAACAGAAAGAGTAGGGTTCAGAGTTGAATAAGCGTCCTATTTATAAGGTAACCACAATAGTAAAATGAAGAGGATAAGAAACAACTATACCTTGCTCATCCATTTATTTTGTTTTATTATAAAAAGTTGTTTTTAAATGAGAAAAGGAGCAATGCATCTTTTAATCTTCATCGACACATTCAGTTAATGCTTGAACATACATGATTAGAAGACAATGAATACATACTATCCCCCGAAGAGCCATTGCTAAGATCATCATACATTAATCATTGGTGACAATCGCAAAAAGTAACTGAGAAAGAAAGAAAGACCTACTATGGTGAAGTGGTGATTAGAACTAATAAAAGTTCAACAAAGTTGTTGCCTATGAAATATGAAAAAACATGTTCAAATTTGATTTGTTGCCTCTGAAATCTGAATAAACATGTTAGCGCAGCTGCTGTTGAAACTCTCAAGAAGCAATGTAGTGCATGTAGCTGCTGAACAGAGAAGGAAAACTATAAGCAAATAGGAGGATATACCGTGAAATAAATAAGTATACAACATGAACTTATTAGTCTTGTGTTTATATGTGGACTTCTCCCTGGTTGAAACCAAGACGAATCTAGAATTGAACCAATAAATCAATCACGACACATTCCAAGCAAAAAAACTGGGCATGCAAAAAAATCTTCTATTGTGTGCATAGCTAAACAGAACTATCACATCAGATGAATAACCAAGGAGAATAGCTTACAAAATATGTCCGCTAGCGATGTCCTAGTCTGGTGGAACTAACTGGATAAGAATGGCAAAGGCAAGGGTAGCCCAACTATAAAGAGCCTTCGTTCTTCCACTCGCAGCATACGCCATGCTGTTAGGCTCGCGGAGCTTTACACCAGAGCAAAGGGAGGAGTGACTGAGGGGAGGTACAACAGACAGCAGGAAGATCCTTGGTGGCGCTGAGACGGTGTGGTGTGGTTGTGGAGGGTAGCGGCGAACGGGCGAAGCGATGGTTAGATGTGGCACGCCAGGCAAAGTCAATTAGGGGCACGGGGAGGCGCTGCAGGCATGCGTCAGCGCCGTCCAGGCATGGCGTCGCGGAAGCAAGAAGCTTTCGCGGGGCAGCGGGGAGGCACCTGGGGCGTACGGCGGCACCGTACAGGCGCGACGTCGTCGAAGCCAGATCTCTTGATAGGGAGGCGCCTCGTGCGTGCCACACCGCCATCTAGACGCGGCGTCATGGTCGAGCGAAGCTGCGAAGGTGAGGCTGGGCACCAGGGAGGCACCGCGGGAGGTGGTGGCTTCGTCCAGACGCGACGTTGTGGCTGAGCGAAGTTGATGCAAGGCACCAGGGAGGCACTGCATCAGGAACTCAACACCGTCGAGGCGCGGGATCGAACTGCAAGATGGCGTGGTGATGTGGTTGCGCACCTCGGCAGCTTGGAGGTCGGAGCTTGATTCTAACGGCGACGGCTCGATTACAAATACGAGGATGTGATTTATAAATCAAAAAGCTGCATTAGATGCATCTATGACCATGATGGAAGGGAAGAGCAAACGATCAAGGGGATGGTAGATCCTTTCCCTTAAATAAAAGTGGGATCGGAAGAGCAAATGATCAAGAAACAAATAAAAAGTTTTGTGGCACGATTTGTTCTTTTTTCCCGAGGTGGAATGTGTGGGGCATGCGGGATGACATGGACATGCTGCATGTCAAGATAAATATGATAGTGGGGGTGAACTTCTTAAGTATATAGGATGTGTATCACTACTATCAAGATTCAATAAGAATAGACCACTCTTCAAGGGTGCATGACCATAAAAGATATTACTCATATAAATAGAACAACCATTATTCTCTGATTTAAATGAATAACCGTCTCGCATAAAACAAGATCCAGATATAATGTTCATGCTTAACGCTGCCACCAAATAACAATTATTCAGGTCTAAAACTAACCCCGAAGGTAGATGTAGAGGTAGCGTGCCGACTACGATCACATCGACTTTGGAACTATTTCCCACGCGCATCATCACCTCGTCCTTAGCCAATCTTCGCTTAATCCATAGTCCCTGTTTCGAGTTGCAAATATTAGCAACAGAACCAGTATCAAATACCTAGGTGCTACTGCAAGCATTAGTAAGGTACACATCAATAACATGTATATCACATATACCTTTGTTCACCTTGCCATCCTTCTTATCCTCCAAATACTTTGGGCAGTTCCGCTTCCAGTGACCAGTCTGTTTGCAGTAGAAGCACTCAGTTTCAGGCTTAGGTCCAGACTTGGGTTTCTTCTCTTGAGGAGCAACTTGTTTGCCGTTCTTCTTAAAGTTCCCTTTCTTCTTCCCTTTACCCTTTTTCTTCAAATTAGTGGTCTTGTTGACCATCAACACTTGATGCTCCTTTTTGATTTCTACCTCCGCAACCTTTAGCATTGCGAAGAGCTCAGGAATTGTCTTATCCATCCCTTCCATATTATAGTTCATCACAAAGCTTTTGTAGCTTAGTGGCAGTGATTGAAGAACTCTGTCAATGACACTATCAACAGGAAGATTAACTCCCAGTTGAGTTAAGTGATTATGATACCCAGACATTTTGAGTATATGTTCACTGACAGAACTATTCTCCTCCATCTTGCAGCTATAGAACTTATTGGATACTTCATATCTCTCAATCCGGGCATTTGCTTGAAATATTAACTTCAACTCCTGGAACATCTCATATGCTCCATGACGTTCAAAAAATCGTTGAAGTCCCGGTTCTAAGCTGTAAAGCATGGCACACTGAACTATCGAGTAGTCATCAGCTTTACTCTGCCAAACATTCTTAACGTTATCAGCAGCATCTGCAGCAGGCCTGGCACCCAACGGAGCTTCCAGGACGCAATTCTTCTGTGCAGCAATAAGGATAATCCTCAAGTTATGGACCTAGTCCGTGTAATTACTACCATCATCATTCAAATTTGCTTTCTCAAGGAACGCATTAAAATTCAATGGAACAACAGCACGAGCCATCTATCTACAATCAACATAGACATGCAAAAAACTATCAGGTACTAAGTTCATGATAAATTTAAGTTCAAATAATCATTTTACTTAAGAACTCCCACTTAGATAGACATCTCTCGAATCCTCTAAGTGATCACGTGATCCAAATCAACTAAACCATGCCGATCATCATGTGATATGGAGTAGTTTCAATGGTGAACATCACTATGTTGATCATATCTACTATATGATTCACGCTCGACCTTTCGGTCTCAGTGTTCCGAGGCCATATCCGCATATGCTAGGCTCGTCAAGTTTAACCTGAGTATTCTGCGTGTGCAAAACTAGCTCGCACCCGTTGTAGATGGACGTAGAGCTTATCAGACCCGATCATCATGTGGTGTCTGGGCACGATGAACTTAGGCAACGGTGCATACTCAGGGAGAACACTTTTATCTCGAAATTTAGTGAGAGATTATCTTATAATGCTACCGTCGAACTAAGCAAAAATAAGATGCATAAAAGATAAACATCACATGCAATCAAAATATGTGACATGATATGGCCATCATTATCTTGTGCCTTTGATCTCCATCTCCAAAGCATCGTCATGATCTCCATCGCCACCGGCATGACACCATGATCTCCATCGCCACCGGCATGACACCATGATCTCCATCATCTTGATATATATCAATGTGTCGTCACATGGTCGTCTCGCCAACTATTGCTCTTGCAACTATTGCTATCGCACAGCGATAAAGTAAAGCAATTATTTGGCACTTGCATCTTATGCAATAAAGAGACAACCATAAGGCCTCTGCCAGTTGCCGATAACTTTAACAAAACATGATCATCTCATACAAAAATTTATATCTCATCATGTCTTGACCATATCACATCACAACATGCCCTGCAAAAACAAGTTAGACGTCCTCTACTTTGTTGTTGCAAGTTTTACGTGGTTGCTACGGGCTGAGCAAGAACCGTTCTTATGTACGCATCAAAACCACAACGAGAGTTCGTCAAGTTGGTGTTGTTTTAACCTTCTCAAGGACCGGGCGTAGCCACACTCAGTTCAACTAAAGTTGGAGACACTGACACCTGCCAGCCACCTGTGTGCAAAGCACGTCGGTAGAACCAGTCTCGTGCAAGCGTATGCGTAATGTCAGTCCGGGCCGCTTCATCCAACAATACCGCCGAACCAAAGTATGAGATGCTGGTAAGTAGTATGACTTGTATTGCCCACAACTCACTTGTGTTCTACTCATGCATATAACATCAACGCATAAAACCAGGCTCGGGTGCCACTGTTGGTGCACATAGTAATTTCAAAAAATTCCTACGCACACACAAGATCATGGTGATGCACAGCAACGAGAGGGGAGAGTGTGTCTACGTACCCTCGTAGACCGAATGCGGAAGCGTTAGCACAACGCGGTTGATGTAGTCGTACGTCTTCACGATCCGCCCAACCAAGCACCGAACGCATAGCACCTCCGAGTTCTGCACACGTTCAACTCGATGACATCCCTCGAACTCCGATCCAGCCAAGCTTTGAGGGAGAGTTCCGTCAGCATGACGGCGTGGTGATGATGATTATGTTCCACCTACGCATGGCTTCACCTAGGCACCGCTACGATATGACCGAGGTGGATTATGGTGGAGGGGGGCACCGCACATGGTTAAAAGATCCAAGAGATCAATTGTGGTGTCCCTAGGGGGTGCCTCCCTCCCCGTATATATAGGAGTAAAGGAGGGGAAGGGGGCCGGCCACCCTTGGCGCACCCCATGAGGAGTCCTACTCCCACCGGGAGTTGGACTCCCCCCTTTCCATGTTGGAGTAGGAGAGGAGAGGGAAGGAGAAAGAGGGAGAAAGGACAGCGGCGGCAGCGCCCCCCTTCGTAGTCCAATTCGGACTTGGGAGGGGAGGGGCGCGCGGCTGCCCCTTGGCCGCCTCTCCTCTTCCAGCAATTGGGCCCATGAGGCCCATTAACCTCTGGGGGGGGGGGTTCCGGCAACCCCCCGGTACTCCAGTATATATTCGATAACCCCCGGAACCATTTCTGTGTCCGAATATAGTCGTCAAATATATCAATCTTCATGTCTCGACCATTTCCAGACTCCTCGTCTTGTCCGTGATCACATTAGGGACTCCGAACTACCTTCGGTACAGCAAAACACATAAACTCATAATATAACTGTCATCGAACTTTAAGCGTGCGGACCCTACGGGTTCGAGAACTATGTAGACATGACCGAGACATGTCTCCGGTCAATAACCAATAGCGGAACCTTGATGCTCATATTGGCTCCTAGATATTCTACGAAGATCTTTATCGGTCAAACTACATAACAACATACGTTGTTCCCTTTGTCATCGGGATGTTACTTGCCCGAGATTTGATCGTCTGTATCTCAATACCTAGTTCAATCTCGTTACCGGCAAGCCTCTTTACTCGTTCCATAATACATCATCCCGCAAATAACTCATTAGTTGCAATGCTTGCAAGGCTTTAAGTGATGTGTATTACCGAGTGGGCCCATATATAACTCTGACAATCGGAGTGACAAATCCTAATCTCGAAATATGCCAACCCAACAAGTACCTTTGGTGACACCTGTAGAGCACCTTTATAATCACCCAGTTATGTTGTGATGTTTGGTAGCACACAAAGTGTTCCTCCGGTAAACGGGAGTTGCATAATCTCATAGTCATAGGAACATGTATAAGTCATGAAGAAAGCAATAGCAAAAAACTAAACGATCAAGTGCTAAGCTAATAGAATGGGTCAAGTCAATCACATCATTCTCCTAATGATGTGATCCCGTTAATCAAATGACAACTCATGTCTATGGTTAGGAAACATAACAATCTTTGATTAATGAGCTAGTCTAGTAGAGGCATACTAGTACCATTTTGTTTGTCTATGTATTCAATCATGTATCATGTTTCTGGTTAATACAATTCTAGCATGAATAATAAACATTTATCATGATATAAGGAAATAAATAATAACTTTATTATTGACTCTAGGGCATATTTCCTTCATGAAGATGGACGCCGTCAAGCTCGCGACCGAAGGACCGCCCGCGGGCAAGGAGCACCGCACGCCCGAGCGGTATTTTAAAGATGTTTTGATGGGATCCCACATTGTGGCGGAGCAATGTGCTAAGGACATTATTTTTGAATGAATACATTCATGTTATCACGTCCTTTATGAGGAAAACAAGGCTGATATGTAATATAATGATTTGCTGTTTATTATTTAAAATTTTACCTCCTATGCGACCATTTTATCAAGTCTGAGAGTTGGCCAGTCGTCGGCTTCAGCAACCACGTTGATAGTACAGGGGTGTTCAGGATGAATCTATTCACTCTTTATCCAAGAATTTGGTCCTTGAAGGAGGTGTTTAGCGCAACGAACCAGGCAATCAGACTATGTGGCTTTATCACCATCAGTTAGCCATAGGAGTTTGACAATAAAAAGTTGGGCGCAGCCCCTAGTATCCGAACTAGTGTGCTGTAAACACCTGATCGGATGGGAACCGATTCATCGCATAATGCGGAAAAAATCGCTAAAGATTTGAAACCTCCGAAGAGCTGACCGGCTCATGCCGCATCATGACAGTAAGTTTTCGGCTTTCTCTACTGAGGTGCTCATCCGGATAAACCAGGACATAATCACACTAGCTCTCCCTTTACTACAATAGCCGATATAGCGGAACGTAAGGTAGTAAGCACAGGAGCCGGGCAACCCAACTATTGACCAAAGACATGATTCGAAGCCAATGCATATAATGCTAAATTCGGGGTGCCGAACTATACTGTAAAAAGTGTTCGGACTTTGTTGCCGTATTATGGGGCGCAACGAAGCCCCTGGCGGATTAAAGCGTACCAAAATGTACGGGTGCGATTTCATAAGATTATCAAAAGAGCAAGCTAGTGGCATAGAAGTTGGGTTGCAAACTGTTTCCATTATAGTTTGATTGATACATCGAACCATATTTCTACAAGTAGTGCAATAAGCAACAAGGCTATTTAATATGCCACAACCAAAGGAGAGCTGCGTGCGGGTCCTGGAAATAGGTAGAGTGATCGTTAAAGAGACCACCTAGAAATTCCCTTATATGTCAGTGCTTTTTGCCATCTTGGTGTATCTATCCTTTGAAAGGAACTGTGATCAGGCCGTCAGGAAGAGCCTGTGGAAAAGAAACCTGGAAAGGGGGAAAAGAAAGAAAAAGTGAAAGTATGTGTGTCCAGGGGAGGTCGAGCCGTATTATGGATCACAATCTAGTTATGCCTTCGTCTATGCCCATGGTATTTTGAGTGCATAGTTATGTATGCGTGGCACGAACGCCGCCACTTGCTATGGTCTGGGACAGAGGCCTAATTGCTAGTCGAGCTCTTGACGAGCTGGGCTATCTTGTAGCGGAGTAGTCCGGACTCGTTTGACAGTGTCCGGGAGCTCGGCCACCGAATTAAGGTTCTGCTTGAAAAGGCCGCTTTGTACTTCTGCTGCTAAAGTAGCGGTGTGCTCCTCGGTACAGAGGGAGCGTTCCGTGTTTCCATTGACTGTTATGACGCCGCGTGGTCCGGGCATCTTGAGATTGAGATAAACATAGTGTGGCACCACGTTGAATCGAGCAAATGCGGTTCGTCCCAGCAGTGCGTGATAGCCACTGTGGAAAGGGACGATATCGAAGATCAACTCTTCGCTTTGGAAGTTATCCGGGGATCCGAAGACAACCTCTAGTGTGATTGAGCCCGTACAGCGGGCCTCTACACCTAGTATGACTCCTTTGAGGGATTAATACCCATTTTGCACACTGTATCCTAATAGAGCAGGTTCAGGCTGCTGCCACCATCCATGAGGACTCGCGTGAGATGGAATCCATCAATGATTGGGTCAAGGACTAGTATGGCTGACCCGCCATGACGGATACTGGTCGGATGGTCCCTGCTATCGAAAGTGATCAGGCAGGAAGACCATGGGTTGAACTTTGGGGCGACTGGCTCCATCGCGTAGACATCCCTGAGCGCGCGTTTGCGCTCCCTCTTGGGGATATGTATAGCGTATATCATGTTCACTGTTTTAACTTGGGGGGGGGGGTTCTTATGTCCCCTGTGTTTGGCGGACGAGAGTACTCGTCATCGTCCTCGCTTTGCGACCCCTTCTCCTTGTTCTCGGCATTTAATTTGCCGGCCTGTTTTAAAACCCAACAGTCCCTGTTGGTATGATTGGCTGGTTTGTTTGGGTGCCACTGATCTGGCATGGATGATCGAGTATGCGGTCCAAGCTGGATGGGCCCAGATTGTTTCTTTTATATGGCTTCTGCCGCTGGCCGGACTTGGAGCCACTGAATCCGGCATTGACCGCTGTGTCGTCGGTATTGTCACCGTTGCTTCGATGCTTGTGCTTGTTGCATTGGGGCTTCCCGTTGCTTTTTTTGTCTCAGAGGTGCCAGCCTCGCTTGCAGTGTTTTTGCTACAGGCTAGCCAACTATCCTCGCCCACGCAAAAATGGGTCATGAGTGTCGTGAGGGCTACCATGGACTTTGGCTTTTCTTGGCCGAGGTGACGGGCGAGCCATTCGTCGCAGATGCTATGCTTAAAGGTCGCTAGGGCTTCGGCATCCGGACAATCGATGGTCTAGTTCTTTTTAGTTAGGAACCTGGTCTAGAATTTCCTGGCTGACTCTCCGGGCTGTTGAACTATGTGACTTAAGTCATCAGCATCCGGAGGTCGTACGTATGTACCTTGGAAGTTGTCACGAAAGGCGTCTTCCAAGTCCTCCCAGCTGCCAATAGAGATTTTAGGCAGACTGTTTAACCAGTGTAGAGCTGGCCCTTTGAGTTTTAGCGGGAGGTATTTGACGGAGTGAAGGTCATCACCACGGGCCATATGAATATGGTGAAGAAAATCTTCAATCCATACCGCGGGATCTGTTCTTCCATCATATGATTCGATATTCACGGGTTTAATCCCTTCGGGTAATTCATGCCCCATTACTTCATCAGTGAAGCAAAGAGGGTGTGCGGCGCCTCTATATCGGGCCATATCGCGACGTAGCTCGTATGGAGTCCATTTGTGGCATTCGGATCAGGCGTGATTAGGCTTGCCTCGTCCGAATAGATAGTCGTCATCGCGTGTCGGGGCACGCACCCGCGATCCGTAGATCGATCTGGTATGTCCTGCTCTACTGTCCAGGTCCTGTCGAAGGTCATATGTATATGCCTGAGCTATTTTATCCCTGCCTTTACAGCGAGGTAGTACGGGCTGGTGTTCGGCTTGAGTTGCGCTTTGTCCCGACCACGTGGTGGTCGGTCAGCCGCATTGTGTGCTGATGGTACGGGCTCCAACGCCTCGTTATCGAATTGAGGTAGTAATTTGTGCTTCGGGTAACTTTTGAGTGGTCGCTCGAGGCTGTTTTCCTCTGCTTCCAGGACGTTAGTCCACCTATCATTGACCAGATCTTGATCAGCTTGAAGCTATTGGTGCTTCTTTTTCAGGCTCCTTGCAGTGGCTATTAGCCGGCGCTTAAAGTGCTCCTGCTCGAGAGGTTCCTCAGGCATGATAAAATCCTCGTTGCCGAGGCTCACCTCATCCTCGGAGAGTGGAAGATAATTACTGTCCTCCGAGTATTCATGCAAGGCCTGTTCATTAGGGATGACTCGCACATCTTCCCGCTCGTCCTGTTCGGAAGTTGGCTCAACGGGGTCTTCATTGTCTCCGGCATCGTCTAGAGTATTGTTTTCTCCTGTGCCGGTATTGCTGTCTTTTTCACGGTGTGACTTAGAGCGGCACTGCTGTCGTTGGCGCTTTGGTTGTATCTCAGGAGGTTTATCTTCCACTGGGTCTTCTTTGTCATCGCCGTTAACTTCTTTGGGCGTGTCCACCATGTATACGTTGTAGGAGGAGGTGGTCGTGCAGCGCCTGGTAAATGGTGGGTTTTGGGCCTACTCCTCTTCGGCATCGTCGTCCATACCATCGATGTCTCCAGAGTCGTAGTTGAGCATGTCGGTTAGATCTTCGACAGTGGCTATTAAGTGGGAGGTGGGTGGGAAGCGAAATTCCCCATCATCAGCCCCCAGTTCAAACCGGATATAATTCGGTTGTGAGTCCCCTGCTAAAGAGAGGGTTTTCAATGAGTTTAGCACATCGCCTAAAGGTGAGTGCTGGAAGATGTCCGCGGAACTGAATTCGACGATCGGTGCCTGGTAAGGCTCGGCGGATGCGGATGCACGTAGTTCGGAACCAGTGGCCGGAGATGAATCCAGGGGTCCGGTGATGCAGACCCTACTCAAGGTTGGGTCTATGTGCGGCTCCAACGCCGCAGAGTCTGTGGCTTCCCTGGCGGGGTTAAGCTTCCCGTCTTCGGATGGCGCAAGCTGCTCCGGATCTAGGGCCAGAGTGGTTACATGCGCAATCTCCTGGGTATGGTCCGATGACAGATTTACGTCATGTTCATCGAGGTGCCAGGGAGCGGCCGCCATGGGCTCAAATCCGTCGAAGATTAAGTCTCCAAGGATATCAGCGACGTAGTTCAAGCTTCCAAACCTGACCTGATGGCCAGGGGCTTAGCTATCCATCTGCTCTAGATGGCCAAGCAAGTTGGCCTGCAGTGCGAAGCCGCCGAATAAGAAGATCTGTCCAGGGAGAAAGACATCCCCTCGGGCAGCACTGTTGTAGATGATGGATGGAGCCATCGAACCTTCTGATGACGACACAGCGGAACTCTCAATGAAAGCACCAATGTCGGTGTCAAAACCGTCGGATCTCGGGTAGGGGGTCCCGAACTGTACGTCTATGGTTGATGGTAACAGGAGACAGGGAACATGATGTTTACCCAGGTTCGGGCCCTCTCTATGGAGGTAATACCCTACTTCCTGCTTGATTGATCTTGATGAATATGAGTATTACAAGAGTTGATCCACCTCGATATCATAATGGTTAAAGCCCTAGAAGTCTAGCCTATGTGATTATGATTGTCTCTGCCTCTACGGACTAAACCCTCCGGTTTATATAGACATCGGAGGGGACTAGGGTTATACAAACTCGGTTATAGAGAAATGAATCTTCATATCCGAACGCCAAACATGCCATCCACGCCAAGGAGAGTCCCATCCAGACACGGGTGAGAGTCTTCGGTCTTGTATCTTCATACCCCATTAGTCCGGCCCATGTCCAATAGGCCGGACGCCCGAGGACCCCTTAGTCCAGAACTCCCTCAGCGTGGAAGGCAAGCTAGGCATCCGGATGTATTATTTCCTTTCTCTATAACCGACTTTGTATAACCCTAGGCCCCTCCGATATCTATATAAACCGAAGGGTTTAGTCCGTAGGGGTAATCACAATCATATAGGCTAGATTTCTAGGGTTTAGCCACAACGATCTCGTGGTAGATCAACTCTTGTAATCCTCATACTCATCAAGATCAATCAAGCAGGACGTAAGGTACTACCTCCATCAAGAGGGCCCGAACCTGGGTAAAACATTGTGTCCCCTCTCTCCAGTTACCATCAACCTTAGACCCACAGTTTGGGACCCCCTACTCGAGATCCGCCAGTTTTGACACCGACATTGGTGCTTTCATTGAGAGTTCCATTGTGTCATCATTACGATGTTCGATGACTTCATCAATCATCCACAACGATGCTGCCCTGATGGGGTTTTTTCTCCCCGGCCAGATCTTTGTGTTCGGCGGCTTCGCACAGCGGGCCAACTCTCTTGGCCATCTAGAGCAGATCGACAGCTACGTCCCAGGTCACCAGATTAGTTTTGGAAACCTGGATTATGTCGCTGATATCTGAGAAGACTTGAGATCCCAAGGATTCACGACCCCGACCTCTGCTCTGGCCTTAGATCCTGAGCGTGTCGCCAGGTCCGAAGACGGGACTTCTGACCCTGCCGGACTATCTTTGGCCACTAGGCCCAGTATGGGAGAGCCGGAGGAAGCTGTGTCGCTGGCAACCACCACAAAGCCGGACTCGTCCCCAGACACTAGCTCTGAACTCTCAGAGTCAACATCGTGTGAGGTCGTCCGAGGAATCTCCTTCCCGCCATACTCCACGGATTCTCTTCTCCCTGGCCAAACCTCGCCTTTAAGTGAGGCTCTGGACTTGATGCGATCCCTTGTCATTACAGAAGAGCAACGTCCGAACTACGCCCAGCCCGAACTAGGGGCTGAGAACGGGGAATTTTACATCCTACACACCACCCACTTCATCGCCACTATCGACGTCTTAACTGACATGCCCGATTATGACTCCGAAGACATCAACGGTATGGACGACGATGCCGGAGAAGAGCAGGCCCAAAACCCGCCATTAACCGAATGCTAGATGATGTCTACTACACAACCCCGAGGGTGAACTACTCCCTCCTCGTCATGGAGAGCGTCGGGATGATGTCTACTACACAACCCCGAGGGTGAACTACTCCCTCCTCGTCATGTAGACGTTGTTGGTCCTCCAAGTGCAGAGTGAAGGAAATATGCCCTAGAGGCAATAATAAAGTTATTATTTATTTCCTTATATCATGATAAATGTTTATTATTCATGCTAGAATTGTATTAACCAGGAACATAATACATGTGTGTATATATAGACAAACAGAGTGTCACTAGTATGCCTCTACTTGACTAACTCGTTGATCAATGATGGTTATGTTTCCTAACCATAGACATGAGTTGTCATTTGATTAACGGGATCACATCATTAGGAGAATGATGTGATTGACTTGACCCATTCCATTAGCTTAGCACTTGATCGTTTAGTTTTTTGCTATTGCTTTCTTCATAACTTATACATGTTCCCGTGACTATGAGATTATGCAACTCCCATTTACCGGAGGAACACTTTGTGTGCTAACAAACGTCACAACGTAACTGGGTGATTATAAAGGTGCTCAACAGGTGTCTCCGAAGGTACATGTTGGGTTGGCGTATTTCGAGATTAGGATTTGTCACTGCGATTGTCGGAGAGGTATCTCTAGGCCCTCTCGGTAATGCACATCATTGAAAGTGCAACTATCCCTAGGTGGTTTTGGTAATTCATAACAACATATAGCTCATTGAGCTAATGCTATTCCAAGATGATTATTTCAGGAAAGCTCAATGATTGGCATGGCATGGATGTGAAAGTGGAACCCTCAAAATGCTAAGGACAAAAGATTGGCTCAAGCTCAAGACTCTTAATTTTATATTTTAGTGATCCAAGATCACATTGAGTCTTTAGGAAAAGCCAATACTATCAAGGAGGGATGAGGTGTTGCTTAATGAGCCTCTTGCTTCATGTGCTTAATGATATGCTCCAAAACTCTCAACTACTTTCCCATATCCACATATGACCTAAACCCTAAGCCAAACTCGGTTATACCGATTCTTTCTATTCGGTGCCACCGAGTTTCATTTGTCATAAGCCACTTCCAAACCCTAGCAAATCGGTTCTACCGATAGGGATCTCGGTCTCACCGAGATGGGATTGCAAACTCTCTGTTTCCCTTTCATAACTTTTCGGTCTCACTGAAAGAGCGAATCGGTCCCACCGAGATTGCAATGTAAATTCAGTGTTTCCTTTTTGTAACTTTTCGGTCTCACCGAAAGAGCAAATCGGTTCCGTCGAGTTTGCCTGACCAACTCTCTGGTTAGCTAATTACCAAAATCGGTCTCACCGAGTTTGTGTAATCGGTCTCACCGAGATTACGTTATGCCCAAACCCTAACCATATCGGTCCTACCGAGTTGCATATCAGTCCCACCGAAAATCTCTAACGGTCACTAGGTTTACCTCTTCGGTCCGACCGAGTTTGTTGATTCGGTCCCACCGAGATTGGAAAACTGTGTGTAACGGTTGGATTTTGTGTGGAGGCTATATATACCCCTCCACCTCCTCTTCACTCGTGGGGAGAGCCATCAGAACACATACACAATTCCAACTCATATGTTCTGAGAGAGAACCACCTACTCATGTGTTGAGACCAAGATATTCCATTCCTACCATATGAATCTTGATCTCTAGCCTTCCCAAGTCGCTTTCCACTCAAATCTTCTTTCCACCAAATCCAAATCCTATGAGAAAGACTTGAGTGTTGGGGAGACTATCATTTGAAGCACAAGAGCAAGGAGTTCATTACCTACACACCATTTGTTACTTCTTGGAGAGTGGTGTCTCCTAGATTGGCTAGGTGTCACTTGGGAGCCTCCGACAAGATTGTGGAGTTGAACCAAGGAGTTTGTAAGGGCAAGGAGATCGCCTACTTCGTGAAGATCTACCGCTAGTGAGGCAAGTCCTTTGTGGGCGATGGCCATGGTGGGATAGACAAGGTTGCTACTTCGTGGACCCTTTGTGGGTGGTTGCTTCTTCATGGAACCTTTGTGGGTGGAGCCCTCCGTGGACTCGCGCAACCGTTACCCTTCGTGGGTGGAGCCCTCCATGGACTCGCGCAACCGTTACCCTTTGTGGGTTGAAGTCTCCATCAACATGGATGTAGGATAGCACCACCTATCCGAACCATGGGAAAAACATCCGTGTCTCCAATTGCATTTGAATTCTCCAAACCCTTCCCATTACATTCTTGCAAGTTGCATGCTTTACTTTCCGCTGCCAATATACTCTTTGCATGCTTGCTTGAATTGTGTGATGATTGCTTGACTTGTCCTACAATAGCTAAAATCTGCCAAGAACTAAAATTGGGAAAAGGCTAAGTTTTTATTTGGTCAAGTAGTCTAATCACCCCCCTCTAGACATACTTTCGATCCTACAAGTGGTATCAGAGCTTTGGTCTCCATTTGCTTTGATCTCCATAGCTTTTGGTGGTCATAGCCTTGGTTTCACAACCTAGGAGAGTATGGCGTCTAGCGAGGGAAATTATCACCGTAGAGGTCCTTACTTTGATGGTACTAATTTTGCTAGTTGGAAGCATAAAATGAAAATGCATATTCTTGGACATAACCCCG